>NC_091999.1:12164722-12464722 GCF_044704955.1 Pristiophorus japonicus | reverse complement strand
ATCGCTCAAAAATCTGTCTATCTCCACCTTAAATATATTCAATGACCCAGCCCCCACAGCTCTCTGGGGCAGAGAATTCCACAGATTTACAACCCTCCGAGAGAAGAAATTCCTCCTCATCTCAGTTTTAAATGGGTGGCCCCTTATTCTGAGACTATGCCCCCTAGTTCTAGATTCCCCCACGAGGGGAAACATCCTCTCTGCATCCACCTTGTCAAGTCCCCTCATTATCTGACATGTTTCAAGAAGATCACCTCTCATTCTTCTGAACTCCAATGAGTATAGGCTCAACCTTTCCTCATAAGACAAGCCCTTCATCTCAGGCCGCCTAGCAGCAGTGCTAATGGGCGGCGTTATAAAGTGAATTTCAACCCCTCAGTCTTTCAGTTTATTCAAGGCTAAGATTGACTTTTGGGTTAAGTGGAGGAAGAGCATCCGGGAGGGCGCTGAGCACCTTGAGTCTTGTCGCCGAGAGCATGCGGTAAACAAGCGCAGGCAGCGGAAGGAGTGTGCGGCAAACTAGACTCCCCACCCACCCTTTCTCTCAACCACTGTCTGTCCCACCTGTGACAGAGACTGTAATTCCCGCATTGGACTGTTCAGCCAGCTGAGAACTCACCTTTAGAGTGGAAGCAAGTCTTCCTCGATTCCGAGGGACTGCCTATGGTGATGATGAGACTTTTTGACTCTGGGAATCAAGGGATATGGGGATCATGGGGAAAGTGGTGTTGAGGTCGAAGATCAGCCGCTGAATGGCAAAGCAGACTCGAGGGGCCCAATGGCCTACTCCTGTTCCTGATTTGTATGCTCTTAAGATGTCCTGTTTCTGACTGCTCCATAATTGGGTCTCTTGCTCCTTTCTAACGCGAGATTATTTCGTTTCTCATATCTTCGGTTACTCTCAAGGACAAGTCCCAGCTCCCCATACCTTCCAGACAGAGATAGAGAGAGCCCTCAAGGGTCAGATACCATGTTGCAACTGACGACCACTCTATGTCAGTCCACAATCTGTACATTACATCATTTTTTCCACACTTCTGTTGCCCCTTCACCTTCTCTCTCTCGCTCTCTCATTAACCATTAACCAAGATATTTGCCTCTACGGTCAAATATCTTGCTGTAACTCACTGTCCTCAGCTCACTGATGAAGAGTGGCCTTGAGCTTGTGAGGTGCCTGTGGAAACATAATCCCACCACAAACCCAGCTTTCAGGAGAGTAAAAAAAAAAGAAAGACTTGCATTTATATAGCGCCTTTCACGACCACCAGATGTCTCGAAGCGCTTTACAGCCACTGAAGTACTTTTGGAGTGTAGCCACTGTTGCAATGTGGGAAACGCGGCAACCAATTTGCGCACAGCAAGCTCCCAAAAACAGCAACGTGATAATGACCGGATAATCGTTTTTTGTTATGTTGATTGAGGGATAAATATTGGCCCCAGGACACCGGGATAACTCCCCTGCTCTTCGAAATAGTGGCCATGGGATCGTTTACATCCACCGGAGAGGGCAGATGGAGCCTCGGTTTAACGAAGGCACCTCTGACAGTGCGGCACTCCCTCAGCACTGCACTGGGAATGTCAGCCGAGACTTATGTGCTCAAGTCCCTGGAGTGGGACTTGAACCCATAACTTTCTGACTCAAGAGGCGAGAGTGCTGCCCACTGAGCCACAGCTGACACAAAAGGGAGAAAATGGTGAGAAAACCCAATGTGTGCAGAGTGAGAATAAAATAATTGAGTCAAATAAATTGAGGTTAGAACTATCAGGAAAGACCGGGCAGATTCATTACATCTACTGCGTTACCTTGGTCTACCCTTGCTTTTACTATTTCAAAATAATTCAGTAAGGTTGGTCAAGCATTTGAGGAGAATTCCTTTCACCCAGAGGATGGTGGGGGTCTGGAACTCACTGTTTGAAAGGGTGGTAGAGGAAGAAACCCTCACCACATTTAAAAAGTACTTGGATGTGCACTTGAAGTGCCGTAATCCACATAGCTATGGACCGAGAGCTGGAAAGTGGGATTAGGATGGGTAGCTCTTGGTCGGCCGGCACGGACATGATGGGCCGAAATGGCCTCCTTCCGTGCTATAAATTTCTAGGATTCTAAGTATGAGCTGCCCTTTTGGAACCTGCGCTGACTATTATTATATTTTTGGTTTCTAGATGTTTTTCTATTGCATCCTTGAGTTAAGATTACATTATCTTTCCTATCACTGACATTAAGCTAATTGGTCTATAGTTCCCCGGACTTGTTCTATTTCTCCTCTTAAATATAGGAATCACATTAGCTGTCTGCCAGTTCTCTGGCAATATTAACTTTTCTAATGAATTTATATATATATTTATGTAAAATTGCCTCTGCTATCTCTTCGAACATAAGAAATAGGAGCAGGAGTAGGCCGTACGGCCCCTTGAGCCTGCTCCGCCATTTAATACGATCATGGCTGATCTGACCTTGGTCTCAACTCCACTTCCCCGCCCGCTCCCCATAACCCTTCACTCCCTTATCGTTCAAAAATCTGTCTATCGCCACTTTAAATATATTCAATGACCCAGCCTCCACAGCTCTCTGGGGCAGAGAATTCCGCAGAGTTACAACCCTCTGAGAGAAGAAATTCCTCCTCATCTCAGTTTTAAATGGGCGGCCCCTTATTCTGAAGTTCTAGACTCCCCCCACGAGGGGAAATATCCTCTCTGCATCCACCCTGTCGAGCCCCCTCAGAATCTTATACGTTTCAATAAGATCACCTCTCATTCTTCTAAACTCCAATGAGTACAGGCCCAACCTGCTCAACCTTTCTTCATATGACGACCCCTTCATCTCAGGAGTGAACCTTCTCTGAACTCTTCTGCTAACATCTTTTAAAATCCCCCTGGACAAGGGATTTTATCTACTCTTAAGTTTGATTAGTTTATCAGTTATCGCCCCCTCTCTGTATACCTTTTTGAAACTCTTTTTCTTGAATTATAGAATGGTTCCAGCTTAGGAGGCCGCCATTCAGCGCATCGAGCCCTTGCCAAGAGCACTTCAGCTTGTCCCACTCCCCCTTGCCCTTTCCCTGTAGCTCTGAAAATCTTGAACCTTCAGGTAAAGTAAGGTGGCAGATGGAGTGTTACGTGGGGAAATGTGAGGTTATTCACTTTGTCGGAAGAATAGAAAAACAGAATATCTTTTAAATGCTGAGAAACTTTTAAATGTTGGTGTTCAGGGAGATTTGGGGTGTCCTTGTGCAAGAACCACAGAAAGTGAGCAGCAAGCAGTAAGGAAGGCAAATGGTTTGTCCGTTATTGCAAGGGGGTTGGAGTATAAGAGTAAGGAGGTCTTGCTGCAATTGTACAGGGCCTTGGTGAGACCACACCTGGAGTACTGGGCACAGTTTGGGTCTCCTTATCTCAGGAAGGAAACACTTGCCTTGGAGACGGTGCAACGGAGGTTCACCAGACTGATCCCTGGGACGAGAGGGCTGCCCGATGATTGGAGATTGTGTAGAATGGGCCGATACTCTCTGGAGTTTAGAAGAATGAGAGGTGATCTCATTGAAACATACAAGATTGTGAAGGGGATTGACAGGGTAGATGCTGAGAGGTTGATTCCCCTGGGCTGGAATGTCGAGAACTAGGGGGCACAGTCTCAGGATAAGGGGTCGGCCATTTAGGACTGAGATGAGGCGGAATTTCTTCACTCAGAGGGTGGTGAATCTTTTGGAATTCTCTGCCCCAGAGGGCTGTGGATGCTGAGTCTCTGAATATACTCAAGGCTGAGATAGATAGATTTTTGGGGTCTAGGGGAATCGAGGGATATGGGGGAGCGGGCGGGAAAGTGGAGTTGAGGTCGAAGATCAGCCTTGATCTTATTGAATGGCGGAGCAGGTTCGAGGGGCCGCAGGGCCTACTCCTGCTCCTATTTCTTATGTTCTGGGAGGGAAGCTTTAGTTTCCCGCCTCAAAATTTATCACCCGCCCAAACGGGGCAACAATCAATTTTTCCCCCGTTGTTTTCGGTGCCCGCCACAAACTCAGTTCCTTAGCCACCGACTTGATCCCTCTCCCCGGCAATGGTCCGAGGCTGAAGCAGACTGTGGGCAACCTTGGTGTCGTTTGTGACCCTGAAATCTGACCGCCTATTTCCACCTGCTGTAACATCACCCCTCTCCCTGCCCCTGCTGCTGAAACCCTCATCCGTGCCTTTGTTGCCTCTACACTTGTCTATTCCAACGCACTCCTTACCGGCCTCCCACGGTCTACCCTCTGAAAATTTGAGGTCATCTAAAACAAGGCTGCTCCGTGTCCTAATTCGCACCAAATCCCGCTCACCCATCACCCCCTGTGCTCGCCGATCTACATTGGCTCCCGGTTAAGCAACGCCTCGATTTAAAATTTCTCATCCTTGTTTTCAAATCCCTCCATGGCCCTCGCCCCTCCCTATCTCTGTAATCTCCTCCAGTCCCACAACCCCCCGAGATGTCTGCGCTCAAATTCTGCCCCCCTGAGCATCCCCGATTATAATCGCTCAACCATCGGTGGCTGTGCCTTATGCTGCCTGGGCCCCAAGCTCTGGAACTCCCTCCTTAAACCTCTCCGCCTCTCTACCTCTCTTAACTTCTTTAAGACGCTCCTTAAAATCTACCTCTTTGACCAAGCTTTTAGTCACCTGCCCTAATATCGCCATATGTGGCTCTATATGTGACAGAAAACAGAGAGTAGGAATAAACGGGTCATTTTCGGGTTGGCAGCCTTAAATGGCTGACCCCTTATTCTGAGACTGTGACCCCTGGTTCTAGACTCCCCAGCCCGGGGGAAACACCCTCCCTGCATCTACCCTGTCAAGCCCTGTAAGAATGTTGTATGATTCAATGAGATCACCTCTCATTCTTCTAAACTCTAGAGAATATCGGCCCAGTCTACTCAATCTCTCCTCATAGGACAATCCCCCCCATCCCAGGAATCAGTCTGGTGAACCTTCGTTGCACTCCCTCTATGGCAAGTATATCCTTCCTTAGGTAAGGAGACCAAAACTGTACACAATACTCCAGGTGTGGTCTCACCAGGGTCCTATATAATCGCAGTAAGACGTCTTTACTCTTAGACTCAAATCCTCCTGTAATAAAGGCCAACATATCATTTGCTTTCTTAATTGCTTGCTGTACCTGCATGTTAACTTTCAGTGATGCAACTGAGTTTACAAAAGAAAAGTCTACCGCGCCTTTCACAACCCACGGACATCTCAAAGTGCTTTACAGCCAATGAAGTACTTTTGGAGTGTAGTCACTGTTGTGATGTGGGAAACGCGACAGCACAGCAAGCTCCCACACACAGCAATGTGATAATGACCAGATCACCTGTTTTAGTGATGTTGATTGAGGGATAAGTATTGGCCCCAGGACACCGGGGATAACTCCCCCTGCTCTTCTTTGAAATAGCGCCATGGGATCTTTTACATCCATCTCAGAGAGCAAACGGGGCCGCGGTTTAACGTCTCATCCAAAAGACGGCACCTCCGACAGTGCGGCACTCCCTCAGCACTGCACTGGAGTGTCAGCCTAGATTTCTCATGTTGCAGTCTCTGGATTGGGACTCGAACCCACAACCTTCTGACTCAGAGGCGAGAGTGCTACCCACTGAGGTACGGCTGACCCGTCGGGAAGAATCCCGGTGAATGCTGGAAATGGAGGACAGAATATATCCCAGTGACAATAATTCAACCGGTTGTTGTCCTGTCTGCTTTCTTTACCTGTCTGAGGCAGAACCAGACTATTCACAACCTAGGTGTCTTATTTGGTCCTGAAATGAGCTTTCAACCACGTATCTGCAGCTTCTGAAGCCCTCTTCCATGCCTTTGTTACCTCTAGACTTGACTATTCCAACGCACCCCTGGCTGGCCTCCCACATTCTACCCGTGTCCTAACTCGCACCAAGTCCCGCTCACCCATCACCCCCTGTGCTTGCTGCCCCGTGTCCTAACCAAGTCCCGCTCACCCATCACCCCCTGTGCTTGCTGCCCCGTGTCCTAACTCGCACCAAGTCCCGCTCACCCATCACCCCCTGTGCTCACTGCCCCGTGTCCTAACTCACACCGAGTCCCGCTCACCCATCACCCCCTGTGCTTGCTGCCCCGTGTCCTAACTCACACCGAGTCCCGCTCACCCATCACCCCCTGTGCTCGCTGCCCCGTGTCCTAACTCGCACCAAGTCCCGCTCACCCATCACCCCCCTGTGCTCACTGCCCCGTGTCCTAACTCGCACCAAGTCCCGCTCACCCATCACCCCCTGTGCTTGCTGCCCCATGTCCTAACTCGCACCGAGTCCCGCTCACCCATCACCCACTGTGCTCACTGACCTACATTGGCTCCCGGTTAAGCAACGCCTCGATTTCAAACTTCTCATCCTTGTTTACAAATCCCTCCATGCCCCTCGCCCCCTCCCTATCTCTGTAATCTCCTCCAGCCCCACAACCCCCCCGAGAATTCTGCCCTCCTGAGCATCCCTGATTATAATCGCTCCACCATCGGTGCCCATGCCTTCTGTTGCCTGGGCCCCAAGCTCTGGGACTCCCTCCCTAAACCTCTCCGCCTCTCTACCTCTCTCTCCTCCTTCAAGACGCTCCTTAAAATTTACGTCTTTGGCCAAGCTTTTGGTCACCTGCGCTAATTTCGACTAAAATTTCAAATTTGTATCACAAAATCTTCCTGTGAAGTGCCTTGGAATGTTCCACTATGTTAAAGGTGCTATATAAATATAAGTTGTTGTTGTTTAAGGAGTGAAGTTATGGCCTGCTGCGTGGGTTACAATTGTGGACAGATGCTGCCATCTGGTGGTGGATGCTCCACAGTGCAGTAGTTCCTCTCCATGTGACCTCCCTCCCTTTGTTAGGATTACAGAACAATGACCAGTCCTGGAATCATCGAATTATATCGCACAGAAGGAGGCCATTTGGCCCATGATGCTGTGCCGGCTCTTTGAAAGAGCTGGCCAATTAATCCCTCCCACGCCACCCCCCCCCCCCCACCCTGCTCTTTCCCCGTAGCCTCGTAAGTTTTTTTCCTGGAAGTATTTAGAACATAAGAACATAAGAACTAGGAGCAGGAGTAGGACATTTAATAAGATCATGGCATCTGATCATGGACTCAGCTCCACTTCCCTGCCCGCTCCCCATATAACCCTTTTGCTCCCTTATCACTCAAAAATCTGTCTATCTCCGCCTTAAATATATTCAATGACCCAGCCTCCACAGCTCTCTGGGGCAGAGAATTCCACAGATTTACAACCCTCTGAGAGAAGAAATTCCTCCTCATCTCAGTTTTAAATGGGCGGCCTCTTATTCTGAGACTATGTCCCCTAGTTTTAGTTTCCCCTATGAATGGAAACATCCTCTCTGCATCCACCTTGTCGAGCCCCTTCATTATCTCACAAGTTTCAATAAGATCACCTCTCATTCTTCTGAACTCCAATATGTATAAGCCCAACCTCCTCAACCTTTCCTCATAAGTCAACCCCCTCATCTCCGGAATCAACCGAGTGAACCTTCTCTGAACAGCCTCCAATGCAAGTATATCCTTCCTTAAATACGGAGACCAAAACTGTACGCAGTATCTGTAGCAAGACTTCCCTGCTTTTATACCCTCCCCTTCCCCTTTGCAATAAAAGCCAAGATTCCATTGGCCTTCCTGATCACTTGCTGTACCTGCACACTAACGCACTCCTGGCCAGCCTCCCACATTCTACCCTACGTAAACTAGAGGTGAGCCAAAACTCGGCTGCCCGTATCCTAACTTGCACTAAGTCCCACTCACGCATCATCCCCTGTGCTCGCTGACCTACATTGGCTCCTGGTTCAGCAACGCCTCGATTTCAAAATTCTCATCCTTATTATCAAATCCCTCCATGGCCCTCGCCCCCTCCCTATCTCTGTAATCTCCTCCAGCCCCACAACCCCCGAGATGTCTGCGCTCCTCTAATTCTGCCCTCCTGAGCATCCCTGATTATAATCGCTCAACCATCGGTGGCCGTGCCTTCTGTTGCCTGGGCCCCAAACTCTGGAATTCCCTGTCTAAACCTCTCTACCTCTCTTTCCCTCTTCAAGACGCTACCTCATTGGCCAAGCGTTTTGTCACTTGCGCTAATTTTGACTTATGCGGTTCGGTGTCAAATTTGTATTGCAAAATCTTCCTGTGATGCGCCTGGGGAACGTTTCACTATGTTAAAGGCGCTATATAAATATAAGTTGTTGTTTAAGGAGCGAAGTTATGATCTGCTGCGTGGATTACAATTGTGGACAGATGCTGCCATCTGGTGGTGGATGCTCCACAGTGCAGTAGTTCCTCTCCATGTGACCTCCCTCCCTTTGTTAGGATTACAGAACAATGACCAGTCCTGGAATCATCGAATTATAAACGCACAGAAGGAGGCCATTCGGCCCATCATGCCTGTGCCGGCTCTTTGAAAGAGCTGGCCATTTAATCCCGCCCCCCCGCTCTTTCCCCCTAGCCCCGTAAACGTTTACCTTGCATGTATTTATCCAAATCTCTATTGAATGCGACTGTTGAACCTGCTCCCATCACCCTTTCAGCTGCTTGTCTGCAAAGAAAATCAGTTATTTGGCATGCTGTGTTTAAGGGCTGCTTCGATCGGTTGTAAACATTTAAAGAATTAATACATAATTTACAACAAATGTACATTCCTTTGAGGCACAAACCCCACAGTAAAAGTGGTCCAACCGTGGCTAACAGGAGACGTTAAAGGTGGTATTCGATCAGAGGAAGAGGCTTACAATGCTGCCAAAAGGAGCAGTAAGCCTGAGGATTGGGAAGGTTTCAGAATTCAGCAAAGGAGGACCGAGAAATTGATAAAGAAAGGGAAAATAGAATGAGAGTAAACCAACGAGAGACATAAAAACAGACTGAAAAAATTTCTATAGGTATGTAAAAAGGAAAATGTGGGTCCCCTACAGGCTGAGACAGGAGAAATTATAATGGGGAATAAGGAAATGGCAGAGGCATTAAACAAATACGTTGTGCCTGTCTTCACGGAAGAAGGCACGAAAAACTACCATGTCCTTAATAATAGATTATAACATTTTCCCCACTACTGATGTCAGGCTAACTGGTCTCTACCTGCTCTTACTCTGACTCCCGCTCCTTTCAAACTTTCAAAATGGGAACTACAGTCGGATTGAGGTTTGGTTAACGGACAGAAAACAGAGAGTAGGAATAAACGGGTCATTTTTGGGTTGGCAGGTTGTAACTAGTGGGGTACCGCAAGGATCAGTGCTGGGGCCCCAGCTATTCACAATCTATATCTATATCTTTGGATGAGGGGACCAAATGTAATATATCCAAGTTTATTGATGATACAAAGCTCGGTGGGAATGTAAGTTGTGAGGAGGATGCAAAGAGGCTTCAAGGGGATATAGACAGGGTAAGTGAGTGGGCAAGTACATGGAACATAGAATATAATGTGGAGAGATGTGAAGTTATCCACTTTGGTAGGAAAAATAGAAAAATAGAGTATTTTTAAATGGTGAGAGATTGGGAAATGTTGGTGTTCAGAGGGACCTGGGTGTCCTTGTACACCAATCACTGAAAGTTAACATGCAGGTACAACAAGTGATTAGGAAAGCAAAAGGTATGTTGGCCTTTATTACAGGAGGATTTGAGTCTAAGAGTAAAGACGTCTTACTGCGATTATATCGGGCCCTGGTGAGACCACACCTGGAGTATTGTGTACAGTTTGGGTCTCCTTACCTAAGGAAGAATATACTTGCCACAGAGGAAGTGCAGCGAAGGTTCACCAGACTGATTCCTGGGATGGGAGGATTGTCCTATGAGGAGAGATTGAGCAGACTGAGCCGATATTCTCCGGAGTTTAGAAGAATGAGGTGATCTCATTGAAACATACAACATTCTTACAGGGCTTGACAGGGTAGATGCAGGGAGGGTATTTCCCCCCCGGGCTGGGGAGTCTAGAACCAGGGGTCACAGTCTCAGGATAAGGGCTCGGCCATTTAGGGCTGAGATGAGGAGAAACTTCTTCACTCAGAGGGTGCCCCAGAGGGCTGTGGAGGCTCAGTCTTGGGAGTGCATTCAAGGCCGAGATCGATAGATTTTTGGACTCTCGGGGAAGCAAAGGGATATGGAGATCGAGCGGGAAAGTGGAGTTGAGGTCGAAGATCAGCCATGATCTTGTTGAATGGCGGAGCAGGCTCGAGGGGTCGAATGGTCGACTCCTGCTCCTAATTCTTATGTTCTTATGGCCTGCTGCGTGGGTTACAATTGTGGACAGATGCTGCCATCTGGTGGTGGATGCTCCACAGTGCAGTAGTTCCTCTCCATGTGACCTCCCTCCCTTTGTTAGGATTACAGAACAATGACCAGTCCTGGAATCATCGAATTATAATCGCACAGAAGGAGGCCATTCGGCCCATCATGCCTGTGCCGGCTCTTTGAAAGAGCTGGCCAATTAATCCCGCCCCCCCTGCTCTTTCCCCGTAGCCCTGTAAACGTTTACCTTGCATGTATTTATCCAAATCTCTATTGACTGCGACTGTTGAACCTGCTCCCATCGCCCTTCCAGCTGCTTGCCTGCAAAGAAAATCACGGTATTTGGCACGCTGTGTTTAGGGGCTGCTTCGATCGGTTGTAAATGGTGCCGTTTTCCCTCCCTGCCTCTGCGTTGCGGGTGCTGGGAGGGGCTGTGCGGAGTGGAACATGTCGGGGCTGAGACGGCCCCTTTTCGTTCAGGCCTTTCCTGCCGCCATGGCGGGGGTGGGGAACGGTCGGAGAGTTTGCGCGGTTGGCCTCGTGCGTCGATCTGGGGTTGTGCCTATCCGACCCGTCCACTTCCACCCCGCTGCTGCCGAAACCTCCCGAAGTGCGTCATCAGAGCGAGGGCCCGACCCGGAAGCGAAATTCAGCAGAAAGATTCTGGTCCCTGTTTGCCGGTGCCGATGTTGGGTCTTTGTGTCGGTGCCCAGTGCTTGCTGATGACCACCAGTGCTGTTTAAAGGTGAGAATGGATGGAGCAACATTTTTGGCGGTGATTTTTTTCTCTCTGACGTTTTAAAAAGCATTTTGCGAGTGGCCTTGCTGACAGCGCGCTCGATCGACAGCGCCCCAGGCTCCGCCAACTCCACAACAGAGAGCCGTGACTGAGGAGGCTGGGCTCGGGGAGCGGATCGAAATGGGGACAGGGTCTCGCATCAGCCATCTCCTCTCGAGCAACAGAGACACAGAGACCACACGCTGGTAAGTACTGCAGGGAATCGAATATGGCCAGGGTGATTTGGCCAGTTTCGATTGGCCTGGATGGGTCGGAGAGGAATTTTCCCAGATTTTTCCCCCCCCCCGTGTGTTAATCAGGTGTTTGTCTCTCCCAGGAGATCACATGGCTCCGGTTGGGGCAGAGTGTAGAATGTTTCGGTGCAAGGGGTGTCGCTCTTTGCCTTTCCGCCATTGTTCATTGTTCATGGGCTTGTACGCAACCTTCAGGGCTGCTGACCGAGGGCCGTGCGGCTCTTTGTCGGCCGGCACGAACACGATGGGCCGAAATGGCCTCCTTCTGCGCTGTAAATTTCTATGTTTCTAAACTCAGTGCTCGGGGGCCGAGCTGCGTAACCTGCCCTTTGAGAAGGCCAGCAAAGAGCTGCTTCGTGGCGAGCAATTGGTCAGCAGCTAAACGTCGCAGGCCAAAGGTCACTCTGCACCCATCATCATCATCATCATCATAGGCGGTCCCTCAAACGAGGATGACTTGCTTCCACACGAGTTCACAGCTGTTTCAATGAAGGACCCGATGTTACGGTCCTGAGCTCCAATTGAAGGGTGGAAGATGCCTGTGGGTGGGTTTGTTTAACGTGGGGTGACCGTTGCACACCAGCCACCACACGGGCCTGACAGAGCGAGGCCTCGGTCCAGTGGCAAGGGTTAACCAGGACGACTGGAGACCAGCTCTGCTGCATGGACCTAGTGTGCTCACATATTGCACAGTGTGGGCTGGGCCCGTGCTGCCCCATTGCCCTCGGCTCTTCTGGGCCCCGTTACCCTCATTCGCCGCTCCTCCGCCACGCTCTCTCGCCGCTCCTCCGCCACGCTCTCTCGCCGCTCCTCCGCCACGCTCTCTCGCCGCTCCTCCGCCCCCGATCTCTCGCCGCTCCTCCGCCCCCGATCTCTCGCCGCTCCTCCGCCACGCTCTCTCGCCGCTCCTCCGCCACGATCTCGCGCCGCTCCTCCGCCCCCGATCTCTCGCCGCTCCTCCGCCACGATCTCGCACCGCTCCTCCGCCACGCTCTCTCGCCGCTCCTCCGCCACGCTCTCTCGCCGCTCCTCCGCCCCCGATCTCTCGCCGCTCCTCCGCCACGCTCTCTCGCCGCTCCTCCGCCACGCTCTCTCGCCGCTCCTCCGCCACGCTCTCTCGCCGCTCCTCCGCCACGATCTCGCACCGCTCCTCCGCCACGCTCTCTCGCCGCTCCTCCGCCACGCTCTCTCGCCGCTCCTCCGCCACGCTCTCTCGCCGCTCCTCCGCCACGCTCTCTCGCCGCTCCTCCGCCACGCTCTCTCGCCGCTCCTCTGCCACCCAAACATTTGCCGTACCTCTGCCCCGATCCCTCATCGCTCCTCTGCTGTACCTGTGCCCCGCCAATGCTCCTTCCCGCACTCCAAACAGCGACCTGGGTCCCGATGACGTCACCCATTTGTGTCAGCTCGCGCTGGAAGTTGCAATGGCACGCTCCAACTCTGCTGTGGCCCGCCCTGCGGAGGTGTTCTCTCTCAGGTCGGGGGGGGGGACCTCCGCTGGGCGGGCCATAACCGAGCTGGAGCTGAGGGCTCTGCAACTCTGCACCCACACCGCTGTAACCAGCCCATTCCCGCCCGCAATACGGCTTCGCTCCTTTTCACCACCAAAAGCGCTGAGTTTCGCTCGAATCACCGCCATCTATTGCGGCGGCTCTTAGCACAAAGAAGCGGCAGGTGGGCCCCGTTTTGGGCAGAAGGCAATTTTGGCCCCGTTACGTTCAACCTGTTCAGACTCGGGGTGGGGGAGGGGGGGGTGGCAGAGAGGGGAGAATTGGGTAGTGCCCCATTGGGGGGAGAATTGGGTAGTGCCCCATTGGGGGGAGAATTGGGTAGTGCCCCATTGGGGGGAGAATTGGGTAGTGCCCCATTGAGGGGGGGGAGAATTGGGTAGTGCCCCATTGGGGGGAGAATTGGGTAGTGCCCCATTGAGGGGAGAATTGGGTAGTGCCCCATTGAGGGGGGGGGAGAATTGGGTAGTGCCCCATTGGGGGGAGAATTGGGTAGTGCCCCATTGAGGGGGGGGGAGAATTGTGTAGTGCCCCATTGAGGGGGGGGGAGAATTGGGTAGTGCCCCATTGAGGGGGGGGAGAATTGGGGGGAGAGTTGGGTAGTGCCCCATTGAGGGGGGGGGAGAATTGGGGGGAGAGTTGGGTCGTGCCCCATTGAGGGGGGGGGGGAGAATTGGGGGGAGAGTTGGGTCGTGCCCCATTGAGGGGGGGGGGAGAATTGGGGGGAGAGTTGGGTAGTGCCCCATTTGGGGGGGGGATTGGGTAGTGCCCCATTGAGGGGGAGAGTTGGGTAGTGCCCCATTGAGGGGGGGAATTGGGTAGTACCCCATTGGGGGGGGGAATTGGGTAGTACCCCATTGGGGGGGGGATTGGGTAGTGCCCCATTGAGGGGGAGAGTTGGGTAGTGCCCCATTGAGGGGGGGGGAGAATTGGGGGGAGAGTTGGGTAGTGCCCCATTGAGGGGGGGGGATTGGGGGGAGAGTTGGGTAGTGCCCCATTGGGGGGGGGAATTGGCTAGTGCCCCATTGGGAGGGGGGAATTGGGTAGTGCCCCATTGAGGGGGGGGATTGGGGGGAGAGTTGGGTAGTGCCCCATTGGGGGGGGGAATTGGGTAGTACCCCATTGGGGGGGGGAATTGGGTAGTACCCCATTGGGGGGGGGGAATTGGGTAGTGCCCCATTGGGGGGGGGGGGGAGATTGGGGGGAGAGTTGGGTAGTGCCCCATTGAGGGGGGGGGGATTGGGGGGAGAGTTGGGTAGTGCCCCATTGGAGGGGGGGGGAGATTGGGGGGAGAGTTGGGTAGTGCCCCATTGAGGGGGGGGGATTGGGGGGAGAGTTGGGTAGTGCCCCATTGAGGGGGGGGGGATTGGGGGGAGAGTTGGGTAGTGCCCCATTGGAGGGGGGGGGATTTGGGGAGTGCAGCGTTTGTGGGGGAGGGGGTGAGGGCAGTAACAGCCGTGTTTGCCGGTGCCGATGTTGGGTCTTTGTGTCGGTGCACAGTGCTTGCTGATGACCACCAGTGCTGTTTAAAGGTGAGAATGGATGGAGCAGCATTTCTGTCGGTGATTTTTTTCTCTGACGTTTTAAAAAGCATTTTGCGAGTGGCCTTGCTGACAGCGCGCCCGATCGACAGCGTCCCAGGCTCTGCCAACTCCACAACAGAGAGCCGTGACTGAGGAGGCTGGGCTCGGGGAGCGGATCGAAATGGGGACAGGGTCTCGCATCAGCCATCTCCTCTCGAGCAACAGAGACCACACACTGGTAAGTACTGCAGGGAATCGAATATGGCCAGGGTGATCTCTTGGACCAGTTTCGATCGCCTGGATGGGTCGGAGAGGAATTTTCCCAGCCACTTATTGTACACTCAACTTTTGTCCCTCCACCCCAAGATACACTCCACACGATAAATTAATACAAGAATAGATTCCTTAATTTGAAAACAAGCTTTTGCTTCCGAGGGAGCACTTGCTCAGCTACAGGATGGACATTGTTTTCGAGCACAAAAGAGTTTGGAGTTTAATCAGATTCAAAAAGTCACAAATACTTTGTGTCTGTCTTCACGGAAGAAGACACAACAAGCCTCCCGGAATTAGTGGAGTACCAAGGGTCTAACGAGATTGAGGAACTGAAAGAAATTAGTATTAGTAAAAAAAATAATCCTGTTGAAATTAATGGGACTGACAGCCGATAAATCCCCTGGAACTGACGGCCTACATCCTAGGGTTTTGAAAAAGATGGCTATAGAGATAGTGGATGCATTGGTTGTCATCTTCCAAACTTCCATAGATTCTAGAACGGTTCCTGCGGATTGGAAGGTAGTGAATGTAACCCCGCTATTTAAGAAAGGAGGGAGAGAGAAAATGGGGAACTACAGACCAGTTAGCCTGACATCAGTCGTAGGGAAAATGCTAGAATCTATTATTAAGGACGTGATAACAGGGCACTTAGCAAATAATAATAGGATTGGGCAGAGTCAACATAGATTTATGAAAGGGAAATCATGTTTGACAAATCTGTTAGAGTTCTTTAAGGTTGTAATGAGCAGAATAGATGAGGGAGAACCAGTGGATGTGGTGTATTTGGATTTTCAGAAGGCATTCGATAAGGTGCCACACAAGAGGTTAGTAAACAAAATGGGATTGGAGGTCATAAGAACATAAGAAATTGGAACAGGAGTAGGCCATACGGCCCCTCGAGCCTGCTCCGCCATTCAATAAGATCATGGCTGATCTGATCATGGACTCAGCTCCACTTTCCTGCCCGCTCCCCATAACCCCTTATCCCCTTACCGATTAAGAAACCGTTTATTTCTGTCTTAAATTTATTCAATGTCCCAGCTTCCACAGCCCTCTGAGGCAGCGAATTCCACAGATTCACAACCCTCAGAGAAGAAATTTCTCCTCATCTCAGTTTTAAATGGGCGGCCCCTTATTCTAAGATCATGCCCTCTAGTTCTAGTCTCCCCCATCAGTGGAAACATCCTCTCTGCATCCACCTTGTCAAGCCCCCTCATAATCTTTTACGTCTCGATAAGATCACCTCTCATTGTTCTGAATTCCAATTCCAACCTACTCAACCTTTCCTCATAAGTCAACTCCCTCATCCCCGGAATCAACTGAGTGAACCTTCTCTGAACTGCTTCCAAAGCAAGTATATCCTTTCGTAAATATGGAAACCAAAACTGCACGCAGTATTCCAGGTGTGGTCTCACCAATACCCTGTACAACTGTAGCAAGACTTCCCTGCTTTTATACTCCATCCCCTTTGCAATAAAGGCCAAGATTCCATTAGCCTTCCTGATCACTTGCTGTATCTGCATACTATCCTTTTGTATTTCATGCACAAGTACCCCCAGGTCCCGCTGTACTGCGGCACTTTGCAATCTTTCTTCATTTAAATAATAATTTGCTTTTCTACTATTTCTGCCAAAGTATCTTTCCCATTCATCAGGATCTGTGCTCGTTTTTGCATTTTTATATATTTTTGTTATATGCTGCTCCTCATCAGTGTGAACTCGCTGGTGTTTCAGCAGGTCGGATGAACGAGTGAATTTCTTCCCACACTCAGAGCAGGTGAACGGCCTCTCCCCAGTGTGAACTCGCTGGTGTGTCAGTAGGTGGGATGACTAAGTGAATCCCTTCCCATACACGGAGCAGATGAACGGCCTCTCCCTGGTGTGACTGCGACGATGAATTTCCAGCTCAGACCAGTAATTGAATCCCTTGCCACAGTCCCCACATAACTTGCTCTTTGATTTTTTTTCTGCCAAAGTGCATGACCTCACACTTTCTAACGTTATACTCCATCTGCCAAATGTTTGCCCACTCACTTAGCCTGTCTATTGTCCTTTTGCAGATTCTTGTGTCCTCCTCACTTATTGCTTTTCCTCATATCTTTGTATCGTCAGCAAACTTGGCTATGTTACACTCAGTCCCTTCTTCCAAGTCGTTCATATAGATTATAAATAGTTGGGGTCCCAGCACTGATCCCTACTAATTACTGGTTGCCAACCAGAGAATGAACCATTTATCCCGACTCTCTGTTCTCTGTTAGTTAGCCAACCCTCTATCCATGCTAATACATTACCCCCAACCCCGTGAACTTTTATCTTGTGCAGTAACCTTTTATGTGGCACCTTGTTAAATGCCTTCTGGAAGTCCAAATATACCACATCCACTGGTTCCCCTTTATCCACCCTGTTCGTTACATCCTCAACGAACTCCAGCATGTGCTAGCAAGGATTAACGATTGGTTAACAGACAGAAAACAGAGAGTAGGAATAAACGGGTGATTTTCGGGTTGTCAGGCTGTAACTAGTGGGGTACCGCAAGGATCAGTGCTGGGGCCCCAGCTATTCACAATCTATATCAATGATTTGGATGAGGGATCAAATGTAATATATCCAAGTTTGCTGATGATACAAAGCTAGTTGGGAATGTAAGTTGTGAGGAGGATGCAAAGAGGCTTCAAGGGGATATAGACAGGCTGAGTGAATGGGCAAGTACATGGCACATAGAATATAATGTGGAGAGATGTGAAGTTATCCACTTTGGTAGGAAAAATAGAAAAACAGAGTATTTTTTAAATGGTGAGAGATTGGGAAATGCTGGTGTTCAGAGGGACCTGGGTGTTCTTGTACACCAATCACTGAAAGTTAACAGCAAGTGATTAAGAAAGCAAATGGTATGTTGGCCTTTATTGCCAGAGGATTTGAGTCTAAGAGTAAAGACGTCTTACTGCAATTATATAGGACCCTGGTGAGACCACACCTGGAGTATTGTGTACAGTTTTGATCTCCTTACCTAAGGAAGGATATACTTGCCATAGAGGGATTGCAACGAAGGTTCACCAGACTGATTCCTGGGATGGGGGGATTGTCCTATGAGGAGAGATTGAGTAGACTAGGCCGATATTCTCTAGAGTTTAGAAGAATGAGGTGATCTCATTGAAACATACAACATTCTTACAGGGCTTGACAGGATAGATGCAGGGAGGGTGTTTCCTCTGGTTGGGGAGTCTAGGATAAGGGGTCGGCCATTTAGGACTGAGATAAGGAGAAACCTCTTCACTCAAAGGGTGGTGAATCTTTGGAATTCTCTCCCCCCAGAGGACTGTGGAGGCTCAGTCTTTGAGTATATTCAAGGCAGAGATCTATAGATCATTAAGGGAATCAAGGGATATGGGGACAGTGCAGGAAAGTGGAGTTGAGGTCGAAGATCAGCCGTGATCTTATTGGATGGTGGAGCAGGCTCGAGGGGCCGAATGGCCGACTCCTGCTCCTGGATCTTGTGTTCTTATGTTCTAGGCCATTCAGCCCATTGTGTCTGTGATGGCCATAAAAGAGGTTACATCACTTCAAGTGCACATCCAATTACTTTTTAAATGTGATGAGGTTTTCAGGCAGTGAGTTCCAGACCCCCACATTTCTTCTCATCTCCCCTCTAATCCTTCTACCAATTATTTTAAATCTGCAACCCCCTGATTGTTGACCCCACTGCCAAGAGAAATAGGTCTGTCCAATCTCCTCATCATTTTATACACCTCAATAAAGTCTCCCCTCAGCCTCCTCTGTTCCAAAGAAAACAACCCCAGCCTATCCAATCTTTCCTCATACCTAAAATTCTCCAGTCCTGGCAACATCCTCGTAAATCTCCTCTGTACCCTCTCCAGTGTAATCACATCTTTCCTGTAATGTGGTGACCAGAACTGCACGCAGTACTCCAGCTGTGGCCTAACCAGTGTTTTTTACAATTCAAGCATAACCCCCCTGCTCTTGTATTCTATGCCTCGGCTAATAAAGGCAAGTATTCTGTATGCCTTCTTAACCACCTTATCCACCTGGCCTGCTACCTTCAGGGATCTGTGGACCTGCACTCCAAGATCCCTCTGTTGCTCTACACTTCTCAGTGTCCTACCATTTAATGTGTATTCCCTTGCCTTGTTAGCCCTCCCCAAATGCATTACCTCACACTTCTCCAGATTGAATTCCATTTGCCACTGTTCTGCCCACCTGACCCGTCCATTGATATCTTCCTGCAGTCTACAGCTTTTTTCTTCATTATTACCCACACAGCCAATTCATCAGCACCTGAGTATCATCGGCCTTGGAATAGAGAGGGACAAAACACCAATCACAGCGGGGAGAAACAGGACATGTGTTGTGTGTGTGGATCCACCTTTAACTAATCGTTCAGCCTGAGAGACGCGTGCGCTCACCTGACTCAACGATGTAAATGTGGGGACAGTGGCAACGGATTCAGTTGCCCTTCTGAGGTGCAAAGTCATCGATACAGTCACACCGGGGCGAGGCCGTTGACCTGCTGAGTGTGGAAAGAGATTCATTTGCTCTTCTTACCTTTCAGCATACTAATATGTAATTGGGACGTTTTGCCACGTTAAAGGCGCTATATAAATACAAGTTGTTATTGTATCTGTCAACCGATTGTCCCTTTTGCTGACACACCAGCACAGTCACATCGGAGAGAGACCGTTTCGATACTTCGCGAGTGGGAAGGGATTCACTCCGTTGTCCCAACGTTGACAAAGCCACATGACAACCTTTGTGACTGTGACCAAGGAATGCTATCCCACCTCGTCCTTCTGGACCTGTCTGCAGCCTGTGACATGGTTGACCACTCTATCCTCCTCCACCATGGTCCAGCTGGGTGGGACTGCACTCGCCTGGTTCCATTCTTATCCATCTCATCGTAGCCCGAGAATCTCCTGCAACGGCTTCTCTTCCCACTCCTGCACCATTATCTCTGGTGTCCCCCAAGGATCTATCCTTGGCCCCTCCTATTTCTCATCTACATGTTGCCCCTTGGTGACATCATCCGAAAACTTGGAGTCAGTTTCCACATGTACACTGACAACACCCAGCTCTACCTCTCCACCACTTCTCTTGAACCCTCCACGGTCTCTAAATTGTCAGACTGCTTGTCTAACATCCAGTACTCCAATTAAATATTGGGAAGACCAAAGCTATTGTCTTTGGTCCCTGCCACAAACTGCGTTCCCTAACCACTGACCCCATCCCTCTCCCTAGCATTTAGCTCAGGCTAAACCAGACTGTTCGCAACCTTGGTGGCATATTTGACCCCGAAATGAGCTTCCAGCCACATATCCATGGCATAACTAAAACCGCCTATTTGCATCTCCGTAACACCGCCTGCCTCCGCACCTGCTTCAGCTCATCTGCTGCTGAAACCCTCATCCATGCTTTTGTTACCTCCAGACTTGATTACTCCAACGCACTCCTGGCTGGCCTCCCACGTTCTACCCTACGTAAAATAGAGGTGATATAAAACTCAGCTGCCCGTGTCCTAACTCACACCAAGTCCCGTTTATCCATCACCTCTGTGCTCGCCCACCTGTGAGTGAACCACATTGGCTCCCAATTAAGCAACACCTCGGTTTCAAAATTCTCATCCTTGTTTACAAATCACTCCATGGCCTCACCCCTCCCTATCTCTGTGATCTATTTCAGCCTCACAACCCCACTCGAGGTCTGCGCTCCTCTAATTCTGCCCTTTTGAACATCCCTGATTATAACTGCTCAACCATCGGTGGCCGTGCCTTCAGCTGCCTGGGCCTCAAGCTCTGGGACTCTCTCCCTAAACCTCTCCGCCTCTCTACCTCTCTTTCCTCCTTTACAACGCTCCTTAAAACCTACCTGTCTGCCGTAATTTCTTCTTATGTGGCTCGGTGTCACAGTTATTTGTTTTGTCCTATAGCACTGCTGTGAAGCACTTTGGGACGTTTTACTACGTTACAGGAGGTATATAAATAAAAGTCGTTGTTGATGTGCTTGTTGACACGCCAGGAGTGTCCATGTTGGGAACAAGGACGCGGCTGTTGGCAACAACCCAGAAGCAGTCTGCCCATGCGTAAGAGAGGCTTTAAAGCTCAAATGAGATGGCGGCGCGCAGGGCGGGGTCCCCTCCCCTGAAGGTGCTGACTGTGGCTGGGTTCAGTTCTACACTCACTGGTTCCCCTCCCCTGAAGGTACTGACTCTGGCTGGGTTCAGTTCTACACTCACTGGTTCCCCTCCCCTGAAGGTACTGACTCTGGCTGGGTTCAGTTCTACACTCACTGGTTCCCCTCCCCTGAAGGTACTGACTCTGGCTGGGTTCAGTTCTACTCACTGGTTCCCCTCCCCTGAAGGTGCTGACTCTGGCTGGGTTCAGTTCTACACTCACTGGTTCCCCTTCCCTGAAGGTACTGACTCTGGCTGGGTTCAGTTCGACACTCACTGGTTCCCCTCCCCTGAAGGTGCTGACTCTGGCTGGGTTCAGTTCCACACTCACTGGTTCCCCTCCCCTGAAGGTACTTACTCTGGCTGGGGGTGACATTTGGAGCATGCGCAGTGTCAGGGCCATGCGGGAGCTGGAAGCGGGCACGCCGCCGAGACGCCGCTTTGCGCCGATTAGGGGTGAGGGGAGCAACGGACCCGACGGGTGAGCTACATAAACACCGGATGGAGGCCGCCAGCCCCAAATAAGAAGCGACAGCATCCGCGTTTGCTTCTCCGGGATGTTTTCCCGGTAACAGACCGCGGTGAGCGGCCGCCATCTTTGTCAAGGAGGGCGCAGGTTCTGTGCGTCATGATCGCGTTCATGGAGCGCACGCGTGGCCATCCTTGTGCGAACAAAGAGGGGGCGGGGCTTCAGGATCCCAGTGAACCCAGCCAGAGTAAGGACCTTCAGGGGAGGGGAACCAGTGAGTGTAGAACGGAACCCAGCCAGGGTCAGTTCCTTCAGGGGAGGGGAACCAGTGAGTGTAGAACGGAACCCAGCCAGGGTCAGTTCCTTCAGGGGAGGGGAACCAGTGAGTGTAGAACGGAACCCAGCCAGGGTCAGTTCCTTCAGGGGAGGGGAACCAGTGAGTGTAGAACTGAACCCAGCCAGAGTCAGCACCTTCAGGGGAGAGGAGGAGAGGGAGGGTGAACTCGTGAGTGTGGAACTGAACCCAGCCAGAGTCAGCACCAACACAGCCTGATAAAACATCGCACCATTCACAGCGGGGAGAAAGTGTAAACATGTTGTGTGTGTGTGTGTGAGGCTTCAACTGATCGTCCAACCTGGAGAGACACAAGGATACCCGCACCATGGAGAAACCCGTGAAAATGTGTGGACTGTGGAAAGGGATTCAATTACTCATCTGAGCTGGAAATTCATCAGCGCCTTCACACTGGGGAGAGCCCGTTCACCTGCCCCGTGAGTAGGAAGGGATTCACTGGGTCATCCAACTTCACTGAACACCAGCGAGTTCGCACTGGGGAGAGGCCGTTCACCCACTCAGAGTGTGCGAAGGGATTCACTCAGTCATCCGACCTGCTGACACATCAGCGAGTTCACACTCGGGAGAAGCAGCCCACTTGCTCTGAGTGCGGAAAGGGTTTCACTCAGACATGGAGCCTGATGACACACCAGTGAGTTCACAAGTGACTGCAGGGGTTGGAATCTGGTGTTATTGTTGCTGTTAATCAATTGAAGAGGATTTACTGTATTGAAAGGCTGCATTAGAGGGAGCAACATGCGGCGGCCCAGCCCGGAAATCGGTGTGGTCCCGGCCTGCAAGACCATCAGCAGGCCGGGGCCATCAGAGGGAGCAGCGTGTGGTGGCATACCACTGCAGGAGGGCGAGGGCTTCAAAGTCAGGTCGCTGATTGCAGTGCGGGCAGGCACAGCAGGAGGGGCGAAGGAGGGGCAAGAGTCCATAGAGGGACGTGACCGGGGCCCAGGAGTGGCGTGAGTCTGGTGCCCAGAAGAGCCGAGGGCCCTGGGGCAGCACGGGCCCAGCCCACACTGCGATATGTGTGCGCACTAGGTCCGTGCAGCAGAGCTGGTCTCCAGTCGTCCTGGTTAACCCTTGCCACTGGACCAAGACCCAGCTCTGTCAAGCCCGTGTGGTGGCTGGTGTGCAACGGCCACCCCACGTTAAAAAAAATCCACGCACAGGCATCTTCAACATGTAGTTCGGGAACTGGAATATTAGTTCTTCATTGAAACATCTGTGAACTCATCCCTTTTTGACATGGAAGCAAGTCATCCTCATTTCGAGGGACCGCCTAAGATGATGATGATGATAATCCTGACTGAACCATTGTCATTCTGACAGTTGGGGTTTGTTTCTGCTGCTGTTTTAATAACCCTATAACTGGGCTGGAGTTTAATGTTTTGTTATTTCAAACAACACTGTGCTGATATTTGATTTCTCCTAGATTATTGGAGACTAATTAATGTCCATTTATGGGCCTTTTCTCCTTTCTAACTCTACAATATTTCAGTTCTCATACTCTCAGGGACAAGTCCCAGCTCCCCATATCTTGCAGAGTGCCTCTCCCAGCCTTGGTATCCAAGGAAAGTGTCAGTAACGTGCCCGGGATCACTAAACACAAAACCCAGTCTGTTAATCACTTTCTGCTACTGGACTTAGCGTGTGCCCCACAGCATCTCTCTCACCTTCGATGAGTGAATGGAGCATCACGCCTGCAAACATGTTTTCAATTTCAATTTGAAGCCACTCAGCAAATGTATTTAAAAAAAAATACGTACAAGTTAACAGATGACATCAGACAATTGGCAAAGGTTTACAGTCAACATGATGAACAAGTGAATACGTCACAGCCCAATAACCCAGCTCTATATTCACAGGAGAAATTCTGTTATCTAACTCCTCGAGTGGACAAAATAGAGAAAGATCTCATCTCTAAGAACATCTAGAATCTGTTATAAATATCTTTCAAATCCTGACTGGTGCAATCTGTCAGTTTCCTTTCAATTAAAGTGCACGGAAGATGTGAGGTGGGGGGGGTTGGAGAGTTGGGGTGAAGGAGGGGTTGGGGTGAGGGGGGGTTGGAGAGTTGGGGTGAAGGAGGGGTTGGGGTGAGGGGGGGTTGGAGAGTAGGGGTGAAGGAGGGGTTGGGGTGAGGGGGGGTTGGAGAGTAGGGATGAAGGAGGGATTGGGGTGAGGGCGGTTGGAGAGTAGGGGTGAAGGAGGGGTTGGGGTGAGGGGTTGGAGATCTAAGAAAGGGGGAAATCCTAATTTCTGAATGTTGCTACTAACGAACAGGAACTAACTCAGTTGATTCTGTTATTAATTGTAGATTAAAGGTTTCATTATATTATTGCTGCATTTATAATTATGGTTCAAAACCCAGTGTAATTCGCCCTGGGGATAAGTGGTTAGATTTTAAATGCAGGCATTGGGCCCCCCTTGACTGAGATTTTAAAGGTGAAAAATAGACAGCTTGCCTGTGGGAACACAACTATTAGGGTCATATGTGGCTGCCACTGTGTGGAATGTTATACCTGCAGAGAATTAAAACATAGGCAAATGGCAAGAACACCATATCTCTACCTGTGGAGACATGTTCCATTTGTGGTGCCATAACTACCCCAGATATGAGTCTTGATGGTCAAAAACAGGTGATGTCATGGTGTCATGAGATGAGGAACTGACGGGCAGGTGTTATCATTGGGAATGTGGCATCCCTGAAATTGGACATGGGAGGGGGCGGGGCGGAGGTGGTTCAGGTGTGAGTCAGTGATTAGTTTAACTGGTCCCCATAGGCTTTGCTGGGAAGGAGCATAAGAAGGGGTCTCTCAAACACAGAGTGTAGAGGCATTCGGCAAGATTTTGGGTCGACGGAGGACCAACACACATCACATCGGGCAGATAAGCAAACCTAGAGGCCAGGTCCGATGGGGGTTGACCTGTGGAGATTATGTCTTCTACCCAGGCCTAATGAGTAATATAAATCTTGTTTAATTACTGCTCTGATACTGTAATGTATAGCATCTCACTGTACACTGAATAAAATATAATTACTGTCACCAGTACGGGTCAAGTCAAATCTTGAGGAACTTAGGAGTGAAGGGGCTGATTGGCACAGCCTCAGGACCTCAATAAATTGGCGACTGCGGCAGGACTAGGTGACAGATAGTAATTATAAACATTTTGTTCAGTGGAGCTGGGGTCCAGAGATCTGTGACCAACTAGCTTTTCTCAGCCAAGCTATCAAAGCAGGAAGGAGAATCTCTGGGAGATGTAGGACTAATCTACCAGTGGTTGAGTGATCGGTTTGCTAAGCATAGCACCTGACAGAGCGTGCCAGGGACAAAGCACATGGGACGCTGCACCCTACCACTCACTTGGTATAATTCCTCGCGAGTGCAGAAGGTGACTCGCACTGAAAAGTGGTCGATTGGGTCCTGAATCAAATTGACGAGGGCAAGTTCAAAATTGGACAAAGGGAAGCGGATATTGGGCTTACGGAGCCCACCTGTGCGTGCTGACTTGAGAAATTAACAGGTGAGAGAGGAGAAGCATAAACAACAGGAGAGTCAGTGGGAATCAGAGAGGGAAAAAGATCTAAGGTGCAAGCTAATCATCTGAGAACTCAGCAAAGGAAGGGGAAAAACAAGGAATTGGGGAACAAGTTGCTGAGATGACAATTTAAAAGGCGGAAAAATGAAACTTGCATTTGAAACCGGTACTGAAGCTACGAGCTTCTGTGCTGAAAAAATAAAGCACAAGATTACATAGAAACATAGAAATTAGGTGCAGGATCAGGCCATTCAGTCCCTCGAGCCTGCACCACCATTCAATAAGATCATGGCTGATCATGCAACCTCGGTACCCCTTTCCTGCTTTCTCTCCATACCCCTTGAACCCTTTAGCCGTAAGGACCATATCTAACTCCCTTTTGAATAAATCTAACGAACCGGCCTCAACAACTCTCTGCGGTAGGGAATTCCACAGGTTAACCATGCTCTGAGTGAAGAAGTTTCTCCTCATCTCGGTCCTAAATGGCTTACCCCTTATTCTTGGACTATGTCCCCTGGTTCTGGAACTCCCCGGCAACGGGAACATTCTTCCTGCATCTAACCTGTCCAATCCCATCAGAATTTTATATGTTTCTATGAATCCCCTCTCATTCTTCTAAACTCCAGTAAATAGAAGCCCAGTTGATCCAGTCTCTCCTCATATGTCAGTCCTGCCATCCCGGGAATCAGTCTGGTGAATCTTCGCTGCGCTCCCTCAATAGCAAGAACGTCCTTCCTCAGATTAGGAGACCAAAATTGAACACAATATTCCAGGTGAGGCCTCACCAAGGCCCTGTACAACTGCAGTAAGACCTCCCTGCTCCTATATTCAAATCCCCTCGCTATGAAGGCCAACATGCCATTTTCCTTCTTCACCGCCTGCTGTACCTGCATGCCAAACTTCAATGACAGATGTACCATGAACACCCAGGTCCCATTGCACCTCCCCTTTTCCTAATCTGTCACCATTCAGATAATATTCTGCCTTCCTGTTTTTGCCAGCAAAGTGGATAACCTCACATTTATCTACATTATACTCCATCTACCATGCATTTGCCCACTCGCCTAACCTATCCAAGTCACTCTGCAGCCTCATAGCATCCTCCTCGCAGCTCATACTGCCACCCAACTTCATGTCATCCGCAAATTTGGAGGTACAACATTTAATCCCCTTGTCTAAATCATTCATGTACAAAGTAAACAGCTGGGGCCCCAGCACAGAACCTTGCGGTACCCCACTAGTCACTGCCTGCCATTCTGAAAAGTACCCATTTACTCCTACTCTTTGCTTCCTGTCTGCCAACCAGTTCTCAATCCATGTCAGCACACTACCCCCAATCCCATGTGCTTTAACTTTGCACATTAATCTCTTGTGTGGGACCTTGCCGAAAGCCTTCTGAAAGTCCAAATACACCACATCCACTGGTTCTCCCTTGTCCACTCTACTGGAAACATCCTCAAAAAATTCCAGAAGATTTGTCAATACTCCTCACATTGAGGCACAGAGCCTTCAGGCTTGTCTTTTTAACACTCTTTATCCCTTTAGAATTTTGCTGTAATGTGGCTCTTTTTGCCTTCCACTTTTACTATTCCCCTTTCTATCTTTTGCTTCTGCCACCATTTTATTTCATTCTGATTCCCTGCATATGTTCCCACCCCCCTGCCATATTAGTTTAACCCCTCCCAAACAGCACTAGCAAACACTCCCCCTTGAACATTGGGTCCGGTCCTGCCCAGGTGCAGACTGTCCGGTTTGTACTGATCCCACCTTCCCCAGAATCGGTTGCAATGTCCCAGGAATTTGAATCCCTCCCTCTTGCTATTTATCTTAGCTATCCTGCTATTCCTACTCTGACTAGCACGTGGCACTGGTAGCAATCCTGAGATGACTACCTTTGAGGTCCTACTTTTTAATTTAACTCCTAGCTCCTTAAATTCAGCTTGTACGACTTCATCCTGCTTTTTATCTCTATCGTTGGTACCTATATATGCACCACGACAACTGGCTGTTCACCCTCCCCCTCCAGCATGCCCTGCAGCCGCTTCAAGACATCCTTGACTCTTGCACCAGGAAGGCAACATACCATTCTGTAGTCTCGGTTGTGACCACAGAAACGCCTATCTATTCCCCTTACAATAGAATCCCCTACTACTATAGTTCTCCCACTCTTTTTCCTGCCCCCCTGTGCAGCAGAGCCACCCACAATGCCATGAACTTGGCTGCTGCTGTCTTCCCCTGATGAGCCATCTCCCCCAACAATATCCAAAGCAGTATATCTGTTTTGGAGAGAGATGACCGCAGGGGACTCCTGCACTGCCTTCCTACTCCTGCTCTGCCTGATGGTCACCCTTTCCCTATCTGCCTTTGTAACCTTTACCTGCAGTGTGAACAACTCACTGAACGTGCTATCCACAACATCCTCAGCATTGCGCATGCTCCATAGTGAATCCATCCGCAGCTCCAGTGCCATCATGTGGTCTAACAGGAGCTGCAGCTGGATACACTTCCTGCACACATAGTCATCAGGGACACTGGAAGCGTCCCTGATTTCCCACATTGCACAGGAGGAGCATGGCATGGGTCTGGGCTCTCCTGCCATGACTTCACCCTTAAAATGACCTAATTTGGCCACAATGCCAAAGGTTTCTTACTGACAAGATAAGGAAAGAAGAAAAACTACTCATCAATCAACCAGCCAATCACTTAACCTCTTGGCTGTGACGTCACACTTCATTTTCTTTTCCTTCCAGGTCAGGGAGTCAGCACTGGTGGGGAAAACAAGACAAAGCAACACTTCCCACTCCCACTTGCCCGAACTCTCCCACTTACCAAACTCTTACCTTTACACTTTGAGCTTTTGCTGCACTCCGTGCAGGTCTGCGCAAAGCCCTCTCTTTTTGTACTGTCTCTAGCTGACTCACCACTGGCCTGTTTAGGAAACCAGTTTTTACTAGCTGGCAAATTAACTAAGCTAGTTTGCTTATTTGTCTCT
This sequence comes from Pristiophorus japonicus, assembly GCF_044704955.1. Classification (NCBI taxonomy): domain Eukaryota; kingdom Metazoa; phylum Chordata; class Chondrichthyes; family Pristiophoridae; genus Pristiophorus; species Pristiophorus japonicus. The sequence continues at coordinate 12,436,604 of NC_091999.1, read as the reverse complement.
GCTTAAACCTACAAGAATCCTACCTGTTTAATATTTCAGTTTTACTTAAACTTGTAATCTTATTTTACCTTTAGAAGCTACTAGAAATTGTTACTGAGTGAAAGGAACCTTAAAGGATGCTGGAATTTCAGTTTGTGTTAAAGTGTGGAAGTTTTCCAGCTGATGGATGTTTAAGAAGTTACAGTATTCCTTTTGTCAGAAAGTCTGTCTTAAAAATAAAGTGTCTGTTATGTTTGTTTTAGCTCCACCCACTTTTCTTTGCATAGAGCTAAAAGCCGTTTAACCCTTTGTGGTCTTGTCTTGGATGTTGGGAGTTTTAAGAGAATGTGATTATGTTGAGTATGTTCATTTCAATTTCAGATTGTGCAGCTAGAAGCAGGGGGATACTTTGCTATTTACATTTTAAGTTAAAGATGTATTTGGATATATTTTGACTGGGGCAAGTTGTGCAACTCTGAAAGCCAGGCGAGAGTTTGTTTTACAAAAGATAAGCTTCAGCCTTGAAGTTACGGTTGCCATGTGCCTGATGCTTGGTTTGAAATTTCCAAAGCATTTTGATCTAATTTGTTTAAATGTGAGAAACCTATTTTTCTCCCGATATATTGGCCCTGAAATTCCAGTTGGAGGCTTCTTTCAAACGAATGCCTTCGACCGGAGAATTTTTACTAATTTACTTGGTGGTTCTGGAGGTGCCTCGAATTCCAATGAAGAAGCCTTCTCTTCCCGCACTGTGGAGCGCGCTCCCATCCTCCAGGTTCCCACACAGAAGGTGCAGTCACGTGTGACTGCTCAGCCAATCAGATACAGTATTCCACAGCTTTCTCATTAATAGCAATGGGAACTCCCTATCTACGAGTTCTCATTGCTATTAATGGGGAAAAAACCACATTAAACACCATAATATAAAATAAAAAAAACCTCACATAATTAAAATTAATTAAAATTAAAGTCTTAGAAGAAAATACATTCCGATTTTGAAAAAAGTTTTGTAATTAAGGTTAAAAATAAACTTACCTTAGTGGGCAGGGTTTTTAACATAAAAATGTGTTTTTAAAATGTTTTAAAACTCTAACACTGGTAAAAGTACGCTATGCACCTGCTTTTACCAAGTGCAAGATTTTTCAGGACATTTGCTGGGCAAGAGATGGGTAAATCCTGCAATCTTGCCCATGCGAATGTTCTGGCTGTGGGGAGACGGAGGATCTGTCAAGCCAGAGCTTGACAGGTTGGAAAAGCCGGTTTTCAGCGTATGCGCATTGCGCACCGAGAACCGGCTTTTGCAATGCCTTCCCGTGTCCATACACACTCCATGCGGACTGGGGAGGTCGGGATTTCTGCCCCATTCAGTATTTTTAGTCATTTGGAAAAGTGCCACTGATGTCATTGACTGTGTTCTGTAAGCATGTGCTATTTTGTTTTATCTGTTCCGTATTATTTAGTTAATGAAATATTGGACCGAATTAAATTGGAAGCTATATTTTATTCAAAGTTAATAACGATAGCTTTACTGATGATTTCTGCTGCTGTGATAGATTTTTTTTTATCCCAAAGGAACCTTGGAAGTTACAAAGACTTCAAAAAAAAGAACCATGTTGACTCAAAACAAACTTCCATTTGTTCACCTGAGTAGTAATGAGTTCCGCCTCCCGTTTATAATCATTTTGTTCTTTAACTTCAGCATAAAAAGCAATTTACAAGCGGAGTATAGTCACAGATAGACCACATGTACCCAGGCACGGGTATCTCCATGCTACTGAACAAAGGAAAAAGCTTACAGTTATAGACTGTTTTCTTATCCAAACATTCTATTATGAATATCAAGGCTGGTTGGTCGCGAAACACCAGCTGTTTCTTAGTGAAATATGTCTCTCCCACCCCCCCTTCCCTCTAATGTCAGCCAGTCGCTCAGTGGGTAGCACGCTTACTTCTGCATCAGAAGGTTGTGGATTCAAGTCCCACTCCGGGGACTTGAGCACATAAATCTAGGCCGACACTCCTGTGCAGTGCTGAGGGAGCGCTGCACTGTCGGAGGTGCCTGTCTTTCAGATGAGATGTTAAACCAAGGTCCAGGTGGACGTCAAAGATCCCATGGCACTATTTTGAAGAAGAGCAGGGGAGTTATCCCCGGTGTCCTGGGGCCAATATTTATCCCTCAATCAACATAACAAAGGCAGATTATCTGGTCATTATCACAGTGCTGTGTGTGGGAGCTTGCTGTGCGCGAATTGGCTGCGGCGTTTCCTACATTACAACAGTGACTACACTCCAAAAGTACTTCATTGGCTGTAAAGCACTTTGAGACATGCAGTGGTCATGAAAGGCGCTATATAAATGCAAGTTTTTCTTAACTAAATGAACCACATTTTCTCCCTCTAGCGAATGAATTAAACATGAACCCCTTTCAGAAGCAGAATTAACCAGCGTCCACATATCCCACTTTTTTGTTGTTTTTTATGGGTTATGTTACCACTTTGCAAAGTGTTTTACATCCTTCTTTGTCTTTAATAATTCTGGCTTACTCTTAGTGGCTTCCCTTGTCTTATATTTTCTATGTCCCTTATCGACTTCTTTGCATAGCATAATGCAATGACCAAAATCCCTAAAGCATTACGAACACATCCTTCATTAATTCTCCTCCCATTTTGTCTATTAATTGTGAATATCTCCCTTCACATAATGTAGTTGACAGATTCAAGCTCGTGTTTAACACTTTTGATTTCAATAAACATTTTCAAAACGCACATCGTTATATAATAGATTTACTGATCCAATTACTTCCAGTCTATTAACATTTGGGTTATTTTGCTGGATTGGACAGGTAGAGCTCTTTTAGTGAGGTGGGATGTCTGGTTTTTCAGTCCCACATATAATCACCATCTTCATTTGTACTTGGAAAATCAATAGTTAACATTACTTACCAACATAAGACATTTCTTATTTTAAAATAATCTGCTGTCATTACCTTTTAAGTTTGTATTGAAGTTTTTTACAATGTTGAAATTCAGTTGGAGGGTGAGAAAGTTGGATCTCAAACCATTGTCCTAAGTTTAAATAAAGGAGACTACAAAGGTATGAAGGCAGAGTTGGCTAAAGTGGACTTGGAAAATAGATTAAAGTGTAAGGCGGTTGATGAGCAGTGATGTACATTTAAGGAGGCATTTCATAACTCTCAACAAAAATATATTCCAATGAGAAGAAAAGACTTTAAGAGAAGGAATAACCATCTGTGGCTAACTAAGGAAATAAAGGATGGTATCAAATTGAAAACAATGGCATACAAAGTGGCCAAGATTAATGAGAGGCCAGGGGATTGGGAAACTTTTCAAAACCAGCAAAGAACGACTAAAAAAATAATAAAGAGAGGGAAGTTGATTATGAAGGTAAACTAACAAGAAATATAAAAACAGTAAGAGTATATAAAAAGGAAGAGAGTGGCTAAAGTAAATGTTGGTCACTGTCGAGGAAATTTTAGCTTAAATTAACTCAGGCGGAGGCTTTCAGAGTCGTGCTTCGAGAGAATTTTATTTACAAGCGAGATATCTCGGAGTCCGCTCAGTCCGCACTGAGGCAAAACTTTGAATTTTACAAGAAAACCCGCTCTATCTTTATACAGTTGAAACAGGAATCTAAAACACACCACACAAGTACATTAATCATACATTCTTGTAAATGCAATCAAAGCAAGAACTTTATCTAAAACACCTCATATGAGCATTAATCATACATCCTGTAAATACAAAGGTCATTTCAGGAGGCAGACTTTTATCTTGTCCTTGCATAGTTTCTCCCTGTCCGTATTCTGATAAGCAGGGTATCTGGAAACTCATGTAAACACTAGACAGTCATGTATTTACAACATTCTTTGTTCCAAGATCTGAGAGGTTTGGGTGTTTTCTTTTCTAGCTCCACTAATTTAATTAACTCAGCAAGAAGTGAACTTAACCCTTTCCTTAAAAATAAGGCTTAGATCATTTTCTTCCACAATTCCCTCCTTGTTGATCTTTTACTAGATCAACACAGTTTCTTATATATTCTTTTCTTGTTCAAAAGGGGGTTCATACCCCTCAGGGTAGGGTCGCATTTTAAGACATTCCTCTTCATTGTAATCATCTAATTTTCCCTCTATGCGATTTAACCTTCCTTTTATGGACACACTTTTCCTTTCTACTTGGGATACCAGGCTCATTACTTGACTAATTAATTTTTTCAACTTTATCCATATTCCACAAATGATTATTAATAATGTAAGCATCACTACACCCATGATTATTATGGGGTGTACAGCTAGCTTCAGTACTGCGGAAGCTTTTGGGGACCATCCGAAAAACACATCCCACCAGTGGTGTACCGTCAAAGAGGTAACATCATCTGCGATTCTTACTAGTTGCCCCTTCTTGTAACTCATTTCGACTCTAAATTGGTGGATGTCTCTGCCTCGTTTTGACAGAGCTTCCTCAATTTGCTTGTCATTACGTATCAAATTGTGCAGTCTGGTCAAATTAATTACAGAGGGTAATGGTTCAATCTTGTGCACAGACAGATATTTTTCTACATTTTGCCATTGCCCAAAGGTATAAGTTCTTTTTTCTTCAGGGTTATACAGGGTGTAGACTCCTTTCACGCATTTATTAATGGGGGGCCTATACAGAATTCCATCCAGATAGACAGGTTTATTTCCTGTCATACAGATCTCATTCTGTCCAATTTCTGTAATATCAGTGTCATTTGTTGGCTTCAGTTCCCACTTACAAACTCCAATGGAGTGCTGTAGTGAGCATGGTTCGTATATGGCAGTTTGATAGGGACATACCATTCCGAATGGCCACCTAGCACATCCCCTCTGGTGATGTGTCAAATTCTTTTCATCAACCCAATCTCCTTTAAACTCTGGGTACCAAAAGTTCTGTCCAAATAACTGGGGCATTACTTGGAACTGACACCAAATTTCTTGTCTCGTCTTATTTACTATTTCCATAGTTATGTTACATCCCTTTGAATCACAACTGGTATATCTTTCTTGGGGTCTAATGGTCAAATTAAGAAGCCTATCCTTCTGATTGATTTTCAGCAACCCTTCCCACGTGGCAGCATGGAAGGATAATATTTTCCTTTCTAGCGCGGCTCTCAATAGCTGTCTGATCGTTTCTTTAAACATGCAATGGGTGTACCTGTTTACTCCCTATTGTTCCTTCATCAGGTTCTCTATTTCTTTTTCTATCCTTTCGTTCTGCTCCCAGGTCATTACGTCTGTGACGTAACCTGATACCTGCAATTGCTGTAATCCTTCATCCCAGGCATTTCTTATTTTTATGCCTTCCCCTACCAGTCCTCCGATGACCTGGATTTTATTTTGTAGGGTCTCGATATCCATGGAGTTCAATGCTCCTATTCCTGCTCCCACTCCACCTAACACAGTCCCTAACACATCCCGTTTCTTTTTCGGGGGCCTTTCTTTTCTAAAAGATACCTCAACACTGGCTGTGTTGCAGCCGCCTTTCTCCTTCAGGGGATATTTAATTTGTATTGTTAAATTTAATACGCCTGGGGACTTTACCACTGGGATGCAGGTGGTCAATATTCGTTTCAGGTGTCCTGGATCTCGCGGGGAATGCTTATTTTTATTATGGGTCCATTGTTTAGTATAGGTTATTCCATTTATTATTTTCGTGAGGTTCATACACTTTACCCATTCTCTGTTTCCTAACTCAAAGTAGCAATTCTCTTCCGGTCCACACAATGTTCCATTGGTCTCCCGACTCCCACCCTGGTCCGTGCTGGTCAGGCAAGTCATATCCACCTTCCAGTTCAGGAATATATTAAATCCTTCCTCACTGGTCACTTTCACTTCTCCTGATCGCTGATCTATCCCTACTCTGCAAGCTTTACACATCACTGTGAAATTCCCTATCTTACAATTTTTTCCCTCTGGGCATGTAAAGTTACCTTGCTGTGTTGCCTTATCAATTTTCTCCCACTTTACATCTCCCTTCCATACTTTTCCTTCTTCAAGTAATTCTTCCTCCTGTCTGACTCTCCTTACTGCTAAAATGATCAGAACGCCCAATGTCCATTTATAGTTTTTCCAAAAGTCCCACCTCATCTTCTCTTTTCTGCTTATTTCTATAACACTCTTGAACTAATTCGTTATAATACCAACACGCAAGCGCTATAGTAACCGTAACCAAAATAATAAATGCCTAGGCTGGCGCACAAATGGGTTCTGACATTTGTCCCTGGATTTTTGAGTAACTATACATACTTTTAAGTCCACAATACACAATTGGGAGTGAACACAAAATAAGGGCAGGTACAGTTCTTTAGCGAGAAGATGCTGTTTTCTTACTCGGGCGACCATAGCTCGTCCTGGTTCAATGCCTTTTCTTTCGGCTGTGATTCGTCGGGAAATAATATTTACAGCGGGTTGCATGCACCCAGTTTGGGTGTTTTTCCAACTTCAAAGCGGTTCGTGTTGTGAGAATTATCTGATACGGTCCTTTCCACCTAGGAGAAAAGGATTCTTTATTTAATGTTTTTACTAACACTTGATCTCCAGGTCTGAAAGGTGCATATTTCCTTCTGACGGGGGCACCTGTGTCTGCTTTATTTGTTCGTGCAGACTCCTCGCTATTTCACACATGGCTTGAGCATACTTTAGTGATTTTTCATCATTCCAAATTAATGCTATTTCTTCAGCCACCAGTGGTGGTTTTACGCCGGTAGGCATTGGTCTTCCCAACATGTGGTGTCAAACCAGTGTTTCGGTTTTTTTGGTTTCTCATTGTATACAGTTCCAATGGTAAGGCATCTGGCCACTTTAGTCCTGTCTCCTGACATACCTTGGCGAGGGTAGATTTTATTATCCCATTTACTCGCTCTACAATTCCCGAGGACTGTGGTTGATATGGTATATGTAACTTCCACTGGAATCCTAATGCTTCTGCAAGATTTTTCACTATTTTTCCTGTGACGTGTGTTCCCCTGTCACTGTTGATTCCCATAGGTATCCCATATCTTGGTACTATTTCTTTAAATAGAATTTTTACTACTGTTCAGACATCGTCTCTCCTAGTGGCGTACGCTTCTATCCACCTTGTGAACATATCTACTATGACTAATAGATACTTGAGACCTGATACTGGAGGCATGTGAACAAAATCAATTTGCAAATTTTCAAAGGGCATACTTGGTTGGGGTAGATGATCATATTCAGCAGGTGTTTTACCTCTGTTATTTTGTTGACAAATTTGGCATGTTCTAGCAACTTTTTCAATTACTACTGTTATTCCTGGTGCATACCACTGCACACCAATAGCATGTATCATCCCTCCTTTGCCCATGTGAGCCTGACCGTGTGCTAGGCGAGACAGGGGCAAAAATAGAGACCTTGGGCAAACAGTTCGCCCATCAGGGTGACACCAAATGTTGTTTTTGAGAAAACAACCTTGGTGTTCCCAAGTCCTTCTTTCTTGTATAGTAACTTGTTGTTGGGCTGTTTTAAGTTGTTGGATGTCAAGCATCTGTGGAGGGGAGACTGAGACTGCTTGAAGGCAGTCTGCCTGTGCCGAAGCGGCCTGTTTGGCTGCCTCGTCAGCCCTCCTATTTCCTACTGATACTTCATCCTCACCGGTTGTGTGAGCTGCACATTTGATAACGGCTACCTTACTTGGCAACTGAATGGCGTCTACAGTACCCAGTTGAGAGTGCTTAATATGCTTTCCACCAGAGGTGATAAAGCCTCTGTTTTTCCACAGTTGTCCAAAATCATGGACCACCCCGAATGCCTATCTAGAATCAGTATAGATATTAGCAGCTTGATCTTTAGCTATTATACAAGCTCTAGTGAGAGCAAACAATTCAGCAGCCTGAGCCGAGGTTCCCGGAGGCAGGGCAAATGCTTCAACAGTTTCGTGAGGGTTTACAATAGCATAGCCTGCCAAAAGCTATTCTCCGTATAGAGAATAAGATCAGGATTGTCCATGGACTCTGTGAGCAAATCGGGTCTTGGTAAGGTGGCTATTTCCACCGTTAACAGACAATCATGCTGGTCTGGATCCTCTACTTCTTTAGTAGGAAGAAAGGTGGCTGGGTTCACGTCGAAAGGTATAGTTAGGGTGTGACAGCAGTAATACTTCATAACCTGTTCTTCTAGACGCTGTAAAGTGTTGTGTGGCAGCTGAATTCAAAAGTAACAACACAGCATGTAATGACAGTACATGGATAGTCCAAAACAATGGATACCGACTTCTCCACCATGACCGCAGTAGCAGCTACAGCACGTAGACATGCTGGCATTCCCCTTACTACTGGAGGCAGCAAAACCGAATAATAAGCAACTGGTCTATTTCCCCCACCATGTTCTTGGGTTAGTACTGCTGTTGCAAATCCTTCTTTCTCATTCACATACATCTGAAAAGGTTTTCCATAATTCGGAAGTCCCAACGCCGGAGCATTAGTAATGGCTTTCTTTAACTGTTTAAATGCCTCCTCCCTCTCTGGGGTCCACTCCACCTTGGGTGGGGCATCATTTAGGGCAGCTGATCTTAGGACCGCATCCCATTCTCGATAATCGGGGATCCATTGTCTACAGTACCCAACCATCCCCAAAAATGACAAGATATCCTTCTTTGTTCTTGGTATGGTGGCACTTTGAATTGTCTAAATTCTTTCTGGTCCTAGCTGCCTCTGCCCTTGAGATATGTGAAAACCCAGGTACTGGACTTGAGTCTGACAAAATTGTAACTTTTGTAACGACACTCGGTGCCCTCTTTCACATAGGTGTTGTAACAGTTTCAGGGAATCTTGCATGCACCTGTATCCGTGGCTGGAAGCCACAAGCAAATCGTCCGCATACTGCAACAGTACAGACTGGTCTGATAATGAACAGTCTTCGAGGTCTCTTTTTACTGCTGCTGCATATACTGCGGGGCTTTCGGTATATCCTTGGGGCAACCTGGTCCATGTGTACTGCTGCTTCTTGTGGGTGAAAGCAAACAGATACTGACTCTCTTGATTTAATGGGATGGAGAAAAAGGCTGAACACAGGTCTATCACAGTAAAGACAGTTGCTGTTGGTGGTATAGCAGATAGTATAATGTTGGTGTCCGGTACCACAGGGGTGATAGGGACTACTATCTTATTAAAAGCTCTCAGATCTTGCACAAACCTCCACTCATTCGGCCTATTAACCTTTGGTATGGGCAGTATCGGAGTGTTACACGGGCTCTGTGTCTTTTCTAGAACTCCTTGTTCCAACAATGCAGAAATGACTGGCTCTATCCCATCTTCTGCCTCTGGAGGCAGTCTGTATTGCCTAATGCTTGGTAACACGGCGTTCTTTATCAATTGTACCCGATGGGGTACTGCAGAATGTACTTGCCCAACATGATTCTTATGTTTTGTCCAAAGTTCAGAAGATACTTGATTCAATGCCATTGGGGGTTGCTGTTTTTCAAAAGTGGAGGCATGATTTTTACCTTTCCACTGGAGAATCCCCCTGTTGTGGGTGATAAATTCTATTTGAACATTCTGCAATCCTATTACTGCCCAAGGTTGATAGCCTTGTTGCTGCTTTTCTTTTTCTATTCCTACAATCATCAGACCCATATCTTTAGGTTTCGCTGGCAGTTTTACAGCCAATGTCAGATGGGGTGTTGAGTTTTCTTCTCTATACCGCTGCTGCTGTAAGGGTGTCAAATCAATGGCTACCCCCAATCCTTCAGGTCCAAAATAAATGCGGGGCGTAGCTTCTACTATTTCTTCTTTTTTTTTTAAAAAGGATTGTACCAGACACTGGTAAGTTTCAGCTTTTTGTCGAGTGTACCAGGCTGTACAGTGAAGCTGAACTGCCTCAAAGCTTATCAAAATTATATACATCAATTCTTCAGTATTAGGGTCGATTTTAGCTTTTAAATTTTGTATAACTTCATGTATTAAAGGGGAGTAGAAGTTGCCATTCAATTGCCAACAATAGAGGGCAGCCTTTTCTTTGTTATCTTCCCTTTTCTCTTCTTCAATCCCCTTAAAGAACTGATGGATTTTATATGGAGGGAGCTCCATGAACATCCCTTCCTTTGTGCAATAAATTGTGGCTCCTAGTTTGCACAAAGTCTGTCTTCCTAATAAAGGGAGAGGTGTTGTTAACTTGTTGTCCTTCAACTATCAATTTGGTAGGTTCAGATAAAAATTCTTTCATGGGGATACCGGCCACGCCCAAACTTAAGTGGTGTTGCTTACAGGTAGTTCCACAGAGGGTGGTACAGAAGACATAGTAGCACCGGTATCCACCAGGAACTTCACATAAGTGTTTCCCACTTTCACTATTGCTAAAAGGTTTTCTTCTATGTCTGCTGATAAGCGGAGGGCTGCCGCTTATACCACTAAGGCTCCGGGGCATCCCTATGCTGATTGGTGCGGGTTGGGGTTAGAGAATGAAAACTGAGGGGCCAATGAAGGTGGAGGTTCGGGGAAATCCCTTTGTAACCCTCCAAGCTGTTTCGGGGGGCATCTGCAATCTCGAGCCCAATGCCCTTTCATTCCGCAATTTCTACACTCATCTTGGGAGCGATCGCGTTGGGGCCACTGTCCTCTTCCTTTTCCCCGTCCTCATCCCCCAAACCCTCCTCTATTATTCTGTGCTTGTCCTCTTCCCTTTTGTTGATAGTATTGACCTGTTATTTTAGCCTTGTTGTCTTTAGAGGTGAATAGTCCCTCCCTATCCATATTGGCCAGTACTGTAATTGTCTCTTTCCAACTTTTTCCTTGCCAGTCCAAAACCTTTATTTTGTATGTTCTTGCGTGTTGCGGCAACATACAATTTAACAAGGTTTGTACTGCCAAAGGTTCATTTTGCTCCATCGGTATTCCTGCATGTTCGTCCCAACTATTTTTCCATCTGCCTGCAAAATCTATCATTGATTCTTCTGCTTTCTGCAAGCAGCAGGTGACTTCCCCTATATCCCCATGCTTTTTAGCCCCTTGCAGAATTGCGTTCTTTCCTCGGTGTTTCAGCCAATGGGTTAATGACTCATTGCCGGCATCCAGCAAGTCATCATTAACTCTCCAGTCCCCATTTTCCCCTGTTGGGATGGGGAACATATCTTTTATCCCCTGCCAGGAAGATCCATAGGCCGCTTGCAATAATAATTTAACATCTCCTGGGAGTGGATTGTAAATTGTACATCTTTGCTCAAGCCAGTTGTGAAATGCTAGCGGTTTCCTTACCGGATTAGGGGCGGCCGAGATCATATCTCTGGCTTCTCCAGGGGACCATGGTTTTAAGACTGCCGTAGTTCCTATCATTACCCTAGGCAGTTGTATAGTAGAATCGGCCTGTGCCTGTTCTCCTTCTCGTTCTCTGGCCGTTTGCAGCCTTGTTGGATAGGGATTTCTTTCTCCCTGGTCCCGACTAACTTCTCCGTGCTCTATAGGTCTAGCTTCCCCTGCCCCCGATGCTTCCGGGTTTACTCCACCGGCCCCGTCATTAGGTGGCTGATCCGGAGGGGCTGCTAGTTCCCTCGGAGCTTGATTTCTATGGGCAGTGATTATTTCTATAAGTTCCTGCCAACTATCTTGTTTTGGGGGTTCTATATGGGGATAGAGTCCTACTGCTGGTGCTGAGGGGATAGGAAAACCCGGAGGACTATAAGAGGGAGGTTTTTCACTCTCCCCTCTTTCTTTTTCTTCTGATTTATTTTTTACAGGGTTGATGCCTTTTAGCAACCTCTGTCCATTTTTTAAAACAGTTTTCCATATAGTCCCTATCCCAAGTGGGGTCTCCCCCTCCTTCCTTGGTTGTTTTTCTCCATTCCTCAATCAAAGATAACTTAAAACTTCCTCCGTATGGCCAATCCCCATCAGACCAACCATACAAATCGCTGCTAAACGTTACCGCGTATCTGTCGTCTCCTGTTTCCTTAATTACAGTGTCCGCCGGCGAGCCGGGCGGCACAATAGGATCTCCTACCTTCTCTCGTTGCTTTACTACCTTACGGATTCTTTTCTCAGTCTTAGGATGTACTTTCATTCTTTCAGTCGAGAGGTCGTCTTTCTTTCCTTTTCTAGGAGCTGGGCGCGAGCCGTTTCCCATTCTTCCGGGTGCAACGTCTCGCGATCTTTTCTGAAATGAGAGTTAGGACAATCCTACAAAATATACAATAATTTACAAAGCGCTCTCTTCTGCTCAGCTCGGGGTCTCCTCTTGCCTTTTTGTTACTTTAGCTTCTTTACGGTAGCTATCTTAAATGCCTCACCCCCTCCAGGGGATCTCGGCGGCTCGTTCCCCTCTTAGCTAGGACGGCCTAGGTACTTTCCTCCTTTCAGCTAGGTAGGTCCTTAAAATTCCTCTTTTCTCTTTAAAAGTTAAATTTAGTTCTTTTGGATCTCGTTTTTTTTTTTTTTTAAAAGAGATCCTGCCTGACTACGCCAGAATCTGTTGAGGAAATTTTAGCTTAAATTAACTCAGGCGGAGGCTTTCAGAGTCGTGCTTCGAGAGAATTTTATTTACAAGTGAGATATCTCAGAGAGTCCGCTCAGTCCGCACTGAGGCAAAACTCTGAATTTTACAAGAAAACCCGCTCTATCTTTATACAGTTGAAACAGGAATCTAAAACACACCACACAAGTACATTAATCATACATTCTTGTAAATGCAATCAAAGCAAGAACTTTATCTAAAACACCTCATATGAGCATTAATCATACATCCTGTAAATACAAAGGTCATTTCAGGAGGCAGACTTTTATCTTGTCCTTGCATAGTTTCTCCCTGTCCGTATTCTGATAAGCAGGGTATCTGGAAACTCATGTAAACACTAGACAGTCATGTATTTACAACATTCTTTGTTCCAAGATCTGAGAGGTTTGGGTGTTTTCTTTTCTAGCTCCACTAATTTAATTAACTCAGCAAGAAGTGAACTTAACCCTTTCCTTAAAAATAGGGCTTAGATCATTTTCTTCCACAGTCCCCCAGAGGACGAGACTGGGGAATTAATAATGTGGAACAAGGACTTTGAACAAGTATTTTGTATCGGTCTTCACAGTAGAACAACTAAAAACATCCCAATATTGGATAATCAAGGGGCTACAGGGAGGCAGGAACTTAAAACAATCACTATCACTGAAGAAGATGTTCTCGGTAAAATAATGGGACTAAAGGTGGACAAGTCCCCTGGACCTGATGGCTTGCATCCTAAGGTCTTAAAAGAAGTGACTGCAGAGATAATGGATGCTGGGGAGGTCCTAGCGATTGGAAAACAGCAAATGTGACACCGCTATTTAAAAAAGGAGGCAGACAGAAAGCAGGAAACTATAGACCAGTTAGCCTAACATCTGTTGTTGGGAAAATGCTGGAGTCCATTATTAAGGAAGCAGTAGCAGGACATTTGGAAAAGCATAATTCAGTCAAACAGAGTCAACATGGTTTTATGAAAGGGAAATCACGTTTGATAAATTTGCTGGAGCTCTTTGAGGATGTAACGAGTAGGGTGGATAAGGGGGAACCAGTGGATGTGGTGTATTTGGATTTCCAGAAGGCAATTGATAAGGTGCCACATAAACGGTTACTGCACAAGATAAAAGTTCACGGGGTTGGGGATAATATATTAGCATGGATAGAGGATTGGCTAACTAACAGAAAACACAGAGTAGGGATAAATGGGTCATTTTCTGGTTGACAAACAGTAACTAGTGGGGTGCCGCAGGGATCGGTGCTGGGGCCTCAACTATTTACGATCTATATTAATGATTTGGCTGAAGGGACCAATTGTAATGTAGCCAAGTTTGCTGATGATACAAAGTTGGGTGGAAAAGCAAGTTGTGAAGAGGACAAAAAATTTCTGCAAAGGGATATAGACAGCTAAGTGAGTGGACAAAAATTTGACAGATGGAGTATAATGTGTGACAGTGTGAGTTTATCCACTTTGGCAGAAAAAATAACAATCAAATTATTATTTAAATGGAGAAAAATTACAAAATGCTGCAGTACAGAGGAACCTGGGGGTCCTTGTGCATGAAACACAAACAGTATGCAGGGACAGCATGTAATCAGGAAGGCTGTAAGGAAATCCTAATTTGATCAGCATTCTCACTACTGTTAATTCTAATGCCTCTGACAGGTAGCAGTGTGTTTAACTCTATCCTGATTATTTCAAAGTCAGTTTCTCTATGGAGAATGTGTCACGGCCTAGATGATTTAAAAAGTTCTCTCACTCTCCTGAGCCACATTAGCCATTTCATGTTGTGCTGTTGTCGATAACTGAGCATGCCGGAGACTCGTTCACACACACACGCAGCGGTATCCCAGTATCACGCCACATGGGACATCTGATCCAAGACATTTTTGGGCTTGCAGGTGATCTTATCAAAAGACCGTGCTCCTCTGCACAGTCCCGATGTCTCGGTTAGTGGCCAGGCTATCAAATTCAGTTTTTTTTTTAACCGTTCAATATATACAATGGGCTAGAATTTGATCAGAATCCGCCACCACCGGATTGCCCCCCCCACCCCCCGCCCCCAAAACGCTAAGATTATTAAATTAAGTTCGTCGAAAAATTGATCGAGAAATGGAAAATATTCCATCCGGCGGGAAAAACCAGTCTTACGCGCGGATTCTCGGCGGAAAACGCGATCCTGGTCAAATTGGGCGGTACCTACTCAAAATTTAGTCCGAGGCTGCATGTTGGGCCGAGGGAGGGGGGGGAAAGACAAAAAATATTTTTCCACAAAACAAAAATCGGAAAACATTCACAGGACCCTTCTGCACTGAATCGTTGGCAAAATAATTTTTTAAAAAAGCTCTCACTTACCTTTTTTGGCAGGGTTTCTTACCTACTGCTGGTCAAAGGGCAAATCTGGCTGGTTTCTCATGTTTTTTTTCCCCCCTCAGCTACGGAGGGTTTTTTTCCCCCTCAACTACCACCAAACTCGGGCGGTGGGTGGCAGTTTGTTCAGTCTTCCATGCCTGCTGTCCCCTCCCCAGCGGTATTTCGAAACTGCTGGCGGAAGACTTGGACGGAACTTGCGCCAGGAGGTTTTCAAGCAAAAAAACAGGAATACCGCCGAGAAACCGGGCGGAAATGGTGATCAAATCCCAGCCCCTAGACACAAATATCTCGAGGAGAAAGCTCATCAAATTACTACACTGCCCTGACTTTCACAAGAATTTACATTCATAACAGATTGCGCCCAGGTGATTCGTGCCAATTTACCCAAGAACAATAATCTGCAAAAGGATATAGACAGGCTATGGAGTATAATGTGGGAAAATGTGAGGTTATCCACCTTGGCAGGAAAAATAGAAAAGCAAATTGTAATTTAAATGGAGAAAAATTGCAAAGTGCTGCAGTACAGAGAGACCTGGGGGTCCTTGTGCATGAAACACAAAAAGTTAGTATGCAGGTACAGCAAGTGATCAGGAAGGCAAATGAAATGTTGGCCTTTATTGCAAAGGGGGATAAAAGCAGAGAAATCCAGCTACAACTGAACAGGGTATTGGTGAGGCCACACCTGGAGCACTGTGTACAGTTTTGGTCTCCGTATTTAAGGAAGGATATACTTGCATTGGAGGTGGTTCAGAGAAGGTTCACGAGGTTGATTCTGGAGATGAGGGGGTTGACTTATAAAGATAGGTTGAGTAGTTTGGGCTTTACACATTGGAGTTCAGAAGAATGAGAGGTGATCTTATTGAAACTTCTAAGATAATGAGGGGGCTCGACAAGGTGGGTGCAGAGAGGATTTTTGAGCGATAAGGGAGTAAAGGGTTATGGGGAGTGGGCAGGGAAGTGGAGCTGAGTCCATGATCAGATCAGCTATGATCTCATTAAATGGCGGAGCAGGCTCGAGGGGTCAAATGGCCTACTCCTGCTCCTATTCCTTATGTTCTTATGAGACACCAAATCCAGGGACCACTTACACTGAGACACCAAATCCAGGGACCACTTACACCGAGACACTAAATCCAGGGACCACTTACACTGAGACACCAAATCCAGGAACCAGTTACACTGAGACTATAAATGGGGATCAGAGAGTCTTGGTATGGGGAATGTTATGGTGGGTGAAACCAGCTCGAGTGATTGTCAAAGGCGTGTAATCGATGAACTCATGACGGTGGAATGAGATGGCGACCAGTGACAGAAACATGAATGAAAAAAGGTGCGTCAATAGTCGTTTCTCATCTTAATCATTATTATCTCATAAGCCTAATATCCTATCGACTAGATCAATGTTGGTTATAGGATTAGACTATCAAAATCAGCAAAGACAATTACAAAGATCAGAAGATTTCAAAGGCTATCACCTGTGTGGAGAAGTTGTATTAACTGCATCCAAAAAGCATTTACCGATACATAAAATTTCAGATTTCAAAGGGTGCTTCAAAAGTATTTCAGTTGAGTGTAAAGTGAGACCACCAACAAGTCATATACTCAAAAGGAACAAGCTTGGGATTTGGCGTGGTCGAAGGTGAATTGGGTGAGAAGTGAAATAATTTAGAGTCAGAAAAGGCCCAAAATGGAACAGTTGGTAACAGAACATCCATGAGCCACTTCTTATCATGGAGAAATCAAATATTCAACATACTTTTTGAAATAAAGCTGATTTATTCAACGCTTACAGAATATTAATCTCCAGCATAGGTCTGAAAAGAAAAAGACTAACATTTATATAGCGCCTTTCACGACCACCAGACGTCTCAAAGCACTTTACAGCCAATGAAGTACTTTTGGAGTGTAGTCACTGTTGTAATGTGAGATACTGTGGCAGCCAACTTCTGCACAGCAAGCTCCCACAAACAGCAATGTGATAATGACCAGATAATCAGTTTTTGTTATGTTGATTAAGGGATAAATATTGGTCCCAGGACACCGGGGATAACTCCCCTGCTCTTCCTTGAAATTGTGCCATGGGATCTGGAGAGAGCAGACAGGGCCTCGGTTTAACATTTCATCTGAAAGACAGCAGCTCTGACAGTGCAGCACTCCCTCAGCACAGCACTGGGAGTGTCAGCCTAGATTTAGGAGCGCAAGTTCCTGGAGTGGGACTTGAACCCACAACCTTCTGACTCAGAGGCGAGGGTGCCACCCACAGCTGACACTGACACTACAGACAAATAGAGAAACAAACAGGCAAACCCGAGACTTGGGAAGTAGTATCAAGTGTGGAACTACAGCCTTGGGCCAGATGGTTCCAGATGGGATTTGAGATAGCACAGATAACAGCTTTGCTGTGTAAGGAAGTCGATAAAGGACATAGAAACATAGAAAATAGGTGCAGGAGTAGCCCATTCAGCTCTTTGGGCCTGCACCATCATTCAATAAGATCATGGCTGATCATTCCCTCAGTACCCCTTTCCTGCTTTCTCTCCATACCCCTTGATCTCTTTAGCCGTAAGGGCCATATCTAACTCGCTCTTGACTATATCCAATGAACTGGCATCAACAACTCTCTGCGGTAGGGAATTCCACAGGTTAACAACTCTTTGAGCGAAGAAGTTTCTCCTCATCTCGGTCCTAAATGGCCTACCCCTTATCCTAAGACTGTCCCCCCTGGTTCTGGACTTCACCATCATCGAGAACATTCTTCCCGCATCTAACCTGTCCAGTCCCGTCAGAATCTTATAAGTTTCTATGAGATCCCCTCTCATCCTTCTAAACTCCAGTGTATAAAGGCCCAGTTGCTCCAGTCTCTCCTCATATGTGAGTCCCGCCATTCCGGGAATCAGTTTGGCGAGCCTTCGCTGCACTCCCTCAATAGCAAGAACGTCCTTCCTCAGATTAGGAGACCAAAACTGAACACAATATTCCAGGTGAGGCCTCACCAAGGCCCTGTACAACTGCAGTAAGACCTCCCTGCTCCTATACGCAAATCCCCTAGCTATGAAGGCCAACATACCATTTGCCTTCTTCACCACCTGCTGTACCTGCATGCCAACTTTCAATGACTGATGAACCATGACACCCAGGTCTCATTGCACCTCCCCCTTTCCTAATCTGTCACCATTCAGATAATATTCTGCCTTCATGTTTTTTCCCCCAAAGTGGATAACCTCACATTTATCCACATTATACTGCATCTGCCATGCATTTGCCCACTCACCTAACCTGTCCAAGTCACCCTGCAGCTTTTTAGCATCCTCCTCACAGTTCACACCGTCACCCAGTTTAGTGTCATCTGCAAACTTGGAGATATTGCACTCAATTCCTTCATCTAAATCATTAATGTATATTGTAAATAGCTGGGGTCCCAGCACTGAGCCCTGCGGCACTCCACTAGTCACTGCCCGCCATTCTGAAAAGGATCCGTTTATCCCGACTCTCTGCTTCCTGTCTGCCAACCAGTTCTCTGTCCATGTCAGTAAATTACCCCCAATACCATGTGCTTTGATCTTGCACATGAATTTCTTGTGTGGGACCTTGTCAAAAGCCTTTTGAAAGTCCAAGTACACCACATCCACTGGTTCTCACTTGTCCACTCTACTGGTTACATCCTTAAAAAATTCTTGAAGATTTGTCAAGCATGATTTCCCTTTCATAAATCCATACTGACTTGGACTGATCCTGTCACTGCTTTCCAAATGCGCTGCTATTTCATCTTTAATAACTGATTCCAACATTTTCCCCATTACTGATGTCAGGCTAACCAGTCTATAATTACCCGTTTTCTCTCTCCCTCTTTTTTTAAACAGTGGTGTTACGTTAGCTACCCTCCAGTACATAGGAACTGATCAGAGTCGATAGATTGTTGGAAAATGATCACCAATGCATCCACTATTTCTATGGCCACTTCCTTAAGTACTCTGGGATGCAGACTATCAGGCCCCGGGGATTTATCGGCCTTCAATCCCATCAATTTCCCTAACACAATTTCCTGTTTTATAAGGATATCCTTCAGTTCCTCCTTCTCACTGGACCCTCGGTCCCCTTGTATTTCCGGAAGGTTATTTGTGTCTTCCTTCGTGAAAACAGAACCAAAGTATTTGTTTAACTGGTCCGCCATTTCTTTGTCCCCCATTATAAATTCACCTGAATCTGACTGCAAGGGACCTATGTTTGTTTTCACTAATCTTTTTCTCTTCACATATCTATAGAAGCTTTTGCAGTCAGTTTTTATGTTCCCAGCAAGCTTCCTCTCATATTCTATTTTCCCTCTCCTAATTAAACCCTTTGTTGTCCTCTGCTGAATTCTAAATTTCTCCCAGTCCTCAGGGTTGCTGCTTTTTCTGGCCAATTTATATGCTTCTTCCTTGGATTTAACACTATCCCTAATTTCCCTTGTTAGCCATGGTTGAGCCACCTTCCCTGTTTTATTTTTACTCCAGAAAGGGATGTACAATTGTTGAAGTTCATCCATGTGATCTTTAAATGTTTGCCTTTGCCTATTCACCATCAACCCTTTAAGTATCCTTTGTCAGTCTATTCTAGCCAATTCACGTCTCATACCATCGAAGTTACCTTTCCCCAAGTTCAGGACCCTAGACTCTGAATTAACTGTGTCACTCTCCATCTTAGTAAAATAGTCTACCATATTATGGTCACTCTTCCCCAAGATTGTTAGTTAGTCCTTTCTCATTACACATCACCCAGTCTAGGATGGCCAACCCTCTAGTTGGTTCCTCAATATATTGGTCTAGAAAACCATCCCTAATACACTCCAAGAAATCTTCCTCCACAGCATTGATTTGGTTCGCCCAATCAATATGTAGATTAAAGCCGCCCATGATAACTGCTGTACCTTTATTGCAGGCATCCCTAATTTCTTGTTTGAAGCTGTCCCCAACCTCACTATGACTGTTTGGTGGTCTGTACACAACTCCCACTAGCGTTTTCTGCCCTTTGGTATTTCGTAGCTCCACCTATCATCCAAGCTAATGTCCTTCCTTACTATTGCATTAATTTCCCTTTAACCAGCAATGCCACCCCACCTCCTTTTCCTTTCTGTCTATCCTTCCTAAATGTTGAATACCCCTGGTTGTTGAGTTCCCAGCCTTGGTCACCCTGGAGCCATGTCTCCGTGATGCTAATTACATCATGTCCGTTAACTGCTATCTGCGCAGTTAATTTGTACACCTTATTCCGAATACTCCTTGCATTGAAGCACAGAGCCTTCAGGCTTGTCTTTTTAACACCCTTTGCCTTTTTAGAATTTTGCTGTAATGTGGCCCTTTTTGCTTTTTGCCTTAGGTTTCTTTGCCCTCCACTTTTATTTTTCTTCTTTCTATCTTTTGCCTCTGCCTCCATTCTACTTCCCTGTATCTCCCTGCATAGGTTCCCATCCTGCTGCCATATTAGTTTAACCCCTCCCCAACAGCACTAGCCCAGGTGCAGACCATCCAGTTTGTACTGGTCCCACCTCCCCCAGAACCGGTTCCAATGTCCCAGGATTTTGAATCCCTCCCTTCTGCACACTCCTCAAGCCACGTATTCATCTGAGCTATCCTGCGATTCCTACTCTGACTAGCACGTGGCACTGGTAGCAATCCTGAGATTACTACTTTTGAGGTCCTACTTTTTAATTTAGCTCCTAGCTCTTGTAGGACCTCATCCCATTTTATACCTATATTGTTGTTACCCATATGCACCACAACAACTGGCTGTTCACCCTCCCTTTTCAGAATGTCCTGCACCCGCTCCAAGACATCCTTGACCCTTGCACCAGGGAGGCAACATACCATCCTGGAGTCTCGGTTGCAGCAAAAGGAGGAGAAAGCCCTCATTTTAGTCACTCGCACGTATTATGAATTAAGTAAATGGACTAGACTATTGACTGAGAAAGTGATGAAATAAACTGACAGTAGATGTGATGACAACAGCATCCAGCAGGACACAAAAAGGAACAACTGCCAGCAGCCCCCATCAATTAGAAACAATGGGGAGCGGGGGTAGAATACCTGAAGTCTATTATAACTGCAACAGACTGACAAACGTGGTGGAAATGTAATGCAAGAAATGAGGGGTCGAAGTTAGTTGCTACAGTGACCGTTTTTTTTTTTAAAAAGCAGGAACCAATTCTAAAAGGAGATGTTTAGTGGGAATCCAAACCATGAAGTGTAGGCATATAGCAGCAAAAATTGCTAAAAACTACAGAGGCAGCAGATTATGGTGCAGATTATAAAACAAACATTAAATGGTACGACACTGAAAAGTGTAGAGGAACAAAGGGACCTTGGAGTATCGGTCCACAAACCCCTGAAGCTAGCAGGCCAGGGAGATAAGGTGATTAAGAAGGCATATGGAATACTAGCCTTTATTAGTCGAGGTATGGAATGCGGGAGCAGAGACGTCAGGCTTGAACTGTAGAAAACTCTAGTTGGGTCACATTACAGGAAAGGGATGGGTCGATATGCTGCCCTGGATTTTAATGAAGTTAAGGACGACCCGAAACCTGACTCACGCCTTTCGAACTAATGACAGGAAGGGCAATGAGATTACCTGAGGTTCGAGTGACAGGGAGTGATGATGTCGGACCCTACCGGAACCGAGGAAGGAGATTTGTGATGGAATTATGTAAACAATTACACGATTTGAAGGCACACACCAGGGATCAGCAAGTGATCAAGGACTTGGAAACTGGCACCAAGGAACAAAAGGCTCAGATACCACAGGTTGGGAGCAAGGCAATGGTAAAAATAAACCCCAAAAAGCCAGGATTCTCAGCAAAATGGACAGGTAATAATGGTAAGTGACACATGCGTGTGCGTGGCGATAGGCGGAACCAGATGGTGGAAATATTGGACACAGTTAAAACATTATGTGTAACATGAGACCCTAACTGACTGGTGACGACTGGGAAAACATGTTGTGTTTTACAGAACCCTTGTCCTCATAGGAGGGATACTGGGTAACCCCATCCTATACCACGATCCAGCAGTAAGTTGCCCAGACAGCTATCAAGGAAATATTGCCATTCCAAACGCAAACTTTTGCAGAAAGTGCCAAAGGGGACGACTTGAAGTGGAATGGACAAACCCGGATAAGGGACACTCCTGGCAGAACCAATCATGGACATGCACGAATAGCTCGGACCAAGGAAATCCACACAAATGTGTGTGGGTAAGATGTAACCTCACCAGAGAGGCAGAGGGGACTACCCCCATACCCATCAGGGAATCGCAATGCGGTAATGGTTCCTTATGGGGAATGTTCGTGTGTAAGATAGAGATCCCAACCACCACAATAGCCCCAACCACAATGACCCCCGAACCCCCAGGATGCCTAAACATGACACAGGGGGTAAGCGGAGGATTATTATAAAAAGAACTGAAAACAAAATCCAAATGTTAATTATGATATTATTAAACCTCATGGAAATAACTATCCCACTGTTTAGCGGTAAGAAAACTATAAGCTTATATAAAAACCTAACCCCAAGAGCCCTTGAGGGGCCCAAATCCAAGACTATGAAGTTCAATGTAAAAAAGCCGAGCAAAAACGGGAAAGGCGGGAGGAGAAAGAGGGGAATATTAGAAATTGTGGGTGCAGGCTACGCGGTGGGCATTGCGCTGGTTAATACAATAGATCTTCAAACAATAGAAGAGCAGGTCATCACCCTCACACAGACCTTAAAAGGACTGCTGGAAAGGGGAGATGATAATGAGAAAATGCAGGCCCAGCTAGGGGATGGGGCGGAATGGGAACTGCTACAGGTTGCCCATACATTGCGGGACCATGCAAAAACGATAATTTTGGTAAACCAGGCTGGACAAACTATGAGTAAAAGAATAGCAGCCGAGATAGTTTGTGCAGGATATAGGGCTTGGATGCTCAATACGGTAGAACATAACCTAGAACAACTCCAGAATGGGGAGGTGCTGGATTAGATAACCAATGATGTATTTGCTGAATGGACATTGGGCAAGAATGATACCAAGTCTGTGAGGTCCGGAGGAATAGCCATGCCTGGGTCCCTAAGAACAGGTGCGTAACCAGACCTCAGACTATAATAGGGTTTGTGTTATCGATAGCACGATACAATGTGACAAAGGGAAACACATTGTACCAGGTAAGCAATATAGGAGAAATAAGGAATCAGACCCGTGTGGGGTATCACAAATTGCACCAGTACGTAATTAAAAAAGGAAACAATACCAAAGGTGTCTATATTAAAGATTGTTATAAGAATAATCAAGCTGTTTAATGCCGAGAGCACCCAGACCTTGATAACAATGACTGTGGATATGGCTGAACAGAAGGATGTGTGTTGAGTGTCACACCACTGACAGTGGATTCTGAAACGATCGCAGCCTCACAAGGAACGGGAGGATGGTGTGTGAGCACCATGGCGGTCAACATGACGATGGGGGGAGTTACCCACTGCCCTATCACCACCACCAACTTCTGTTTTGCACCAAAGGAAGTCGTCGATATACAGGGATATATCATATATCCGGAAGTGAAAGGAGAGTCCGTCAATGGGACGGTGGTGGACACTATCAAAGCAGGGTATGAAGGTTTCGAGGAACCACAAGGACGACATATACTCAGACTTAGTGAAGAACAAACTAAGTTGGATCATCCATGAATAACGGCAGAAGTACATCATCCTGATGAAGAAGATCGACAAACTCCAGAAGGACACTAAAGAAATGTTGGCAAACCAACCCTGGTTTTGGAACTTTGGACTAAACGTGCTGGTGCACCCCTGGTTAAGAATAATATCCCATGTATTGGTGATTGTGCAATGTGTGGTTTGTAAATGAAGAAAGCCATAGCTCAGGCCCCTATAAAAGCCTCAGAAGAAACTAAACCTTTATTATCTAAGGAAAAATCTGTGAAACAGGTAAATGGTGTGTAAAGGGAAAGGGATATGAGAAGCCTTCCGAAAGTAAGGGCTTGGCCACCCAGACAGATGGATTAAGCTGACAATATCACTTCCCCGTTGGATGAAATAATGAGGGGACGGCACATTGGCCTATCTTGGGGTATATAGCCAAGAGCCAAAAGGGGGGATTGCAAGAGCAAGATTGATTATCAAAGATGTTATCTGGCTATTATGTAGGCCCTGAGCTGGCTAAACAGAAGGCATGCTTAAAACTGCACGTACCAAGATGACCACTCGTTGACCTTGGGCTCAAGGGAGCAATATAATATAACACATGGATGAACTTCAACAATTGTATATCCCTGTCTGGAGTAAAAATAAAACGGGGAAGGTGGCTCAACCATGGCTAACAAGGGAAATTAGGGATAGTGTTAAATCCAAGGAAGAAACATATAAATTGGCCAGAAAAAGCAGCAAACCTGAGGACTGGGAGAAATTTAGAATTCAGCAGAGGACGACAAAGGGTTTAATTAGGAGGGGGAAAATAGAGTATGAGAGGAAGCTTGCTGGGAACATAAAAGCTGATTGCAAAAGCTTTTATAGATATGTAAAGCAAAAGCGATTAGTGAAGATAAACATAGGTCCCTTGTAGTCAGAATCAGGTGAACTTATAATGGGGAACACAGAAATGGCGGACCAATTGAACACATACTTTGGTTCTGTCTTCACGAAGGAAGACATAAATAACCTTCCAGAAATACTAGGGGACAGAGGTCCAGTGAGAAGGAGAAACTGAAGGAAATCCTTATTAGTCAGGAAATTGTGTTAGGGAAATTGATGGGATTGAAGGCCGATAAATCCCCAGGGCCTTATAGTCTGCATCCCAGAGTACTTAAGAAAGTGGCCCTAGAAATAGTGAATGCATTGGTGATCATTTTCCAACAATCTATCGACTCTGGATCAGTCCCTATGGACTGGAGGGCAGCTAATGTAACATCACTTTTTAAGAAAGGAGGGAGAGAGAAAATGGGGAATTATCGACTGGTTAGCCTGACATCAGTAGTGGGGAAAATGTTGGAATCAATTATTAAAGATGAAATAGCATCACATTTGGAAAGCAGTGACAGGATCAGTCCAAGTCAGCATGGATTTATGAAAGACAAATCTTCTAGAATTTTTTGAGGATGTAACTGGTAGAGTGGACAAGGGAGAACCAGTGGATGTGGTGTATTTGGACTTTCAAAAGGCTTTTGATAAGGTCCCACACAAGCGATTGATGTGCAAAATTAAAGCACATGTTATTGGGGGTAATGTATTGACGTGGATAGAGAACTGGTTGGCAGACATGAAGCAGAGTTGGGATAAATGGGTCATTTCCAGAATGACTAGTGGGGTGCGGAAGGGCTCAGTGCTCGGACCACAGCTATTTACAATATTTAGATGAAGGAATTGAGAGTAATATCTCCAAGTTTGCAGATGACACTAAGCTGGGTGGCAGTGTAAGCTGTGAGGAGGATGCTAAGAGACTGCAGGGTGACATAGACAGGTTAGGTGAGTGGGCAAATGCATGGCAGATGCAGTATAATGTGGATAAATGTGAGGTTATCCACTTTGGTGGCAAAAACACGAAGGCAGAATATTATCTGAATGGTGACAGATTAGGAAAAGGGGAGGTGCAACGAGACCTGGGTGTCATGGTACATCAGTCATTGAAAGTTGGCATGCAGGTACAGCAGGCGGTGAAGAAGGCAAATGACATGTTGCCTTCATAGCTAGAGGATTTGAGTATAGGAGCAGGGAGGTCATGCTGCAGCTCTACAGGGCCTTGGTGAGGCCTCACCTGGAATATTGTGTTCAGTTTTGATCTCCTAATCTGAGGAAGGACATTCTTGCTATTGAGGGAGTGCAGCGAAGGTTCACCAGACTGATTCCTGGGATGCAGGACTGACTGGATCGACTGGGCCTATATTGGACTGGAGTTTAGAAGAATGAGAGGGGATCTCATAGAAACATCTAAAATTCTGACGGGACTGGACAGGTTAGATGCAGGGAGAATGTTCTCGATGTTGGGGGTGTCCAGAACCTGGGGTCACAGTCTAAGGATAAGGGGTAAGCCATTTAGGACTGGGATGAAGAGAAACTTCTTCACTCAGAGAGTTGTTAACCTGTGGAATTCGCTTCCACAGAGAGTTGTTGATGCCAGTTCATTGGATATATTCAAGAGGGATTTGGATGTGGCCCTTATGGATAAAGGGATCAAGGGGTATGGAGAGTAAGCAGGAAACGGGTACTGAGGGAATGATCAGCCATGATCTTATTGAATGGTGGGGCAGGCTCGAAGGGCCGAACGGCCTACTCCTACACCTATTTTTCTATGTTTCTAAGGCGAGTGACACTTGGAAGGAGGGAACAAATGAGTATTTGATCATGCGTTAGTACAACCAATAATGTCACTGTTAAGGTCTGTCCATGTGCTTAACCCTGTATAATTAAGGTGCAATTTGAACAGCTCACTGGAGATCCTTTCTCAGGGGCTGAGAAATGAGATGCACCCCCTCACGTGTAGGAATTAAAGTCATTGAAACTTATCCAAGGTATCCGTCTGTTGAATCCGGGCTTGTTAAGAGGGGAGAGTGGCAATTCTCCCCACCACAAATTGTAACTCGATCCACTTTGATTTCCTGAAGCGACAGCGACCAGAGCTCCCCAGAAGACAGTCGAAGTGCTTTACCCCAGTCCAAGTACATCCCTCCCCCAACCAAAGTGGCTTACCCCAGTCCAAGTGCATGCTTCCCCCAGCCGGGGTCAGAGCGGAATCTCGGGCCTCAGGTCCTACTTCTTGGCACTACGTGGAGGAAAATGACGCATGTCTGTCAAAAAAAGTGCGGTACAAATAGTTATACTGTTTAAAAAAACACTCATCATTGACTGTGACAAAGATGAACTATCCCTCCTCGTCCTCCTCGACCTGTCTGCAGCCTTTGACACGGTTGATGACTCTAACCTCCTCCAACACCTCTCCACCTACGTCCAGCTGGGTGGGACTGCACTCATGTGGTTCCATTCTTATCTATCTAACGGGAGCAAGAAAATCCCCTGCAACGGCTTCACTTCCCACTCCCGCATCATTACCTCTGGTGCCCCCCAAGGATCTATCCTTGGCTTCCTCCTATTTCTCATCTATATGCTGCCGCCTGGTGATATCATCCGAAAACACGGAGTCAGTTTGCACATATATGCTGACGACACCCAGCTCCACATCTCCATCGCTTCTCTCAATCCCTCCACGGTCTCTAAATTGTCAGACTGCTTGCCCGACATCTAGTACTGGATGAGCAGA
This sequence comes from Pristiophorus japonicus, assembly GCF_044704955.1. Lineage (NCBI taxonomy): Eukaryota > Metazoa > Chordata > Chondrichthyes > Pristiophoridae > Pristiophorus > Pristiophorus japonicus. The sequence continues at coordinate 12,409,513 of NC_091999.1, read as the reverse complement.
AATTTTCCCCAATTAAATATTGGGAAGACCGAAGCTGTTGGCCCTGAAATTCCGGTCGGAGGTTTCTTTCGAAAGAACGCCACTGATTGGAGAATTTTAACGAATTTACCTGGTGGTCCCGAAGGTACCTTGGATTCCGGTGGGGAGGCCTTCTCTTCCCGCGCTGAGAAGCGCACTCCCATACTGGTTTGGACGCAGAAGGTGCAGTCAGTGACTGCACAGCCAATGAGTATTCCACAGCATTCTCATTAATAGCAATGAGAACTCCGTATCTACGAGTACTCATTTCTATTAATGAGAAAAAAAGCAAACACACTAAACATCATAATACAAAATAAATACACACCTCACAATTAAAATTAATTTAAATTAAAGTTAATAAATGTCTTAGAAAAAATATATATTTTTCCGATTAAAAAAAAAAAAAGTTTTTTAAATTATGGTTTAAAATAAACTTACCATAGTGGGCAGGGTTTTCAAAAATAAGATTAAATGTTATTTTATTATGTTTTGAAACTCTTAAGCTATGCACCTGCTTTTCTCGGGCTCATGAGTTTTCAGGACATTTGCTGGGCAAGAGATGGGTAAATACCACAATCTTGCCCATGCAAATGTCCTGGCTGCCGAGATGTGGGGGAGCTTGACAGTTTGGAAAAGCCGGTTTTCAGTGCATGCGCATTGTGCACTGAAAACTGCCTTTTGTGATATCTTCCCAGGTTCGTACACACTCAGTCTGGGCTCGGGGAAGCCAGGATTTCTAGGCAAATGTCTTTGGTCCTCGCCACAATCTGCATTCTCTATCCACTGACTCCATTCCTCTGCCGAGCATCTAATTGAGATTAAACCATACTGTTTGCAACCTAGGCATCATATTTCACCCTGAAATTAGCTTTTGGCTACATATCCGGGGCATAACTAAGACCGCCTATTTCCACCTCCACAACATTGCCTGCCTCCACCCCTTCCTCAGCTCATCTGCTACTGAAACCCTCATCCAGGCCTTTGTTATCTCTAGACTTGACTACTCCAATGCACTCCTGGATGGCCTCCCACATTCTACCCTACGTAAACGCGAGGTCATCCAAAACTCGGCAGCCCTTGGTCCTAACTCGCACCCAGTCCCACTCACCCATCACCTCTGTGCTTGCTGACCTACATTGGCTCCCGGTTAAGCAATGCCTCGATTTCAAAATTCTCATCCTCCATGGCCTCTCCCCTCCCTATCTCTGTAATCTCCTCCAGCCTCACAATCCCACAAGGTGTCTGCGTTCCTCAAATTCTGCCCTCTTGAGCATCTCTGATTATAATCGCTCAACTGCCTGGGCCCTAAGCTCTGGAACTTCCTCCTTAAACCTCTCTAACTCTCTTTCCTCCTTTAAGAGACTCCTTAAAATCTGCCTCTTTGACCAAGCTTCTGCTGTGATTTCTTCTTATATGGCTTGGTGTCAAATATATTTGCTTTGTCTAATAACACTGCTGTGAAGCGCAATGGGACGTTTTGTTACGTTAAAGGTGCTTATATATAGCAAAGATGCTGTTGTTGACCAATCAGCTCCTTTTCTTTTTGGATTCTGGCGTCACTCTATCGAATTCTGCCTGTGTTGTGTTGCTCGACCACGGGTCCACCCCTACGCGGTGAATTGACCAAAGTGGCCTTTCAATGGGGGTGGGCTTTTACCCTGCATGCCCCGCGGGGGAGAATGTGTCGCACCCAGACTGCGGGAGCCCAGTGCGCAGGCGCGGGACCCGCCTGGGTTTGGAGCATGCGCGGAGCGAACAATGGCGGAGCAGTGAGCAGGCAGCATCGCTCTGCAGCGGCGGGTCAGAATCGGTGGATCGGAGCAGGGTAATGCTGCGGCAGACGGGCGGGGAGGCTTCATAAACAACTGGTCAACGCCACGAGCCCGCAATAATCAGCTCAACGGCCCGTCGTTTGCAGCTTCGGGGCTTTCTCCCGACAACAGGCCCAGGCTCACGGCCGCCATCTTGGTACAGGAATGTTCAGCGTGCCGCCCTCTTGATTCAGTGAGTAACAAGGCGCATGCGCGGCCATCTTCGTGCAGGCCCGAAGAGTGGGCGGGGCCGCGCAGCTCACAAGAACAAAAGAAATAGGAGCAGGAGTCGGCCATTCGGCCCCTCGAACCTGCCCCGCCATTCAATAAAATCATGGCTGATCTGATCATAGACTCAACACTTCCCCGCCCGCTCCCCATAACGTTTTACTCCCTTATTGTTCAAAAATCTGTCTATCTCCACCTTAAATATATTCAGTGACCCAGCCTCCACAGTTCTCTGGGGCAGAGATTTCCACAGATTTACAACCCTCAGAGAAGAAATTTCTTCTCATCTCAGTTCTAAATTGGTGATCCCTTATTCTTAAAACTATGCCCTTGAATTCTAGATTCCCCCACGAGTGGAAACCTCCTCTCTGCATCTACACTGATGAGCCCTCTCAGTATCTCATGTTTCAATAAGATCACCTCTCATTCTTCTAAACGCCAATGAATACAGGCCCAACCTGCTCAACCTTCCTTCATAAGTCAACCCCTTCATCTCAGGAATCAACCTAGTGAACAAGGAGACCAAAACTGTACGCAGAATTAGCCAGTCTGTATCCCTATGCAAAGTTTTGTGTCCTCACAGCTTGCTTTCTCACCCATCTTTGAATCATCAACAAACTTGGCTACATTACACTCGGTCCCTTCATCCAAGTCATTAATATAGATTGTAAATATTTGAGGTCCCAGCACCGATCCCTGCAGCTCCCCACTCGTTACCATTTGCCAAACAGAAAATGACCCATTTTTCCCGACTCTCTGTTTTCTGTTAGTTAGCCAATCTGCTTTCCATGTTAATATGATACCAACTCCATGAATTTTTATCTTGTGCAATAACCTTTTATGTGGCACCTTATCGAATGCCTTCTGGAAATCCGAATCCACCACATCCACTGGTTCCCCTTTATCCACCCTGCTCGTTACTTCCTCAAAGAACTCCAGCACATTTGTCAAACTTGATTTCCCTTTCATAAAACCATGCTGACTCTGCTTGACTACATTATGGTTTTCCAAATGTTCTGCTACATTCCTTAATAATGGACTCCAGCATTTTCCCAATGACAGATGTTAGGCTAACTGGCCTATAGTTTCCTGCTTTCTGTCTCCCTACTTTTTAAAATACGGGTGTTATGTTGGTGGTATTCCAATCCGCTGGGACCTCTCCAGAATCCAGAGAATTTTGGTAGATTACAACCAATGCATCCACTATTTCTGCAGCCATTTTTTTAAGACCCTGCAGGCCAGCAGGTTCAGGGGACTTGTCCACCTATAGTCCCATTATTTTACCAAGTACTTTTTCTTTAGTGATAGTGATTGTTTTATGTTCCTCCCTCTCTGTAGCCCATTGAATACCTTTTAGTGTCTTCTACCGTGAAGACCTATACAAAATATTTGTTCAGAGTCTCTGCCATTTCCTTGTTCACCACTATTAATTCCCCAGTCTCATCCTTTAATGGACCAGTGTTCACTTTAACTACTTCTTCCTTGTTATATTCATGCAGATGCTCTTACTAAATGTTTTTATATTCCTTGCTAGCTTACTTTCTTAATCTGTCTGCTCTTTATTTTTTTTTAGTCCTTTGCTGATTTGCTGCTTTAAAAAAAAATCCCAATCCTTGGTGGCCTTGTATAGTCCCATGTACAGTCTCAGGCCTGGAATCCCCATGTACAGTCCCAGGCCTGGAATGCCCATGTATGGTCCCAGGGTTAGAATCCCCCTGTACAGACACAGGGTCAGACTCCCCATGTTCAGTCTCAGGGTTAGAATCCCCATGTACAGTCCCAGGCCTGGAATTCCCATGTACAGTCCCAGGCCTGGAATTCCCATGTACAGTCCCAGGGTCAGACTCCCCATGTTCAGTCTCAGGGTTAGAATCCCCATGTACAGTCCAAGGGTTGGAATGCAAATGTGCAATCCCAGGATTGGGATCCCCATGTATTATTTATATTACCCTAGACCCTGTCTTAGTTATAAGAACATGTTGTGAGGAGGACACAAAAATCTGCAAAGGGTTATAGACAGGCTAAGTGAGTGGGAAACATTTTGGCAGATGGAGTATAATTTGGGAAAATGTGAGGTTATCCACTTTGGCAGAAAAATAGAAAAGCAAATTATAATTTAAATGGAGAAAATTTGCAAAGTGCTGCAATACAGAGGGACCTGGAGGTCCTTGTGCATGATACACAAAAAGTGTGTATACAGGTAAAGCAAGTAATCAGGAAGGCAAATGGAATGTTGCCCTTTATTGCAAGGGGGATAGAGTATAAAAGCAGAGAAGTCCTGCTACAACTGTACAGGGTATTGGTGAGGCCACACCTGGAGTACTGCGTACAGTTTTGGTCTCCCTTTTTAAGGAAGGATATAGTTGCATTGGAGGCTGTTCAGAGGTTCACTAGGTTGATTCTGGAGATGAGGGGGTTGACTTATGAGGAATGATTGAGTAGTTTGGGCCTATACACATTGGAGTTCAGAAGAATGAGAGGTGATCTTATTGAAACATATAAGATAATGAGGGGGCTCGACAAGGTGGATGCAGAGAGGTTGTTTCCACTCATAGGGTAAACTAAAACTAGGGGGCATAGTCTTAGACTGATTGGCCGCTCAATTAAAACTGAGATGAGGAGGAATTTCTTCTCTGAGGTTTGTAAATCTGTGGAATTCTCTGCCCCAGAGAGCTGTGGAGACTGGGTCATTGAATATATGTAAGGTGGATATGGACAGATTTTTGAGCGATAAGCGAATAAAGTGTTATTTCTTACTTTCTTATGCTCGAGTTTGCACTGCCATTTAATAAGATCACGGTTGATCTGATCTTGGCCTCAACTCCACTTTCCTTCCTGCTCCCCATAATCCTTGTTACTGCAGTAGTCTCTGTTTATATTACACTAGACTCTATCTCAGTTACTACTGAACGAGGCCATTACACTGATATCACACCAGGCCCTGCCCCTGTTTATATCGCACCATCCTGTCTCTGTTTATATCGCACCAGACCCCGTCCCTGTTAATATCACACCAGACCCCGTCCCTGTTAATATCACACCAGACCCCGTCCCTGTTAATATCACACCAGACCCCGTCCCTGTTAATATCACACCAGACCCCGTCCCTGTTAATATCACACCAGACCCCGTCCCTGTTAATATCACACCAGACCCCGTCCCCGTTTGTATCACATCAGATCCTGTCCCGGTTTGTATCACATCAGATCCTGTCTCTGTTTATATCGCACCAGACCCCATCCCTGTTAATATCACACCAGACCCCGTTCCTGTTTATATCGCACCAGACCCCATCCCTGTTAATATCACACCAGACCCCATCCCTGTTTATATCGCACCAGACCCCGTTCCTGTTTATATCACATCAGACCCCGTCCCGGTTTATATCGCACCAGACCTGTCTCCGTTTATATCGCACCAGACCCCGTCCCTGTTTGTATCACATCAGACCCCGTCCCTGTTTATAATCGCACCAGACCCCGTTCCTGTTTATATCGCATCAGACCCCGTCCCTGTTTATATCGCACCAGACCCCGTCCCTGTTTATATCGCACCAGACCCCGTCCCTGTTTATATTGCACCAGACCCCGTCCCTGTTTATATCGCACCAAACCCCGTCCCTGTTTATATCGCACCAGACCCCGTCCCTGTTTATATCGCACCAGACCCCGTCCCTGTTTATATCGCACCAGACCCCGTCCCTGTTTATATCGCACCAAACCCCGTCCCTGTTTATATTGCACCAGACCCCGTCCCTGTTTATATCGCACCAGACCTGTCTCCGTTTATATCGCACCAGACCCCGTCCCTGATTATATCGCACCAGACCCCGTCCCTGTTTATATCACACCAGATCCTGTCTCTGTTTTACTTGTACTTCTTTCAATTTAGTATACTTCAACATCCCCCGCCCTCCTGTTTTATTTTTCTGTTCCCATGGCAGCTGGCAATTATTCTGCCATTCACAACCCATCTGGACTCATCTTTTGTTTCCTAACTTTCCTAACAGTATTCGCTGCTCACGATGTGGTCTCCTCTATATTGGGGAGACCAAACGCAGATTAGGTGACCGCTTTGCAGAACACCTCCGCTCAGTCCGGAAGGTTGACCCCGAGCTTCCGGTTGTCTGTCACTTTAATTCCCCGCTCCACTCTGACGTCTCCATCCTCAGCCTCCTACACTGTTCCAGTGAAGCTCAACGTAAGCTCGAAGAACAGCACCTCATCTTTCGTTTAGGCATTTTACAGCCTTCTGGACTTAATATCGAATTCAGCAATTTCAGACCATGACCTCTGCTCACATTTTGTTCCCTTTCCTCCCTTTTTTTTTTAATAAAACTTCCCCCGCCCTCCTGTTTTATTTTTCTGTTCCCATGGCAGCTGGTAATTATTCTGCCATTCACAACCCATCTGGACTCATCTTTTGTTTCCTAACTTGTCCCATTACCATCTTAATTCGGACCATCATCCCCTTTGTCTCTCAGATCTCTCCTTCCTTTCACCCTCTCACAGACCTTCCCTTTTGTTCCTTCCACACTCCCCCTTTCAGGGCCCCAGCACTTCCATAAGAATCCGTTACATTTTGAACTTTTGTCAGTTCTGACAAAGGGTTATCGACCTGAAACGTTAACTCTTGAAACATTGATTAAATTCTAACTCTGCACACAGGAGCTTTCTCAGCATCTCTTCTGAAGGTGCTGGTAAGTGCCAGGATGACGGATTTGGACCCCTTGTGCTCAGAACTGATCCCCGAGACCAATCTCAGTTCAACATGGGATGTAGAAGGAGACCTGATGAAAGGACAGCGACCAGAAACATTAACTCTGTTTCTCTCTCCACAGATGCTGCCTGAGTATTTCCAGCAGTTTCAGCACCTTCAGGAGAGGAGAGGGAGTGAAACCAGTGAGTGTAGAACTGAACCCAGCCAGAGTCAGCACCTTCAGGGGAGGGGAACCAGTGAGTGTAGAACTGAACCCAGCCAGAGTCAGTACCTTCAGGGGAGGAGAAGGAGGGGAATCAGTGAGTATAGAACTGAACCCAGCCAGAGTCAGTACCTGCAGGGGAGGGGACCCAGTGAGTGTAGAACTGAACCCAGCCAGAGTCAGTACCTTCAGGGGAGGAGAGGGAGGGGAATCAGTGAGTGTAGAACTGAACGCAGCCAGAATTAGTAATGAAAACAGGGAGCAGAGAACAAACTGTCTTGAGACATGTGATGAGTTTTGGATTTCAGTGCAGGAAGGAAGGACAACGTGTAGGACAGGGATTTACAGCTTTGGAAGAACAAGAGAGGAAAGAGTGTTCCATGGAAACTCGATGTGTCTATCCTGAATTTCTATCTTGTACTGACAGCGATGAGTTTTGTTATCTCCTTTTACAGCGTATGAGAAGGGGAGATTTTCAGACGAGAAACTCAAATTAAACATCACGTCACGATCTGACAGAGTCAATCGATTCATCAGGAACTGAATATCATCGGCCTTTGAATGTGGAAGGTTTGTCTGTTCTGCCTGTGTGAAAAGATTTCCGACTTCAGTGTGACTGGAGAAGCACCGAGACACACACACACACGAGTGAGTGTTCCAGTGCACTGCCTGTGGAAAGAGCTTTAACCAGCTACACAGCCTGAAAAAACATCGCACCATTCACAGCGCGGAGAAATTGTGTTTGGTCAAGTGTTTGTGTGGACAAGGCTTCAACTGATCGTCCAAAGCTGGAGAGACACAAAGCCACCCGCACCATGGAGAAACCGTGGAAATGTGGTGACTGTGAAAAGGGATTCAAATACCCGTATGAGCTGGAAATTCATCGATGCATTCATACTGGGGAGAGGCCGTTCACCTGCTCCATGTGTGGGAAGGGATTCACTCGGTCATCCCACCTTCTAACTCACCAGCGAGTTCACAATGGGGAGAGGCCGTTCACCTGTTCTGAGTGTGGGAAGGGATTCACTCGGTCATCTGACCTGCTGACACACCAGCGAGTTCACACTGGGGAGAGGCCGTTCACCTGCTCTGTGTGTGGGAAGGGATTCACTCAGTCATCCCAGCAGCTGAGACACCAGCGAGTTCACACTGGGGAGAGGCCGTTCACCTGCTCGGTGTGTGGGAACGGATTCACTCGGTCATCCCATCTGCTGACACATCAGCGAGTTCACACTGGGGAGAGGCCGTTTCCCTGCTCTGAATGTGGGAAGGGATTCACTTGTTCATCCCAACTTCTAACTCACCAGCGAATTCACACTGGGGAGAGACCGTTCACCTGCTCTGAGTGTGGGATGGGATTCACTCGGTCATCCAACCTGCTGACACACCAGCGAGTTCACACCGGGGAGAGACCGTTCACCTGCTCTGTTTGTGGGAAGGGATTCACTCGGTCATCTGACCTACTGAAACACCAGCAAGTTCACACTGGGGAGAGACCATTTACCTGCTCCGAGTGTGGGAAGGGATTCATTCGGTCATGCGACCTGCTGACACACCAGCGAGTTCACACTGGGGAGAGGCCATTCACCTGCTCAGTGTGTGGGAAGGGATTCATTCGGTCATCCAGCCTGCGGCGACACCAACGAGGTCACACTGGGGAGAGGCCATTCACCTGCTCAGTGTGTGGGAAGGGATTCACTCAGTCATCCCACCTGCTGGGACACCAGCGAGTTCACAAGTGACTGCAGAATTCTGCTGTTATTGCTGCTGTTAATCACATCCCAGACTGACAGAGTTTATTTCTGCTGATCTTAATAACCCCTATAACTGGGCTGGTATTTAACATTTTGATATTTCAAATAACACTGTTGATATTAGATTTCTCCAAGATAAAAGGAGACTAATTGATGTCCTGTTACCGACTGCTCCATTTTGATCCTTTTCTCCTTTCTAACTCTGGATTATTTCAGTTCTCATACCTTCAGTTACTCTCGTGGACAAGTGCCAGTTCCCCATACCTTCCAGAGTGCCTCTCCTAGCCTTGGTATCGAGAGATGGTATCAGTAACATGCCCGGGATCACTCAACACAAAACCCAGTCTGTGAATCACTTTCAGATACTGGACTTAGTGTGTGCCCCACAGCATCTCTCTCACCTTCGATGTGTGAATAGAGCATCACGCCTGCAAAGCTGGTTTCAATTGAAATTTGAATGAACTCAGCAAGTGTCTTTTTAAAAAAATGCTTGCAAGTAAATAGATCTCAAACAATTGGCAAAGGTTTAGAGTCAACAAGATGAACAAGTAAACACATCACGGCCCAATAACCCAGCTCTATATTCACAGGAGAAAGGCCGTTATCTAACTCCTCCAGTGGACAAAATAGAGAAAGATCCTGACTCAGAACGTCCAGAATCTGTGGTAATTATCTTTCAAACCCTGACCGATGCAATCTGTCGGTTTCCTTTCAATTGAAGTGAATGAAGATGAGAGTGCTGTTGGTATATGGAACTCGGTTAATTCAGCATCTGAAAGGTGTTCATGTTTAGTTCATTCGATATCGGGAAAATGTGGTGGGTATCATTTAGAGAGCGATTTCACTGAGCAGCAGCTGTTGTTCGCAACCAACTGGCCGTGGGTATTTTCATCATCGAATGTTTAGATTAGAAATGTTGTTAGAACAACAGTGGTTTATGCTTGCCACAGAAAGGCCATAGTGTTTTTGCGTGCTTATAATGTTGTTGATGTATGTTGAAGAAAATGCAGACTTGTGTCTCTGGACTATGCAGTAGCCAGAGATTGCCATATTAGGCAATGCCTGCTCCAGTTGGATAAGATGGCATGGCAAGAGATCCAGCAGTTTTAAGAATTAATCTCCAGTTATCTGCAAACATCGAATGTCGCAGCGTGCTGACAAAATTGAACTTCAGACTGTAACCTAGTGGGTTAAGTTATTGGGATCGATTGTTAATAGAATTGAATTGTTTTAGAATGGAAAAGTAGTGAAGTTAAGTAAGAGTAGCTAAACTTGTATCAAACCTTGGTTAGACCACACTTAGATTACGGTGTACAATTCTTGTCGCCATATTATAAAAAGGATACAAAGGCACTGGAGACGGTGCAGAGATTTACAAGGGTGATACCAGAAATGAGAGGGTATACCTATCAGGAAAGGATGGATGAGCTAGGTCTCTTTTCTCTTCAAAAAAGAAGGTTGAGGGGTGACCTAATAGAGGGCTTTAAAATTATGAAAGGGTTTGATAGAGTGTTTCCGCTTGTGGGGAAAAGCATACCAGAGGCCAAGTCTCGGTGATTATAAGATAGGGTGGAATCGGTTGCAATGGTGGAAGACTCTGGGCTAAACGTTCCTTTCATTCCCGGTGGGTTCGCGGCAATTTTCTCGGCGGTACAGCTGTTTTTCCGCCCGGCAAAAGTTTCCCCTTTTTGTTTTTCCAATGGTATCGCCCAAATCTGAAAACGCCCGCCGGGAGCAAACCGCCAATGTGCACCGGTGAGAAAATCACCAGGGCGTAAGTTTGGCCTCAACGGCAGCCTGTCCAGATCGCCGAGGGAACCGCCCTGTGAAAGCTGCTTAAACAGGGCGGTAGGGGAGTACTCTGCAAAGAAAGGTAAGTTAAAGGGTCTTTATTTATTTTTTAATTGTAAAATGCCGATTAGGTGTAAAAGTGTCTTGGGAATGTTTTTTTAACTTTTTTTTAGTGAATTAAAAAAAAACTTTTTCTCCCCTTCATCGGCCCAACCGCAGCCTCGAGTAAATTTTTTAAAAAATGCCTGTTTTACTTAGTTTCCCCTTAACTGCCGAGAAAATCGCCGAGAATAACGGTGCAAGACCCATTTTCTCGCCGGGCGATTAGTTTTAACTTAAAAGCGGAAATTTGCGCCAGCGTTACTTCCCAAATGTTAGCGGTTTTTCTGGGTGGGCTCTCGGGAAAGTCTAGCCCTCCGAGTTAGATCCGATCCATAAACAGTATGTGGAATCTCCAAGATATCTGATTTAAGAAGGGAGGAACTTGGATAGCACCAGATATGCAGTGTTGTACTCTGAAAGGGACAATATGGGTTTGTAGATGTGACAGATTGTTTACCCTCCACAAAGAATCACCAAATGCCAGATTGGAATAAGTAACTGGGGCAAAGACCAAACTAAATGTTTGCCAAGGAAATGAGCACTAGGAGGTGCTGTGAATATTTATCATCATCATATCATAAACAGTCCCTCGAACGAGGATAACTTGCTTCCACAAGAGTTCACAGATGTTTCAATGAAGGACCCGATGTTCCAGTCCTGAACTCCAGTTGAGGGGGTGGAAGAAGCCTGTGCGTGGATTTTTTTAATATGTGGTGACCGTTTGCACATCAGCCATCACACGGGCTCGACAGAGCTAGGTCTTGGTCCAGTGGCAAGGATTAACCAGGACAACTGGAGAACTGCTCTGCTGCTAGTGCGCACACATATGGCAGTGTCGGCTGGCCTGTGATGCCCCTGGGCTCTTCTGGGCCCGACGCTCCAGCTCTATTTATAGCCCTGACCTGCGATGGTGTTCTCGCACAGGTCGGGGCGGCCCACAATGTTTGAATATTTAACAGCATCAGTGATCATTCGTCGTTCATATCAGCACAGTCGTAAAACAGTCTAGTCAATCTGTCTTCGCTATCATTTGCAATTGGGACTACTTTTGCTTTATGTATAAAGTCCTTGAAATACCAGCCTCATTTTTTAGAGATTGGACATATTTGCAGTATAAAATACCCCAGGCTTAATTATAAGAACATAAGAAATAGGAGCAGGAGTCAGTCATCTGGTCCCTCGAGCCTGCTCCGCCATTCAATAAGATCATGGCTGATCTGATCATAGACTCAACTCCACTTCCCCGCCCGCTCCCCATACCCCTTGACTCCCTAAATCGCTCAAAAATCTTTATCTCCGCCTTAAATATATTCAAAGACTCAGCTCTCTGGGGCAGAGAATTCCATAGATTTACAACCCTTAGAGAAGAAATTCCTTCTCGTCTCAGTTTTAAATAGGTGGCCCCTTATTCTGAGACTATGTCCCCTAGTTTTAGTTTCCTCTATCAGTGGAAATATCCTCTCTGCATCCACCTTGTTGAGCCCCCTCATTATCTTGTATGTTTCGATAAGATCACCTCTCATTCTTCTGAACTCCAATGAGTATGGGCCCAACCCACTCAACCTATCTTCATAAGTCAATCCCCTCATCTCCGGAATCAACCTAGTGAACCTTTTCTGAACAGCCTCCAATGCAAGTATATCCTTCCTCAAATACAGAGACCAAAACTGTACACAGTATTCCAGGTGTGGCCTCACCAATACCCTGTACAGTTGTAGCAGGACTTCTCTGCTTTTATACTCCATCCCCCTTGCAATAAAGACCAACAATCCATTTGCCTTCCTGATTACTTGCTGTACCTGCATACTAACCTTTTGTGTTTCATGCACAAGGACCCCCAGGTCTCTCTTTGCAATACTTGCAATTTTTCTCCATTTAAATTCTAATTTGTTTTTCTATTTATGCTGTCAAAGTGGATAACCTCACATTACATAGAAACATATAAAAATAGAAAATAGGTGCAGGAGTAGGCCATTCGGCCCTTCGAGCCTGCACCACCATTCAATAAGATCATGGCTGATCATTCCCTCAGTACCCCTTTCCTGCTTTCTCTCCATACCCCTTGATCCCTTTAGCCGTATGGGCCACATCTAACTCCCTCTTGAATATAGCCAACGAACTGGCATCAACAACTCTCTGCGGTAGGGAATTCCACAGGTTAACAACTCTCCGAGTGAAGAAGTTTCTCCTCATCTCGGTTCTAAATGGCTTACTCCTTATCCTTAGACTGTGTCCCCTGGTTGTGGACTTCCCCAACATCGGGAACATTCTTTCTGTATCTAACCTGTTCAGTCCCGTTAGAATTTTATATGTTTCTATGAGATCATCTCTCATCCTTCTAAACTCCAGTGAATAAAGGCCCAGTCGATCCAGTCTCTCCTCATATGTCAGTCCAGCCATCCCGGGAATCAGTCTGGTGAACCTTCGCTGCACTATCTCAATAGCGAGAACATCCTTCCTCAGATTAGGAGACCAAAACTAAACACAATATTCCAGGTGAGGCCTCACCAAGGCCCTGTCCCACTGCAGTAAGACCTCCCTGCTCCTATACTCAAAACCCCTAGCTATGAAGGCCAACACACCATTTGCTTTCTTCACCGCCTGCTGTACCTGCATGCCAACTTTCAATGACTGATGTACCATGACACCCAGGTCTCATTGCACCTCCCCTTTTCCTAATCTGCTGCCATTCAGATAATATTCTGCCTTCGTGTTTTTTGCCCCCAAAGTGGATAACCTCACATTTATCCACATTATACTGCATCTGCCATGCATTTGCCCAGTCACCTAACCTGTCCAAGTCACCAAGCCTCTTAGCGTCCTCACAGCTCACACCGCCACCCAGTTTAGTGTCATCTGCAAACTTGGAGATATTACGCTCAATTTCTTCATCTAAATCATTAATGTATATTGTAAATAGTTGGGGTCCCAGCACTGAGCCCTGCGGCACCCCACTAGTCACTGCCTGCCATTCTGAAAAGGACCCATTTATCCCGACTCTCTTTTTTGTTAGCCAATCCTCTATCCATGCTAATATATTACCCCAACTCCGTGAACTTTTATCTTGTGCAGTAACCTTTTATGTGGCACCTTATCGAATGCCTTCTGGAAGTCCAAATACACCACATCCACTGGTTCACTCTTATCCACCCTGCTCATTACATCCTCAAAGAACTTCAGCAAATTTATCAAACATGATTTCCCTTTCATAAAACCATGCTGACTCTGCTTGATTGAATTATGCTTTTCCAAATGTCCTGCTACTGCTTCCTTAATAATGGACTCCAGCATTTTCCCAATGATAGATGTTAGGCTGACTGGTCTATAGTTTCCTGCTTTTGTCTGCCTCCTTTGTAAATACTGTTATATTTACTGTTATTAAACCCTCGGCTCTGCAGCCACATACACGGCCTCATAAAAGGCTGGTTGCTCAAGTCTATAATTAAGGATTATAATTGCTAAAACAAAATTCAATGTTAATATAACAGAAAAAACTCCTTGTTTTTTAAAATTAAATAATAAACACAAGTAGTAAAAGTAACTGTCTACAAGCTTGAAAGAAAAATATCTTGTGCTCAGTGGATAGACTGCAGGAGACTAACACACAACCAACAAAATGAATATTTAGCCAACAGTTGAGGTAGAGTATCTTCTGAAATATTAGTGTATAAGCACTTATCGCCTTCAGTAGGTGTCAGCTGTTGCTCTCGCCGCTGAATCAGAAGGTTGTGGGTTCAAGTCCCACTCCAGGGACTTGAGCACATAAATCTAGGCTGACACTCCAGTGCAGTGCTGAGGGAGTGCTTAATTGTTGGAGGTGCCGTCTTTCAGATGAGACGTTAAACCGATGCCCCATCTGCTCTCTCAAGTGGACGAAAAAGATCCCATGGCACTATTTCAAAAAGAGCAGGGGAGTTTCCCGGTGTCCTGGGGCCAATATTTATCTCAATCAACAGAACAAAAAAAAGATTGGTCATTATCACATTGCTGTGTGTGGGAGCTTGCTGTGCTTAAATTGGCTGCCGGGTTTCCCCACATTACAACAGTCACTGCACTCCAAAAGTACTTCATTTACACACTTTGAGATGTCCGCTGTGTAAATCCAAGGGCTAGAATTTCCCCAAAGTTTGCCAGTGCCCGATTGCCACCCAAAAAGCCGCTAAGGCTGGGAAGATTATCGCGGCGAAAACTATACGGAAAAATTTTTTTAAATCCGCTCAGCGAAAAATATGGGCCTTGCACCCCCAATCTGGGCGAAAAAGTGCAATTTGGGCTAGATTGGGCGGTGCCTAAAGAAAATGGGCGATAAATTTTAAAAATCTATCAAATTTACCCCGAGGCTGTGGGTTGGGCCTAACACAAGATAAAAAATTTTAAAAACGTAACTAAAAAAATGAAAAGATTTTGAAAATAAACAGGAAAGAACCAATCACTTACCTTTTTCTTGCAGACCTACTTAGCAGCCACCCAGCTCCGCTGATCCTCGCGGGCGTTTAACATTTGTTTTAATACTACCTATGGGTCACCGCTCAGCCAAAGATGACGTCAGGGCGCTCTGTGGACGCCAGTGGTGCGCTCCCCAGCGGGACGTCGAAACCGCCAGCGTGCCTCAGCTGGGGAATTTTTTTGCCGACCTGGTTCTCCCCCAAAACGGTCAATAGCACTGAGAAACCGGGCGGGGAACCAGTGCAAATTCTAGCCCTCATGCGAAACACCTTCGTCTGAATTGTCAATATTTGGAGGTCATGGTTAGATGAGGAAAGACGGGAAGAGGCATGGACAGGTTGGGCTGAATAGGAATGGCCTGTTTCTGTGCTGTATATCCTATGTAATACCATGTATTACGGAAAAGGACAGTATTGTGTGACCACTACCGCACTTATGTGACTGTGGGTTCAAACTGATGGCATATACTAGAACATCACTTTTGTTTGATTCCAACGAGAAACAGGCATATCGATGCAGCATCTATAGTACTGGTACATCATCATAATGCCACTTGTCTGCAGATGTGACTGCTTCAGAAGAATGAAGCCATTCGAGCCATTTTGCACATGGGACACTATATACCTCCTCTGTCTCTGGCTTTAAAGGTCATAATTTAGCGAATTAGGACATCCCAGACACACATGGTGCAAATGATACAGACAAATGGAGAGACAGAAAAGGCAATTCCGAGACGTGAGAAGTCATATTTGGTGTGGAACTACATCCTTGGGCTAGATGGTTCCAGATGGGATTGGTGATAGCACAGATAACAGCTTTAGGGATTCTAGTCGTTGCGCATTGCTGTGTAAGGAACTCGATAAGGGACATAGAAAATATATGAATAGGGAAGGTTAGCACACTAAGAGGAAGTCAGGATTATTAAAGACAAAGAAGGATATAAAACACTTTGCCAAGATGTAATGCAACCCATAAAAAAAACAAAAAAAGTGGGTTATATAGGCCTTTGGACCCTGGTTAATTCAGCTTCTGAAAGGTGTTCATGTTTAATTCATTCGATAGAGGGAAAAATGTAGTTAATATAATTGGAGAAAGAGATTTCACTTAGCAACAGATGGTGTTTTGCGACAACCAGTCATTGATATTCATAATAGAATGTTTGGATTCGAAATATTACGTTAGGATAAGGAAAGTCCAGAACTAGTGGTTTATGCTTCCCGTTGCAAGATCTCAATGTTTCTATGTGTGTTGTTGATGTAGACTTGTGTCTCTGGACTATGCAGTAGCCAGAGACTACCATATTAGGCAATGTCTGTTCCAATTTGATAAGAAAACTGTCTAAATGTAAGCTTTTTCCTTTGTTTGGTAGCACAGAGATCCCCATGCCTGGGTACACAGACTTTATCTGTGACTATACTCTGCTTGTAACTTTCCTTGTATGCTGATGTTAAAGAATAAAATGATTATAAACAGAAGACGGAATTTGTTACAATTCAAGTGAACAAAGTCAACACTTGGTTCTTTTTTTTTTAAAAAGTCTGTGTACTTCAAAACTTCCTTAGGAATTAAAAATCTGTTAAAACACCAGAAGTCATTCGTAAAGCTATAATAGAACATAGCTTAATTAACTTAAATAATTCCAATTTAATTTGGACCAATATTTTATTAACTAAACATAATACAGAACAGATAAAATAAAACAAAATAGCACATGTTTACAGAAAACAGGAAATTACATCATCATTACCTTGACGCTTTTCCAAATGACTAAAATACTGAATAAAACTGGAGAAAAACTTTTTTCACATTTAAACAAATTAAATCAAAGTGCTTTGGAAATTTCAAACCAAGCATCAGGCACATTGCAATCGTAACCAAGGCTGAAGCTTATCTTTTGTAAAACAAACTCTTTCCTGGCTTTCAGAGTTGAACAACTTGCCTCAGTGAAAACAGAACCAAAACCGCTTCTTTAACTTAAAATGTAAATCACAAAGTGCCCCCCTGCTTCTAGTTGCACAATCTATAATTGAAATGAACATACTCAACATAGCCACACTTTCTTAAAACTCCAACATCTAGGACAAGACTACAAAGGGTGAAATGGCTTTTCGTTCTATGCACAAAAAAGTGGGCGGAGCTAAAACAAACATAACAGACATTGTTTTTTCTTTAAAGACAGACTTTCAGACAAAAGGAGTACTGTAACTTCTTAAACATTCATGGTCAGGAAAACTTCCACACTTTAACACAGTCTTTCACGCAAACTGAAATTCCAGCATCCTTTAAGGTTCCTTTCACTGACAATAGTAAGCATAATATAATATGCTTCAAGATGATAATTGAGAAGGACATAAGTATGACAAAACCAGGCTAATAGATTGGAGAAAAGCCAATTTTGAGGGGCTGAGAATAGAACTTGGGAAAATAAAATGGGCAAACTATGTAGAACAGCAAAGTGGAACAATTAAAATGGTGTTCGACAGAGTGCAGGAAAAATATATTCTGCTAAAAGGAAACAACAAACTAAACACTAATGAGAGTTCATGGATGAATAAAGCCATGAGGGAAACATTGAGGGAAAGGAAAGAGGCATACATTAAGTACGTAGACAGCACGGGAGTGTATGATAAGGAAGAATATGAAGAGATTAGGAGAGAAGACAATAAAACAATTAAGAAGGCAAAGAGGAACTATGAAATTAAATTATTGAGGAACACAAAACAAAATAGTAAAATATTTTACAGACTATTGTCTATCCCAACGATATTTTACAAGAAAAAAAAAGAAGGTTGGGATGGGAATAGGCCCATTAAGGGATAGACAGGATAATACCACAGGTAATGATAGAGAGATGGCAGAAATGTTAAATAATTATTTCGCTTCAGTATTTACCAGGGAGATAGAACAGGTGGACATGACATTGGATGATGAGATTAGTAATGAGATAAGTGCATTTAAAATAAAAGAGGCTATATTAAATAAACTAATCAAACTCAAAGAGGATAAAACCCCTGGTTCACATAGATTGCATTCACACATTTTAAAAGAATCTAGGGAAGAGATAGCAGAGGTATTACTACACATATTTAATAATTCATCAGAAAAGGACCAGAGGACTTGAGGATAGCTAACGTAATACCAATATTTAAGAAGGGGGATAGAACATGTCCAGGGAATTATAGATCAATTAGCTTAATATCGGTGTTCGGAAAAATAATGGAATCCCTACTGCAGGAAAAAATAGAACATCTAGAAACCAAAAATATAATAATGAATAATCAGCATGGATTCAAAAGGGAAAGTCTTGCTTGACCAACCTCATTGAATTTTTTGAAGAGATAACAGATAGACAAGGGTAATGCAGTAGATGTAATTTATCGAGATTCTCAAAAGACCTTCGATAAGGTCCCCCATTATAGACTGATGAATAAGGTCAGAGAATGCAGAGTCAGGGGACAAGTAGCAGAATAGAGAGCTTGCTGGCTTTAAGACAGAGAGCAGGGGTAAAAGGTAGCTATGCACAGTGGTAGAAGGTGGGTAGTGGTGTTCCACAGTGCGGTGCAGTGTTCACAATTTATATAAATGATTTAGAGTTTGGAATCGAAAACACAATTTCTAAATTTGCGGATGACATCAAATTTGGGGGGTGGTGGGGGTATAGTCAATACTGAGGAGGACTACAACAAATTACAGGGGGACATTACTAAACTTGCAGAATGGGCATATAATTGGCAAATGAAGTTCAACACAGAAAAGTGTGAGGTATCACATTGTAAGATAAAACTTACCTGCGTGTTGTGATAGTGTTTTAATAATGCTTTTGTTTAAATGTATTATGATAAAATTAACTAAAATGCATGTAAGCTTAGCTAACCATGGTAAAAACAGAGAAGCAATGCATCATGGTAAGTGGAGCCAATATTATGTGCTGAAGTAGTGAGAATGTTAGAATCCAGCTTATAGCCAAGGACAGTTATTAATTAGTAAAATAAGTGTCTGCAGCATGTATCATTTTCTTATTGCTAAAAGTTGCAAGACCAAGCTGGGTAATGAATTATGTGTTAGTGGTTTGTGTAGAAGTTCCCAGGGAGGATAGCAAGATAACAGTAGACTGGGCTGTTGAAGGTCAAAGGATGTTTAAGTTAATAACGAGAGTATTGTGGAGCCCAGACAGCTGCAAGCTATCACAGCACTTGAAAGGGGAAAAGAATATAAGAGAAGCAGCTATTGAACCCTGAAGGCAGCGCAAACACAGAGGAAGATTGGAAAAGAACTACAGTCAACGGTACACAGCAAGAGACCACGCCGCAGTCAATCAGGGGGCTTCCGGTGAGGTTCCAAGGAACAGACAGTCGACTAACACCTTGTTAAGCATTATTTCTTTGTACTGGAAGTAAACCACTTAATAAAATCTGTTGTGCTTATAAACAATATACCTGTACCCAGCGTGGCATATGGTGATCACGGACAAGTCTCTTCTGTCAGATATTACAGATCTTGCAACATTTTGGTAGGTTGGATCAGGAGGACACATTACATGGAGGATGCGAGTCTAGATGAGGTAGAGGAACAAAGGGATCTCGGAGTAAAAATACACAAATCATTAAAAGTTGCAACACTGATTAGTAGTACCATTTAGAAAAAGCAAATCACGTACTCGGGTTTAATTCTAGAGGTATAGCAATGAAAAGTAGGGACGTTATGTTAAACCTGTATCAAGCTTGGTTCAACCACGGCGTACAGTTCTGGTCGCCATATTATAAAAAGGATATAAAGACACTGGAGAGAGATCCAGAGAAGATTTACAAGGATGATACTAGAAATGCGAGGGTATACAGATCAGGAAAGGATGAACAGGCTGGATCTCTTTTCTCTTGAAAAAGGCTGAGGGGTGACCTAATAGAGAGGTCTTTAAAATTATGAAAGGTTTTGACAGAGTGGATACAGAGAGAATGGGACCAAGTTTTGGCTGTCCCGCAGAACAGCCCACCTCCGATAGGCCCGCCTACTTTGTAGAATTAAAAGCGCGCCGAAAACTTATCTTGCAATTAGCTATGTTCAGCAGGCCTGTTTATCAGTCGGTGCAGTGCAGCACAAGCAGGTGTGGGCGGAACTACAGCCCTGCATCGAAAAGAGTGCCGGCAGCTGCGCACGTGCGCAGTGGAGTCTGGCGCATGTGCGCAGTAGCTCCTGGCCCTCCCAGCGCGTCCTGTCTCCGAGCGACCCTATCCCTGGCCGAAGGGATGTCGCGATGTTTGCCCCCCCTTATCCCAGGCCGAGTGGCCTGCCTGCCTCACCGTCCCTCGCCTCGCCGCTGCGCGACCTCAGGCCTCGCTTTGTTGCCACTGCCTTTCCCTCGAGGCCTCCTCGTCGGCCCGCCCAAACACCTCCTCCGTGATGGGGTAGCCCGACCAGCTCTTCGGCGGGCCTCACCCTACTACCTCCTCGGCAGCGGGGCCCACCCGAAATCTTCCCCGGTGGCGGGCCCCACCCTACCACCTCCTTGATGGCGGGACCTGCCCGAAATCTTCCCCGAAGGCGGGCCCCACCCGAAAACCTCCTCGGCGACGGGGCCTGCCCTACCAGCTCGTTGGTAGGGAATGGGTGACCAGCAGGACGAGCAGTGGAAGGAAGGTAGTGCAGGGGCCCTACCTTCTTTCCACTGATATACCGTTTTGGGTAATGTTGGGAGAGATAGCTCTTCAGGGGAAGGCAGCAGCAGCCAGGTTCATGGCACCATTGGTGACTCTGATGCACAGCAGGGCAGGAAATAGAGTGGGAGAACTATAGTGGTAGGGGATTCTATTGAAAAGGGAATAGATAGACATTTTTGCGGCCACAATCGAGACTCCAGGATGGTATGTTGCCTCCCTGGTGCAAGGGTCAAGGATGTCTCGGAGCGGCGGCAGCGCATTCTGGAGGGGGAGGGTGAACAGCCAATTATCGTGGTGCATATAGGTACCAACGATATAGGTAAAAAACGGGATGAGGTCCTACAAGCTGAATTTAGGGAACTAGGAGTTAAATTAAAAAGTAGGACCTCAAAGGTAGTAATTTCAGGATTGCTACCAGTGCCACGTGCTAGTCAGAGTAGGAATTGCAGGATAGTTCACAAGAATACATGGAATAGTGCAAGAGGGAGGGATTCAAATTCCTGGGATATTGGAACCGGTTCTGGGGGAAGTGGGACCAGTACAAACTGGATGGTCTGCACCTGGGCAGGACCGGAACGATGTCCTATTGGGAATGTTTGCTATTGCTGTTGGGGAGGGTTTAAACTAATATGGCAGGGGGATGGGAATCTATGCAGGGAGACAGAGGGGCATAAAATGGGGGCAGAAGCAAAAGGTAGAAAGGAGATAAGGTAAAGTGGAGGGCAGAGAAATCAAAGGCAAAAATCAAAAAGGACCAAATTACAACATAATTCTAAAAGGACAAAGAGTATTAAAAAAACAAGCCCGAAGGCTCTGTCTCTCAATGTGAGGAGCATTCGTAATAAGGTGAATGAATTAACTGTGCAGATAGCTGTTAATGGACATGATGTAATTGGGATTACGGAGACATGGCTCCAGGGTGACCAAGGCTGGGAACTCAACATCCAGAGGTATTTAATATTCAGGAAGGATAGACAGAAAGGAAAAGGAGGTGGGGTCGCATTGCTGTTTAAAGAGGAGATTAACACAATAGTAAGGAAGGACATTAGCTTGGATCATATGGAATCTGTATGGTTAGAGCTGCGGAACACCAAAGGGCAGAAAACGCTAGTGGGAGTTGTGTACAGACCACCAACAGTAGTAGTGAGGTTGGGGATGGCATCAAATAGGAAATTAGGGATGCATGCAATAAAGCTACAGCAGTTATCATGGGTGACTTTAATCTACATATGGATTGCGCTAACCAAACTGGTAGCAATACGATGGAGGAGGATTTCCTGGAGTGTATAAGGGTGGTTTTCTAGACCAAAATGTCGAGGAGCCAACTAGAGAGCTGGCCATCCTAGACTGGGTGTTGTGTAATGAGAGAGGATTAATTAGCAATTTTGTTGTGCGAGGCCCCTTGGGGAAGAGTGACCATAATATGGTAGAATTCTTTATTAAGCTGGAGAGTGACACATTTAATTCAGAGACTAGGGTTCTGAACTTAAAGAAAGGTAACTTCGATGGTATGAGGCGTGATGTGGCTAGGATAGACTGCCGAATGACACTTAAAGGGTTGACGGTGGATAGGCAATGGCAAACATTTAAAGATCACATGGATGAACTTCAACAATTGTACATCCCTGTCTGGATTAAAAATAAAAAGGGGAAGGTGGCTCAACCGCGGCCAACAAGGGAAATTAAATCCAAGGAAGAGGCATATAAATTGGCCAGAAAAAGCAGCAAACCTGAGGACTGGGAGAAATTTAGAATTCAGCAGAGGGTTTAATTAGGAGGGGGAAAATAGAGTATGAGAGTAAGCTTGTAGGGAACATAAAAACTGACTGCAAAAGCTTTGATAGATATGTGAAGAGAAAAAGATTAGTGAAGACAACTTGCAGTCAGAATTAGGTGAATTTATAATGGGGAACAAAGAAATGGCAGACCAATTGAACAAATACTTTGGTTCTGTCTTCACTAAGGAAGACACAAATAACCTTCCGGAAATACTAGGGGACGGAGGGTTTGGCGACAAGAAGGAACTGAAGGAAATCCTTATTAGTCAGGAAATTGTGTTAGGGAAATTGATGGGATTGAAGGCCAATAGATCCCCAGGGCCTGATAGTCTGCATCCCAGAGTACTTAAGGAAGTGGCCCTAGAAATAGTGGATGCATTGGTGGTCATTTTCCAACATTCTGTAGACTCTGGATCAGTTCCTATGGATTGGAGGGTAGCTAATGTAACCCCACTTTTTGAAAAAGGAGGGAAAGAGAAAACAGGGAATTATAGATGGGTTAGCCTGACATCAGTAGTGGGGAAAATGTTGGAATCAATTATTAAAGATGTAACAGCAGCGCATTTGGAAAGCAGTGACAGGATCGGTCCAAGTCAGCATGGATTTATGAAAGGGAAATCATGCTTGACAAATCTTCTAGAATTTTTTGAGGATGTAACTAGTAGAGTGGACAAGGGAGAACCAGTGGTTGTGGTGTATTTGGACTTTCAAAAGGCTTTTGACAAGGTCCCACACAAGAGAGTCGTGTGTAAAATTAAAGCACATGATATTGGCGGTAATGTATTGACGTGGATAGGGAACTGGTTGGCAGACAGCAAGCAAAGAGTCAGAATAAACGAGTCCTTTTCAGAATGGCTGGCAGTGATTAGTGGGGTACCACAAGGTTCAATGCTGGGACACCAGCTATTTATAATATACATTAATGATTTAGATGAAGGAATTGAATGTAATATCTCCAAGTTTGCAGATGACACTAAGCTGGGTGGCAGTGTGAGCTATGAGGAGGATGCTAAGAGGCTGCAGGTGACTTGGGCAGGTTAGGTGAGTGGGCAAATTCATGGCAGATGCAGTATAAAGCGGAGGTGCAACGAGACCTGGGTGTCATGGTACATCAGTCATTGAAAGTTGGCATACAAGTACAGCAGGCAGTGAAGAAGGCAAATGGTATGTTGGCCTTCATAGCTAGGGGATTTGAGTATAGGAGCAG
Organism: Pristiophorus japonicus; assembly: GCF_044704955.1. NCBI lineage: Eukaryota > Metazoa > Chordata > Chondrichthyes > Pristiophoridae > Pristiophorus > Pristiophorus japonicus. Next base: position 12,385,800 of record NC_091999.1, on the reverse strand, counting down.
GGAGGTCTTACTGCAGTTGTACAGGGCTTTGGTGAGGCCTCACCTGGAATATTGTATTTAGTTTTGGTCTCCTAATCTGAGGAAGGATGTTCTCGCTATTGAGAGAGTGCAGCGAAGGTTCACCAAACTGATTCCCGGGATGGCTGGACTGACATATGAGGAGAGACTGGATCGACTGGGCCTTTATTCACTGGAGTTTAGAAGGATGAGAGGGGATCTCATAGAAACATGTAAAATTCTGATGGGATTGGACAGGTTAGATGCAGGAAGAATTTTCCCGATGTTGGGGAAGTCCAGAACCGAGAGTCACAGTCTAAGAATAAGGGGTAAGCCATTTAAGACCGAGATGAGGAGAAACTTCTTCACTCAGAGAATTGTGAATCTGTGGAATTCTCTACCACAGAAAGTTGTTGAGACCAGTTCGTTAGATATATTCAAAAGGGAGTTAGATGTGGCCCTTATTAAGAGGATCAAGCAGTATGGAGAGAAAGCAGGAATGGTGTACTAAAGTTGCATGATCAGCCATGATCATATTGAATGGTGCTGCAGGCTCGAAGGGCCGAATGGTCTACTCCTGCACCTATTTTCTATGTTTCTATATCGCGCCTTTCACGACCACCGGCCGTCCCAAAGCGTTATCCGGCCAACAAAGTACTTTTGGAGTGTAGTCAGTGTTGTAATGTGGGAAACGGGCAGCCAATTTGCGCAAAACCAAACTTCCACAAACAGCAATGTGATAATGACCAGATAATCAGTTTTTGTTATGTTGATTGAGGGATAAATATTGGCCCCAGGACAGCGGGGATAACTCCCCTGCTCTTCTTTGAAATAGTAGCATGGGATTTTTTACGTCAATTTGAGAGAGCAGATAGGACCTTGGTTTAACGTCTCATCCGAAAGACGGCACCTCTGACAGTGCAGTGCTCCATCAGCACTGCACTGGAGTGTCAGCCTAGAATTTTGTGCTCAAGGCCCTGGAGTTGAACCCACAACCTTCTGACTCAGAGGTGAGAAAGCTGCCCACTAGCTTAAATGCTGGCATGGCCTGGTTGGGCCGAATGGCCTGTTTCCACGTCGTATATTCTATGTAATCTTATGTAATTAGAGAATATCGGATAGAAACTGAAGAAAGATGCGAGTTCAGGGCCAGGACATGGGGTGGGGGACCGTGAGATGGGGCGGGGGGTGGGGGTTGGTGAGAACCTTAGAGGCAGTTTGGCTCGGTGGGCTTGGGGAAGGAAGGGAAGTGCCGGAGGTGGCTGATCGGATGGTCTCAATCTTCGATACAAACATGTCCATGAACTCCTCACACTTGGTTTGAGAGGTGAGAGTGGAGCAGACAGGGGAGAGGAGTTTAAGAAGACGATTAGCAGTGGAGAATAAAAGCTAGGGTTTAGCTTTGCATTCCAGATTGATTCTAGAATGTTGCTCCTGGAATTAAGCACAGCACATAGACAGAGACAGTGTCTGTTTAAACGTCCATTTCACCTGCTTGGCACTGCGCATGCTCAGGAGTTCCCCAATCCGGCCTCTCCTGCACTTGTATGCTGGGCTCGGCCTGACTGATGGGAGCTCGGACCAATAGGATGTGCCCGGGGCAGAGGTGGGCAGAGCGAGCTGGCAGCATATCCTCCAACCAATGGCAGCACAGCAAAGGGATGGGACCAGCTCAGGTGCACAGGAGCCGATTGTGACACGCTGTCCCCAAGTGAGAGCAGCTGAGTGAGCACAGAGCTGGAATCTGGGAGAGGAGCCGCAGTGAGCACCGAGCTGGGGCTGGAATCTGGGAGAGGAGCCGCAGTGAGCACCGAGCTGGGGCTGGAATCTGGGAGAGGGGCCACAGTGAGCACCGAGCTGGGGCTGGGATCTGGGAAAGGGGCCACGGTGAGCACCGAGCTGGGGCTGGGATCTGGGAGAGGGGCCACAGTGAGCACAGAGCTGGGGCTGGGATCTGGGAGAGGGGCCACAGAAAGCACAGAGCTGGGGCTGGAATCTGGGAGAGGGGCCACAGTGAGCACCGAGCTGGGGCTGGGATCTGGGAGAGGGGCCACAGAAAGCACAGAGCTGGGGCTGGAATCTGGGAGAGGGGCCACTGTGAGCACAGAGCTGGGGCTGGAATCTGGGAGAGGGGACACAGTGAGCACAGAGCTGGGGCTTGGATCTGGGAGAGGGGCCATAGTGAGCATGCCTTTCAAAGGGTCAGAGGATAGCAGCTTCATAAAAGAAGCTTAATTAAATACAAATTTCCTGCCGCTTCAGAGACAGCCTCACTCACTCTGCAAAAACTCTGAAATGTTTAATAATGAAATAAAGGTGTCAAAAACATCAGGTGAGACAGTTTAAAAAGACAGTCCCTGACCAGCGATTGCCGGATGCTGACACTCAGTGCTCACAGGGATAGAATGTCCCATTCCCTGGACACGGATATCCAACACCTCGATCACAGCAACATTTACAAACAATGACAATATAACATGGAGCAGAGTAGGTTAAGTGGAGATGTGATAGAGGTGTTCGAAATTATGAGCGGGCTTGATCCAGCAAACAAGGAGAAACTGTTGTCACTGGCAGTAGGGTCCGTAACAAGAGGGCACAGATTTCAGATAATTGGCAAAAGAATCCAGAGGAGAAATGAGGAAACATTATTTTACACAGTAGGTTGTCAGGATCTGGAATGCAGATTCAGTCGTAACTTTCAAAACTGAATTGGATATATAGTTGAAAGCAGAATTTTGCAGGGCTGCGGGGAAAGAGCAGGGGAGCGGGACTAATTGCACAGCTCCTTCAGAGAACTGGCAACAGCATGGTGGGCCAAAAGGCATCCTATTGTGCTCTGTGATTCTGTAACATCAGCTTTTCGCTACACACTAGCACTGAGAGAACAGGGAAGAATATTAAAAGCCAGCCCAGTTTTTGGGGGGGGTCTTAACATTAACAAGCTCCAGTTGCCTGAATTCAGTCTCATCATTGTCATAGGCAGTCCCTCGAAAGTGAGGAAGACTTGCTTCCACTCTAAAAATGAGTTCTTAGGTGATTGAACAGTCCAATACGAGAATTACAGTCTCTGTCACAGGTGGGACAGACAGTGGTTGAGGGAAAGGGTGGCTGGGGAGTCTGGTTTGCCGCACACTCCTTCCGCTGCCTGCGCTTGGTCTCTGCGTGCTCTCGGCACCCTCCCGGATGCTCTTCCTCCACTTAGGGCGGTCTTTGGCCAGGGACTCCCAGGTGTCAGTGGGGATGTTGCATTTTATCAGGGAAGCTTTAAGGGTGTCCTTGAAACGTTTCCTCCGCCCACCTGGGGCTTGCTTGCCATGTAAGATTTTCAAGTAGAGCGCTTGCTTTGGGAGTTTTGTGTCAGGCATGCGGACAATGTGGCCCGCCCAATGGAGCTAGTCAAGCGTGGTCAGTGCTAGGATGTGACTAAAGGCATTGGAAACTGGAATCGAACCACCGCAGTCACTATGTGGACACTCTGGTGAGTCAGCGGGTGAGATACACCAGGGAATCCCTTTCCACACACTGAGGTTGACTCTAATGATCCGGAGTCCCCGGGTTTCGGACACCAGATAATTAACCGCACAAGAACACAAATTATCTCTCCAGGCTTTATTATGAGCGCTGCATAACACAGATCAGGTGACAGTTCTCTCAGTGTGGAGAACAAGATCACAGTGGATTCGCAAGCAATCTTCTCAAGTCTGTTCCAACTGACAAAGGCTTAAGTGGCCTGTTCTTATACACAAGCTTGGTTACCACTCAGGAAATGGGATTGGTTGGACCTGTCTGTTGACCGCCTCCTGAACTCCTGCTAATTCGGGGAATTTAGTCCATCAGTGACCAGACTATAACAACAAGTCCGTCTGGTTATCACACCTATACGGTCCCCGAGGTTATTATTAGATCCACACCCAGATGTTGGGCCTTTACTGGTCTGGCACTTCATCCCATAATACGGGTACAGGGGTTCAGTAATGTTTCATTCCTCAGAACAAGACAAAGTGCAACAGACAGGTCAGCTTAACAGAAGCTCATCATATTTATGTTTGAAATATTTCCCCACAGACAGAACAGACAAAATTGGGGTTAGACTTCCCTGAGAGAAGCTCAATGCCCAATTGCCTGCCCAGAAAAAATGCTAACGCTTTGCAATTAACGCTGGCGAGAATTTCCATAATTAAAGGTAAAAATAATCGCCCAGCGAGAAAATGGATCTTGCACCAGTGTTCTCGGCGGTGAAAGATGAAACTAGGTGAAACGAGTGGTTCCTAAACGTTTATTCCAAGGCTGCGGTTGGGCTCAGGGAAGTGGGAAAACTCTTTTAAAAATTCACTTCAAAAAAAAGTTCAAAAACCTTCACAAGACACTTTTACACCTAATCGCCATTTTAAAATTGAAAATAAATAAAGAAACTTTAACTTATCTTTCTTTGCCGAATACTCACCTCATCATAGCCAATCTCTCGAAACGAGGATAGCTTGCTTCCACGCCGAAAATGGATGAGTTCACAGGTGTTTTAATGATATTCCGGATCCCGAACTACATCCTGAAGGGTGGAAGATGCCTGCGCGTGGATTTTTTTAACGTGTGATGGCCGTTGCACACACGGGCTTGACAGAGCTCGGTCTTGGTCCAGTGGCAAGGATTAACCAAGACGACTGGAGACCTGCTCTGCTGCACAGACCTACTGCGCACACATATCGCAGTGTGGGTTGGCCCGTGCTGCCCCTGGGCCCTCGCCTCTCCTGGGCCCCGATCACGTCGCTCCACGATCTCTCGCCGCTCTTGCTGCACCTATGTGCAGTTTTGGTCTCCTAATCTGAGGAAGGACATTTTTGATATTGAGGAAGTGCAGCGAAGGTTCACCAGACTGATTCCCAGGATGGCAGGACTGACATATGAAGAAAGACTGGATCGACTAAGCTTATATTCACTGGAATTTAGAAGAATGAGAGGAGATCTCATAGAAACGTTTAAAATTCTGACGGGTTTAGAAGGTTGGATGCAGGAAGAATGTTCCCAATGTTGGGGAAGTCCAGAACCAAGGGTCACAGTCTAAGGATAAGGGGTAAGCCATTTAGGACCGAGATGAGGAGAAACTTCTTCACCCAGAGAGTGGTGAACCTGTGGAATTCTCTACCACAGAAAGTAGTTGAGGCCAATTCACTAAATATATTCAAAAGGGAGTTAGATGAAGTCCTTACTACTCGGGGGATCAAGGGTTATGGCGAGAAAGCAGGAAGGGGGTACTGAAGTTTCATGTTCAGCCATGAACTCATTGAATGGCGGTGCAGGCTAGAAGGGCTGAATGGCCTGCTCCTGCACCTATTTTCTATGTTTCTATGTGGCCCTTACGGCTAAAGGGATCAAGGGGTATGGAGAGAAAGCAGGAATGGGGTACTGAAGTTGCATGGTCAGCCATGATAATATTGAATTATGGTGTAGGCTCGAATTGCCTGCTTCTGCACCGACTTTCTATTTTTCTACGCTGTGCTGCATTACACTCGACTCAGCAGGCGGCGGAATCCCGCCCCTCGGGCCCCCCGATTGGTTGGAGGACCCACCACCGGCTCAGTCCTCCGAGCATCGCCTGCTAGAGAGCCCGATTGGTTGGAGCTCACGTCAGTCACTGCCGTGGAGTGGATCACGTGGCCCAGTCCGGCTCCCTGTGCAGGGGCCACTCGGATACTGCGTTCGGTGCCGGGGGCTGCTCAGTCCGCTCCGCTCAACGCAGGGTGGCGGGCGCTCAGGCGCTCCAGGTTTTCTTTTTATTTATCTCCCCGCCCGCGTTCCCCACCGATACTTATAGTGAAAAAAAAAGCTCAGACGGGGGTGTGTGCTAAGCATGCGCGGTGGGCGGGGCCATGGGGCACATGCGAGGTGTCAGTCACATGCGGGGCTCTGTGATGTCACACAATCATAGAATGGTGACATCACAAAGGGTGGCCATTGAGCCCATTGTGTCCGAGCTACCCAGCCTAATCCCACTCTCCAGGTCTTGGTCCTTAGCCTTATCGGTTATGGCACTTCAAGTGAACATCCAAGTACATTTTAAATGTGAGGGATTCATGCAGTGAGTTCCAGACTCCCGCCAACCTCCAGGTGAAAATATTTCCCCTCAAGTTCCTTTTAAGCCTCTGACCATTTACTTTAAATCTATAACCCCTGGTTGTTGACCCCTCTGCTAAGGGAAATAGGTCCTTCCTATCCACTCTATCCAGGCCCCTCATAATTTCATACACCCCAATAAGGTCTCTCCTCAACCTCCTCTGTTCCAAAGATAACAAACCCAGCCTATCCAATGCTTCCTCACAGCTAACATTCTCCCGTCCAGGCAACATCATAGAAAAATTATGACACCAAAGGAGGCCGTTCGGCCCACCATGTCCGTGCTGGTCGAAAAAGAGCTACCCAGCCTAATCCCACCTTCCAGCTCTTGGTTCATTGCTCTGTAGATTACGGCTCTTTAATTGCACATCCAAGTACTTTTTGAATGTGGTGAGGGTTTCTGCCTCTGCCACCCTTTCAGGCAGTGAGTTCCAGACCTTCTGGGTAAAGAAATGTTTCCTCATTTCCCCTCTAAACCTCCCACCTTTTACTTTAAAATGATGCCACCTGCTTATTGGCCCTCTGCTAAAGGAAATAGGTCCTTCCGATCCACTCTATCCAGGCCCCTCATAATTTCATACATCTCAATAAGGTCTCCCCTCAGCCTCCTCTGTTCCAAAGATAAGAAGCTCAGCCTATCCAATCTTTCCTCATAGCTAAAGTTTTCCAGTCATGGCAACATTCTCGTAAATCTCCTCTGTACCCTCTCTAGTGCAATCACATCTTTCCTGTAATGTGGTGACCAGAACTGCATGCAGTACTCAAGCTGTGGCCCAACTAGTGTTTTATACAGTTCAAGTATAACCTCCCTGCTCTTGTATTCTATGCCTCGGCTAATAAAGGTAAGTATTCTGTATGCCTTTTTAACCACCTTATCGACCTGCCCTGCTACCTTTAAGGATCTGTGCACATATACTCCAAGCTCCCTCTGTTCCTCCACACCACTCAGTATCCTTCCATTTAATGTGTATTCTGTTGCCTTGATGCCCCTTCCCAAATGCATTACCTCACACTTCTCCAGATTGAATTACATTTGCCAGTTTAATGCCCAACTGACCAGTTCATGCACTAAAAAAGGAGGCAGACAAAAAGTCGGAAACTATAGACCAGTTAGCCTAACATCTGTGGTTGGGAAAATGTTGGAGTCCATTATTAAAGAAGCAGTAGCTTTCAAAAGGCTTTTGACAAGGTCCCACACAAGAGATTGGTGTGCAAAATCAAAGCACATGGTATTGGGGGTAATGTACCGATGTGGATAGAGAACTGGTTGGCAGACAGGAAGCAGAAAGTCGGGATAAACGGGTCCTTTTCAGAATGGCAGGCAGTGACTAGTGGAGTGCCGTAGGGCTCAGTGCTGGGACCCCAGCTCTTTAGAATATACATTAACGATTTAGACGAAAGAATTGAGTGTAATATTGGCAAGTTTGCAGTTGACACTAAACTGGGTGGTGGTGTGAGCTGTGAGGAGGACGCTAAGAGATTGCAGGGTGACTTGGACAGGTTAGGTGAGTGGGCAAATGCATGGCAGATGCAGTACAATGTGGATAAATGTGAGGTTATCCATTTTGGGGGCAAAAACACAAAGGCAGAATATTATCTGAATGGTGGCAGATTAGGAAAAGGGGAGGTGCAATGAGACCTGGGTGTCATGGTTCATCAGTCATTGAAAGTTGGCATGCAGGTACAACAGGCAGTGAAGAAGGCAAATGATATGTTGGCCTTCATAGCTAGGGGATTTGAGTATAGGAGCAGGGAGGTCTTACTGTAGTTGTACAGGGCCTTGGTGAGGCCTCACCTGGAATATTGTGTTCAGTTTTGGTCTCCTAATCTGAGGAAGGACATTCTTGCTATTGAGGGAGTGCAATGAAGGTTCACCAGACTAATTCCAGGGATGGCTGGACTGTCATATGAGGAGAGACTGGATCAACTGGGTCTTTATTCACTGGAGTTTAGAAGGATGAGAGGGGATCTCATAGAAACGTATAAGATTCTGATGGGACTGGACAGGTTAGATGCGGGAAGAATGTTCCCGATGTTGGGGAAGTCCAGAACCAGGGGAAATAGTCTTAGGATAAGGGGTAGGCCATTTAGGACTGAGATGAGGAGAAACTTCTTCACTCAGAGAATTGTGAACCTGTGGAATTCTCTACCATAGAAAGTTGTTGAGGCCAGTTCGTTAGATATATTCAAGAGGGAGTTGGATATGGCCCTTACAGCTAAAGAGATCAAGGGGTATGGAGAGAAAGCAGGAAAGGGGTACTGAGGGAATGATTAGCCATGATTTTATTGAATGGCGGTGCAGGCTCGAAGGGCTGAATGGCCTACTCCTGCACCTATTTTTCTATGTTTCTAAGTAGCAGGACATTTGGGAAAGCAAAATTCGGTCAGGCAGAGTCAGCATGGGTTTATGAAGGGGAAGTCATGTTTGACAAATTTGCTGGAATTCTTTGAGGATGTAATGAACAGGGTGGATAAATCATCATCATCATAGGCAGTCCCTCGAAATCGAGGAAGATTTGCTTCCACTCCTAAAGTGAGTTCTTTGATGGCTGAATAGAATGATACGAGAGCCACAGATCCTGTTACAGGAGGGACAGACATTCGTCGAGGGAAGAGGTGGGTGGGGCTGTTTTTTTACGCGTGCTCCTTCCGCTGCCCGCGCTTGACCTCTTCATGCTCTTTGCATTGAGACTCGAAGAGCTCAGCGCGCTCCCGAATGGACTTTCTCCACCTTGGGTGGTCTTCGGCCAGGGTCTCCCAGGTGTCATTGTTGATGTCGCACTTTACCAGGGAGGCTTTGAGGGGTGTCCTTTTTACCGTTTCCGCTGCCCACCTTTGGCTCATTTACCATGAAGGAGCTCCACATAAAGCATTTGCTTAGGGAGTCTCGTATCTGGCATGTGAATTATGTGGCCTGCCCAGCGAAGCTAATCAAGTGTGGTCAGTGCTTCAATACTGGGGATGTTAGCCTGGACGAGGACACTGATGTTGGTGCGCCTGTCCTCCCAGGGGATTTGCAGGATTTTGCGGAGACATCGTTGGTGATATATCTCCAGCGACTTGAGGTGCCTTCTATACATCATCCATGCCTCAGATCCATACAGGAGGGCGGGTGTTACCACAGCCCTGTCGACCATGAGCTTGGTGTTAAATTTGAGGGCCTGGTCTTCAAACACTCTTTTCCTCAGATGGCCGAAGGCTGCACTGGCGCACTGGGGATGATGTTGAATCTCCGCATCAATGTCTGCCTTTGTTGATAACAGGCTCCCGAGATATGGGAAATGGTCCACGTTGTCGAGGGCCGTGCCGTGGATCTTGATGATTGGAGGGCAGTGCTGTGCGGCGATGACAGGCTGGTGAAGGACCTTTGTTTTACGGATGTTAAGCGTAAGGTCCATACTTTCATATGCTTCAGTGAATACATTGATTATATCCTGAAGTTCAGCCTCTGAATGTGCGCAGACACAGGCATCATCCGCATACTGCAGCTCAACGACAGAGGTTGGGATGATCTTGGAGCTGGCCTGGAGGCGGCGTAGGTTAAACAGCTTCCCAATGGTTCTGTAGTTTAGTTCCACTCCAGCGGGGAGCTTCTTGATTGTGAGGTGGAGCATGGCAGCGAGGAAGATTGAGAAGAGGGTTGGAGCAGTAACGCAGCCCTGTTTGACCCCTGTCCAGACGTGAATTGGGTCTGTGATGGATCCGTTGGTAAGGATCACGGCCTGCCTGTCATCGTGAAGCAGGCGAAGGATGTTGACAAGGATAAAGGGGAACCAGTGGATGTGGTGTATTTGGACTTCCAGAAGGCATTTGATAAGGTGCCACATAAAAGATTACTGCACAAGATAAAAGTTCACGGGGTTGGGGGTAATATATTAGCATGGATAGAGGATTGGCCAACTAACAGAAAACAGAGAGTCGGGATAAATGGTTCATTCTCGGGTTGGCAATCAGTAACTAGTGGGGTGCCGCAGGGATCAGTGCTGGGACCCCAACTATTTACAATCTATATTAACAACTTGGAAGAAGGGACCGAGTGTAACGCAGCCAAGTTTGCTGATGATACAAAGATGGGAGGAAAAGCAATGTGTGAGGACACAAAAAATCTGCAAAAGGACATGGACAGGTTAAGTGAGTGGGCAAAAATTTGGCAGATGGAGTATAATGTTGGAAAGTGTGAGGTCATGCACTTTGGCAGAAAAAAAATCAAAGAGCAAGTTATTATTTAAATGGAGAAAGATTGCAAAGTGCTGCAGTTCAGCGGGACCTGGGGGTACTTGTGCATGAAACACAAAAGGTTAGTATGCAGGTACAGCAAGTGATCAGGAAGGCCAATGGTATCTTGGCCTTTATTGCAAAGGGGATGGTGTACAAAAGCAGGAAGTCTTGCTACAGTTATACAGGGTATTGGTGAGGCCACACCTGGAATACTGCGTGCAGTTCTGGTTTCCATATTTAAGAAAGGATATACTTGCTTTGGAGGCAGTTCAGAGAAGGTTCACTAGGTTGATTCCGGAGATGAGGGGGTTGACGTATGAGGAAAGGTTGAGTAGGTTGGGCCTCTAGTCATTGGAATTCAGAAGAATGAGAGGTGATCTTATCGAAATGTATGAGATTATGAGGGGGCTTGAGAAGCTGGATGCAGAGAGGATGTTTTCATTGTAGGGGAGACTAGAACTAGAGGGCATAATCTTAGAATAAGGGGCCACCCATTTAAAATTAGAGATGAGGAGCAATTTTTTTCTCTCGGAGGGTTGTAAATCTGTGGAATTCGCTGCCTCAGAGAGCTGTAGAAGCTGGGTCATTGAATAAATTTAAGACAAAAACAGACAGTTTCTTAAACGATAAGGGAATAAGGGGTTATGGGGAGCAGGCAGGGAAGTGGACCTGAGTCCATGATTGGAGCAGCCATGATCGTATTAAATGGCGGAGCAGGCTCGAGGGGCCGTATGGCCTACTGCTGCTCCTATTTCTTATATTCTTATGATATCTTCCTGCAGTCTAGAGCTTTCCTCCTCAATCAACCCCATGGGAAATTTTTGTATCATCTGCCAATTTCTTTATCATAAGACTGTAAAAAAAATAGGAGCAGGAGTAGGCCCTGCGGCCCCTCGAGCCTGCTCCCACATTCAATAAGATCATGGCTGATCATCGACCTCAACTCCACTTTCCTGCCCAATTTCCATCTCCCTTGATGCCCCTAGAGTCTAAAAATCTGTCTATCTCAGCCTTGAATATATTCAGAGACTCAGCTGCCGACAGTTTTGGACACTCCAGCCAAGGGAAACAACCTCTCAACATTTACCCTGTCAATACCCTTCAGAATTTTGTATGTTTCAATGAGATCACCTCTCAGTCTTCTAAACTCCAGAGTGTAGAGGCCCATTCTAAACAATCTCTCATCATAAGACAGCCCTCTCATCCCAGGAATCAATCTAGTGAACCTCTGTTGAACCACCTCCAACGGCAAGTATATCTTTCCTTAGATAAGGAGACCAAAACTGTGCACAGTACTCCAGGTGTGGTCTCATCAAGGCCCTGTACAATTGTAGCAAGATTTCCTCACTCTTATACTCCAACCCTCTTGCAATAAAGGACAACATGCCATTTGCCTTCCTTATTGCTTGCTGTACCTGCATGCTAGCTTTCTGTGTTTTTTTGCACAAGGACACCCTAATCTACTGAAAACCACCATTTAAAAGTTTCTCACCATTTAAAAAGTATTCTGTTTTTCCATTCTTTCTACCAAAGTGAATAACCTCACATTTCCTTACATAATACTCCATCTGCCATCATCATAGGCAGTCTCTTGGAATCGAGGAAGACTTGCTTCCACTCCTAAAGTGAGATCTGAATGGTGACTGTTCCATCTGCCTCCTTACTGCCCACTCACTTAGTCGATCTATATCCCTTTGCAGATGCTTTGTGTTCTCCTCACAGCTTAGAGTCCCACCGAGCTTTGTATCATCAGCAAACTTGAATACATTACACTCGGTTCCTTCACCTAGGTCATTAATATAGATTGTATATAGCTGAGGCCCCAGCACTGATCCTTGCGGCACCCCACTAGTTACAGTCTGCCATCCTGAAAAAGACCCGTTTATCCCTATTCTGTTTTCTGTCCATTAACCAATCCTCTATCCATGCTAATACATCATCTCCAATCCCATGAGCCTTTATCTTATATATTAACCTTTTTCTGTGGCTCCTTATCGAATGCCTTTTGGAAATCCAAATATACTACGTGCACTGATTCCCTTTATCTACCCTGCTAGTTACATCCACAAAAAAACCTTAATAAATTTGTCAAACATGATGTCCCTTTCATAAAACCATGCTGACTCTGTCTAATCATGTTATGATTATCTAAGTGCCCTGATACCACATCCTTAACAATGGATTCGAGCATTTTTCCAACGACTGATGTCAGACTAACTGACCTGTTGACCCCTCTTTTCTCTCGCCCTCCTTTCTTGAATAGCGGTGTTAAATTTTTTACCTTCCAATCTGCTGGGACCGTTTTAGAATCTAGGGAATTTTGAAAGATCAAAACCAATGCATCCACTATCTCTGCAGCCACCTCTTTTAGAACACGAGGATGTAGGCTGTCAGGTCCAGGGGATTTGTTGGCTTTTAGCCCCATTAGTTTCTCCAGTATTTTTTCTCTATTTATATAAAGTATATTATATTAATTATATTAATTACATTAAGTTCCAGACCATTTTAGCTATGCTTTTTGCATCTATAAGAATAAAAGTGTTTAATAATGATAGAATTGATTCTGTATACATACATATATAAATGATAAAAGTATAAAAGTGTAGATTATACGGAAAGGCTGCAGTGTTGAAAGGAACAACATGGATAACTTCCCCAAGTTCATGTCTCCTCTGGCTGGGTAGAGCGCAAGGAACAAAGGAAGCAAGGCTTTGAAACTCACCAAACTAGAAACAATGTTAATTGGAAAGCCATTAAGCTAATCAGCCCTCCAGACAGACACGTGTATGAGGAAAAGCCAATCAGGAACGACCCTGGAAACAATATCCCATCTTCAGGCTTTTTGAGAAACAATGGATTTAAGGGGTATAGTAACCTGAACAAAGATTGCTAGCTCTCTTTTTTTCTTAAGCACACGGCAAAAGCAGAACATTCCTCTACAGACCAAGAAGCAGGCCCTGTGCTTTGCCAGAGGGAAGTGAAGTATACTTTTTTTATAAATCATTATTGTAACATCATTGTATCTGTTGTACATAAGTAGATCCGTAGGATAGCTGACGACGCTAATAGATGTACATGTGTGTGTTAAATAAATTATTCCAAATTGTTTTAAAAGAATCAGTCTTGCTGTCGATTTAATGCCAGAGATTTAGAAATCTTACAAATTTGGGGGCTCGTCTGGGATCTGTCGAGACATTTTTTGATCATTCTTTTGAACAATTGGAAATCTTGTGATTCTAACCTGTGTTGCGAATTTTAAACAATAAACTTTTAAATGGATCGGGAGAAGTTGCGACTTAAGGAGCAGTTGTCTCAATAGTTGGAACTGTTTAAGTGGGGGTCCACCAGTAGTTAAATTCAAAAGACACAGGATGAAAGGATTGGTCATGTATAGAAAGCAAGCAAAAGACATACAGGCAGTCTATCAGGAGAAAGTATATGAAAAGGTATCCATAAAGAACATACAAGAGTTACATGCACAGGCACCGTACTTCCGTAAGGGCCAACATGCATCCTTTGGGGAGCTCGTGGCATTTATCCAGGAGAAAGTAAACAAAGCTACAACAACAAAGCCTTTCAAATTTAAATGCCACAGCAGCCGTCGTTGAAGCGAATGAAAACAAATTAGAGTTAAAAAAATATAAATTGGAAAACTTGGGGCTCCGGCTAGGGGAGCATTAAGGGAAGTAATTAAGAAGCCACATAGGGAGACAGACCACTCCCCATGCCAACTAGAAATAGCGAGACTAAAAAGTAAGTTAGGGGAGCAGCACTGGTATCCACAGTAATACGGGGAATCATAACAGAGACAACAGAAAGGGACAAGTGGGAGACAGATTGGGAAGAGGAAAGCAGTCAGTATAATCCCCAGGAGGGTGGTGAAGGATGGGATACATTGGAGACACGAGGGCCAACTGTAGCAGTAGTAACCACTTCTTTACGATGTAATGCGCATGGTCACATCACCAGTAACCATACCGACTCACGGCCCATATCTCGTGCTGACGCCACGGCGGGTAGCCATGAGTTGGAGTTCATAAATGATGGGGACAACCCACTGGGTCTTAACAGGAGCTGGGCAAATTTCAGGAGAAGTCACCGCAAGTTATCCATTTTGGGGGCAAAAACACGAAGGCAGAATATTATCTGAATGGCGGCAGATTAGGAAAAGGGGAGATGCAACGAGATCTGGGTGTCATGGTTCATCAGTCATTGAAAGTTGGCATACAGGTACAGCAGGCAGTGAAGAAGGCAAATGGTATGTTGGCCTTCATAGCTAGGGGATTTGAGTACAGGGGCAGGGAGGTTTTACTGTAGTTGTACAGGGCCTTGGTGAGGCCTCACCTGGAATATTGTGTTCAGTTTTGGTCTCCTAATCTGAGGAAGGACGTTCTCACTATTGAGGGAGTGTAGCGAGAGTTCACCAGACTGATTCCAGGGATGGCAGGACTGACATATGAGGAGAAACTGGATCAACTGGGTCTTTATTCACTGGAGTTTAGAAGGATGAGAGGGGATCTCATAGAAATGTATAAGGTTCTGATGGGACTGACAGGTTAGATGCGGGAAGAATGTTCCCAATGTTGGGGAAGTCCAGAACCAGGGAACGTAGTCTTAGGATAAGGGGTAGGCCATTTAGGACTGAGATGAGGAGAAATGTCTTCACTCAGAGAGTTGTTAACCTGTGAAATTCCCTGCTGCAGAGAGTTGTTGATGCCAGTTCATTAGATATATTCAAGAGGGAGTTAGATATGGCCCTTACGGCTAAGGGGATCAAGGGGTATGGAGAGAAAGCAGGAAAGGAGTACTGAGGGAATGATCAGCCATGATCTTATTGAAAGGTGGTGCAGGCTCAAAGGGCCGAATGGCCTACTCCTGCACCTATTTTCTATGTTTCTATGTTAGAAGAAAGAGGCTTAACACGAGTCCTTCTCTTGGCCTGTTCCACTTCCCTAAAAGACAATCTGCCAGACGCAGTCCTCCAGCCTGGCACAGTGGCCGATGCACTCATGACCAAGATCCTAAACCATTTAGGGATCCAAAACTTAAACTTAGTGGCTCTGCTTAATCAGACCAAGCAGCACCCAGAAGAGATCCCTGGCGCTTTCAGTAATCACCTGAATGATATCTACCAACTTACCCAGAACCAGGCTCCCGCAAATGCTGCAGTAGGGAAAAGTCAGGAACAATTTAAATCAATGTTTCTGACCCAACTCCACTCTTTAGTTAAAACCACCCTGGGCATAGCCATGAGGCCCACCAAATCAGTGGATAGCTATGGAAACCAGCACTCAAATAGCCTGGGAGGTGGTAAAAGACCAGTTAAAGGTGAAGTCATCACCCACTGCAAATAAACCAATCAACGGTGGAGGGATCGGGGTGTTGCCCTTTTAGGGGACAGAGCTTTAGTTGTAAGAAGGTAGGCCACCTAGCAAAAGACTGCAGCAAACCAGGCAGGCACCGGACCACGGTGCAATGCATAGTACCTCCCGAGGGATGAATCCAAGCCCTCTGGGACAGATCAACGATTGGACTAGTAGATACCCTCATACAAAACCAAATTGCCACGGTGAGTGGGGGGGGTGCGGTGATGCAAAATCATTTACCGGTGTATGCAATCGGCAATGCACACTCATTAGAGAGACCCCTTCAAGGATCCACCCTATGATGGGGTCTGGCCCCCAAAAATTGGTCGGAAGTGGGGTTCCGACATGATGGTAGCGGGAGACCAGTAGTCCTTTTGTCTTACAATGGGGCAGTCAGCAGATTATGCTTATCAATACTGGCTTAGCCGTTACCATCATCCACACCCCATACTCTGAACGCCACGCAGAGACGGGCAAGGGTTGTATGATCCTTAGAGGGTTTAATGATGATACAACCACCGTGTATACAGGGAAGGCCACTGAACTTCAGTTGGGTGGCCTCATCTGTAAGGTCCCAGAGCCTATGCTGATGACCACCCCGACGGAAGGGGAATTGTAGGGACTGATGTGTTGGATCAGTATGGCGCAGTAATAGATTACAATCGGGACTGTGTTTGGATGGAATTGAGAGATAATGTGAGAGTGATAGAAATTTCAGATGCACACTCGGTTTTTGCTATTAAAAGCCATCTAAGTATGACTCTCCAGGGAGCGAAAATGAAGCTGTGGCAAAACTAATTCAGGAACACCTAGCAGTATTCACCACATGCAAGCATGACTGTGGAAAAATGGCAGGAGAAGAGTCTATTGAGGGAGCCCCCTAACTCATTCACTAAACAGTACCCCATCCCACGGGAGAGTCAGACTTACATCCGAGACACAATAAAATCCCTAGGCGAGCAGGGTGTTGTTAGCCACATGGCCGGTTAAAAAGCCTGATAGCAGCTAGCGGCTGACTATTGATTACAGAAAGTTAAATTCTGTAACACCAGCCTGCTCACTGGTAGTAAGAGAAATTCCCACCGTATTATTTCAAATTCCTGCTGGTTCCAAGTACTTCTCGACCCTCGACATCGCCAATGGATTCTGAAGTATCCCTGTTAAAAGGAAAGACCAGTACAAATTCACACTGACACTTGAGGACCCGAGCTATGCCTGCCTGAGGGGTTTCACAATGCCCCGACGATTTTCCACAAAAGAATGGCTGCAATTTTAAAAGACTTTTCCCGCCCTACCTGCTTGCTGCAGTACGTAGAGGACCTACTGCTGGCAACCGATAACATGGAGGAGTATCTGTCATTTTTGCACGAACATTTGACATTGTTGGCTCAGGCGGGACTAAAGGTGAATCCTCGTAAGCCTCAATTAGTAAAAGAACGGGTCATCTTTCTAAGAGTGCCCATTTCTCCAGTGGGATCGTCCCCTGACTCTCACATGGTGGAGATAATACAGTGACTGCCATTACCCACTTCCAAAACAGCCCCGCGATCATTCTTGCGTCTGGTGGGCGACCAGAGGAACTTTATCCCAGGCTTTGCAGAGTGTGCAAAGCCCTTGTATGATTTGATGAAACTGCACGGTGATGACATACGCCTGGCATGGGCTGTTGTGCACACCTAGTCCATGGCTAAATTGAAAACTGCAGTGATACAGGCCGCAGGTCTGATCCCTCCTGATCCCATGCAGCCCTTTCATTTAGAGATCGGGGCCACAGAACAAAGTCTCATTGCAGTTCTGTGCCAAACACGAGCTGATTGACTACAGCCAATAGCATATGCGTCTCGAACCCTGCAGGGGGCAAAAAAGATGTATACCGCATGCGAGCGCCACCTACTGGCCGACTTCTGGGCAGTACATCACTTTACTTTTATTACTGGGTTACAGGCTACAATCCTGCACAGTGGACACACAACTCTGAAACTACTGATGAAACCTGGAGATTCGCTAGTTTCCTCGCAGCGCCTCAGCAAATGGACATTGGAATTTATGGAGACGTTGATACCATTTCTAAATCCACCACATTGCTGCCACAATTTCTGATCTAAGAGGGGGACCCGCATAAATGTTGTTACCCCAGATTAATTTGAGACCCATCCTGTGCAGAAAGAGCCCATACAGGGTGCCCCAGATGTCTACATCGATGGGTCCTCATATCACATTGAGGGATCCCCCCCACATCGGGTATGTGTGGTATTGCCAGAAAGAACCATCCAGTGGAGATGCAACAGACAGTCTTCACACTATGCAGAAATCACCGCACTTCTAACCGCTGTGAATATTTGGTCAGATAGTGCCTATGCTATAAACATCATGTTCTCCTTGCCCTATAACCACAAAAATGACTATTGTATGATAGACAGTAAGGCCCTGGTTACGCCTGCTCTGGTCATACCTTAAACAGCGCTCCCAGCCCTGCTTCATAGGAAAGGTAGCAGACCATAGAAAAGGGGATCCACATAGTGAGGGAAATTCCAGAGCAGCCAAGGATGCTGCGATTGATGGGGAGATAGAGGATATAGTTGTTGAGCCCTGCAATGCTGTTAGCAAGGCCTCCCCAACAGATCACCGAGAGTTAAAATCCCTGCAGCAGCAATACTGGCCATATGCGGTTGCAAGCGCCTGGCATGAGGAACATAAGAACATAAGAAATAGGAGCAGAAGTAGGCCATTTAGCCCCTCGAGCCTGCTCTGCCATTCAATAAGATCATGGCTGATCTGATCATGGATTCAGCTCCACTTCCCCACCCACTCCCCATAACCCTTTACTCCCTATCACTGAAAAATTTGTGGCACCCCACTCGTCACTGTTTGCCAACCGGAAAATGACCCATTTATCCTGACTCTCTGTTTTCTGTTAGTTAACCAATCCTCTATCCATGATAATATATTACCCCCAACCTTATGAGCTTTTATCTTATGCAGTAACCTCTCATGTGGCACCTTATCCCTTCTGGAAATCCAACACCACATTCATTGATTCCCCCTTATCCATCCTGTTCATTACATCCTCAAAGAACTCCAGCAAATTTGTCAAACATGATTTCCCTTTCATAAAACCATGCTGACTCTGCTTGATCGAATCATGCTTTTCCAAATGTCCCGCTTCTGTTTCCTTAATAATGGACTCCAGCATTTTCCCAACTACAGATGTTAGGCTAGGAAGACAGACCCCTTCCTCAACCAACAGCCTGGGCTCTCAATACCATACTAGCCACTGTCCGGCTCAGATGAGCAGTTGCTAATGTTCAAAAGAAAACGAAATGCCTGCCTGGTGGTGTGTGTTCCACCAGAGATGGGTCAGGAACTGCTCTCCCTCTTTCACTCTCGCCCCACAGCAGGGTACTATTCGGCCCTGGTAACCTTCTGTAAGGTAGTATCCATGGCTTGGTGGCCTTCCATGAGGGAAACAATCAACCAATATGTGGCACAATGCCTACCGTGCCTGTAGCATAATCCTCCCACATGCACTAACCGAGCCTTGCTTCAAAGCACGCCTCCACCTCAAGGGCCATGGACTCCCCTCCAGATAGACTTCATTGGGCCACTTCCCACAGGTGCAAGGCAATTTTTAGCATGCCCTAGTGGTGGTGGATCAATTCACGAAATGGATCGAAGCATTCTCCTGCCACTCCAACACCACAATCACGGCAGCCAAAACATTATTAAATCATGTGTTTTGTAGGTGGGGAGTACCAGTACAAGTGGACAGTGATCAAGATTCACACTTTACCGGTAACATTTTTACCCACCTGCAGGAAATGTTGGGGATAAAACACAAATTACATATTGCTCACCACTCCCAGTCGTCCGGAGAGGTCAAAAGGGGGAACAGAACCCTCAAATTAATGTTTTAAAAATTGTGCACGGACCACCCCACTCAATGGGCTAACATGCTGCCAATGTGCTGAATGGCAATGAGGTCCACACCTTACAAAACAACAAGGTTATCCCCATATCAGGTCATGACGGGAAGGCTCATGAAAATGCCAGGCCAGCTAACACTAACAGGGATGAGTCCTCTGACAATGAAACCACGTAGTTCCAAGTGGCTGGGAGAAGTGATAGATCACACCCATCAGATGAATCGACTTGTGGCCATCAAATTGGGGAAGCCAAAAAGGCAAATTAAAAGGTACTTTGACAAGAAAGTGCGTCCCTTTGAATATCAGGTGGGAGACTCCGTAATGATTCCAAATTATGGGAAAAAGAAGCTGCCTTTGAGCCCGGGTGGTGGGGACCGCATACAATTATAGACCAATTGAACCCCGCGGTTTATTTGATTCAGTTGCCGGGGAAAAAGGGCATTAAGTATGAGAAATGGTTTCACATTACTCAGTTAAAAACTGCCAAAAAGAGTAAATACTACACTGATCTTGTTTCCCACAGATCAGGATACGGATCCTTATGATTGTCGGAACGATACAGGCCATGACCAAAGCTGAGGGAGGATGGAGAAGCGGGAGCTGCAGCATGACTTACGGACATCATCAATGTGCTTTGAGAAGCAATGGTGCACTGAAGAAACAGGAAGGGGAGGGTCTCCGCTGGAGATATTATTGTGCCAATGTAAATCCCCTATGTGTGACATATGAGGTGGGGACCGAGTCAGGCCATCCACTTTTCTCTCTCTCTCCCCAAGTTTAAAATACATTATACAGCGGTCAACCACCTCACAAACATAAACAGCAGAGCTAGCAGAACCCTCTCAATGTTTATGATATGTGAACCCTGAGGAGATAACCCATATGAAGAGTCAATAAGGATATTTCCCTCTCAAAATGGGGAATCTGTAAAAATAAAAGTGTTTAGTAATGATAAAATTGATTATATATAAATGTTTAAAGTGTAGATTATATGAAAAGACAAGTTTGAAGAGACAAAATGGATACCTTCCCCAAGTTCATGTGTCCTGGCTGAGCAGAGTTCAAGTTACAAAGGAAGCATGGCTTTGAAACTCACCTAAGTTAATTCAAAAGCCATTAACTTAATCAAAGAATGGCACCGGCTCTCCAGACAGACACATGTATGAGGAGAAGCCAATCAGGAATGGCCCTGGAACCAAGACCCAATCCTGAGGCTTTCTGAGAAATAATGGTATAATAAGTCAAGCCAAAGATTGCTGGATCTCTTCTCTCTCTTTTCCTTAACACATGGCAAAAACAGGACCTCCCTCTACAGACAAAGACGCAGGCCGTGTGCTTTGCCAGAGGGAAGTTAAGTATACCTTTTTTATTGTGACATCATTGTATTTGTTGCAACTAAGTAGATCCGTAGGATAGCTTAGGACTGCTGTTTCTCTGATAGATATGCTTGTGTGTGCGCTTAATAAACTATTCCAAATTGTTTTAAAATAAATCGGTCTTGCTGTCAATTTAATGCCAGTGATTTAGAAATCTTACATACTGACTCACCTGACGGCCAACTCAGGATCCAACCCTCAAGCACCACGAGCGGTTGCAGAATACACTGACCCCAGGCCTATATATGGGGATTCTAGCCCTGGGACTGTACATGGGGATTCTAACCCTCGGACTGTACATGGGGATTCTAACCCTGGGACTGTACATGGGACTTCATTGATATCATTAGCTCTAAAGCACATTTGCAATCTTTCACTGTAGAATCAAAACGGTTCCTTATTGCTGCCAAAGTCTCCCAGATTACTGACATAAATTGTTGTCACATCCATATTGCCTTTTTAAGCTTAATAGCTGTTAATCACTCTCATTAATCTTGAATTGCTTTTCAACTGGCTTTCCACAAGCTCTTATTGTCAGTTCAACACTGTTCTGTACTCACAAAATAACTGGTACTGCCAGACTCCCATTGGGGAACCACGCTGCCGGTATATCTTCTTGCTGTGTTCCACTTGCATTTAACCACATCAAAGGAAATTCCACCAAAATTTCTTCAAGAAACTTCCATCCTCAGCGCCATTTTGTAATGTATTTGCTTCGTGGGTTCTTTGCATAAGAAATCATAGCAACACATTGCTACTAAGAACTAATTGGTTTATTAACAAAAGGTTTAACAATCACACTACACATTACCAGTTTATCCACCAGGCTCACAACCGCCTGCCCCATCATGGAATCCCCGAACCCAACTGGCTGGGGTTTTATTCAGTCTTGTGAACATGACGTGACTAGCTAAGCCACTCCCACTCAACAGCTCTACAAACTGAGCATCTTCAAAGTCGCATATATTACAGTGTAGAGGGAGCTTTACTCTGTATCTAACCTGTGCTGTACCTGCCCTGGAAGTGTTTGATGGGACGGTGTAGATCAGGGGATCTCAACCTTTTTGCTCTGAGGCCCCCTCCCGTGTTATAGAAATCCCCTGGACCCCCTGTAACACAACACAATCATTCATTGGTAGTAAAGCACTTTGGGACATCCTGACGATACAGAAGGCGCTATATAAATGCAAGTCTTTCCGTTGAAAATCACAGTTTAGTTGGAGGGTAAGAACATTGGTTCTCAAACCAGTATCTTAAGCTTAGCTAAAGGAGACTACAAAGGTATGAAGGCAGAGTTGGCTAAAGTGGACTGGGAAAATAGATTAAAGTGTGGGATGGTTGATGAGCAGTGGCGGACATTTAAGGAGATATTCCATAACTCGCAACAAAAATATATCCCAATGAGCAGGAAAGACTTAGTTAACCATCCATGGCTAACTAAGGAAATAATGGAAATTCAAAACAAGGTTATACAATGTGGCCAAGAATAGTAGGCCAGAGGATTGGGAACCTTTCAATAGCCAGCAAAGAAAGACTAAAAAATGATAAAGAAAGGGTAGATTATTAAGGTAAATTAGCATGGAATATAAAAACAGATAGCAAGAGTTTCTACAGGTACATAAAAAGGAAAAGAGTGGCTAAAGTAAATGTTGACCCCTAGCGGATGAGACTGGGGAATTAATAATGACGAACAGGGAATGGCAGAGATGTTGAACAAATATTTTGTATCAGTCTTCACAGTAGAAGACACTAAAAACATCCCAATAGTGGATAATCAAGGGGCTATAGGGAGGGAGGAACTTAATACAGTCACTATCAGTAAAGAAGTAGTACTCAGTAAAATAATGGGACTAAAGGTGGACAAGTCCCCTGGACATGATGGCTTACATCCTAGGGTCTTAAAAGAAGTGGCTGCTGAGATAGTGGATGCATTGATTGTAATCTACCAAAATTCCCTGAATTCTGCGGTGGTCCCAGCGGATTGGAAAACAGCAAATGTAACACCCTATTTAAAAAAGGAGGCAGACAGAAAGCAGGAAACCATAGACCAGTTAGCTTAACATCTGTTGTTAGGAAATTGCTGGAGTCCATTATTAAGGAAGCATTAGTGTGACATTTGGAAAAGCATAATTCAATCAAGCAGAGTCAGCATGGTTTTATGAAAGGGAAATCATGTTTGACAAACTTGCTGGAGTTCTTTGAGATGTAATGAGCAGGGTGGATAAGGGGGAACCAGTGGATGTGGTGTATTTAGATTTCCAGAAGGTTCGATTAGGTGCTACATAAAAGGTTACTGCACAAGATAAAAGTTCACCGGGTTTGGGGTAATATATTAGCACGGATAAAGGACTGGCTAACTAACAGAAAACACAGAGTCGGGATAAATGGGTCATTTTCCGTTTCGCAAACCGTAACTAGTGGGGTGCCGCAGGGATCGGTGCTGGGTCCTCAACTATTTACAATCTATATTAATGACTTGGATGAAAGGACAGAGTGCAATGTAGCCAAGTTTACTGATGATACAAAGATGGGTGGGAAAGCAAATTGTGAGGAGGACACAAAAAATCAGCAAAGGGATATAGATAGGCTAAGTGACTGTGCAAAAAATTGGCAGATGGAGTATAATGTGGGAAACTGTGAGGCTTTTCACTTTAGCAGAAAAAATAGAAAAGCAAATAATAATATAAATGGAGAAAGATTGCAATGTGCTGCAGTACAGAAGGACCCAGGGGTCCTTGCACATGAAACACAAAAAGTGAATATGCAGGTACAACAATTAATCAGAAAGTCAAATGGAATGTTGGCTTTATTGCAAGGTCGATAGAGTATAAAAGCAGAGACTTGCCCTGGGAGTGTTTGATGGGACTGTGTAGATCAGGGGTTCTCAACCTTTTTGCTCTGAGGCCCCCTCCCGTGTTATAACAATTCCCCGGACCCCCTGTAACACAATAAAAGCATTGATTGGCTATAAAGCACTTTGGGACATCCTGAGGACACAGAAGCCGTGATATAAAGGCAAGTCTTTCCATTGCAAATCTCTGCATTTTATGTTTTGAAACCAATAGTTATTTACCGATGAAATGCGGTGATAGTATTGTGTAAACTCCCCCTGATTGATTCCCCAGTACAAGAGGCCCAGGCACCACACAAGGTGCCTTGTTGTCAGTCACCTTCCTTCCAGCTCAGATGATTTGCTCACCTGACCAAACACCAGCTCCCAGGCTGAGGCAGGAACTGCATTGATTGGCCCTTTATCACCACTTGTTCATATTTTGTTAAATACATTTGCTGAGTGGATTTAAATTCAAGACGAGGTTTGCAGGCGTGATGCTCTATTCACACACGAAGGTGAGAGAGATGCTGTGGGGCACACGCTAAGTCCAGTAGCTGAACATGATTAACAGACTGGGTTTTGTGTTTAGTGATCCCGGGTGTGTTACCGAGACCTTCCCTGGATACCTAGGCAAGGAGAGGAAATCTGGAAGGTATGGGGAACTGGGACTTGTCCATGAGAGTAACAAACAGGTTTGAGAACTGAAATAATGTAGAGTTAGAAAGGAGAAAATACCCAAAATAGAGCAGTCGTTAACAGGATGTCAATTAGTCTCCTCTTATCTTGGAGACATCAAATATCGACACACTGTGTTATTTTAAACATAGAACATAAGAAATAGCAGCAGGAGTATGCCATTTGGCCCCTCGTGCCTGCTCCGCCATTCAATAAGATCCCGCTGATCTGATCCTGCCCTCAACTTCACTTTCCTGCCCGCTCTCCATAACCCTTGACTCCCTTATCATTCAAAAATCTGTCCATCTCCACCTTAAATATATTCAATGATCCAGCCTCCACAGCTTCCTGGGGTAGAGAATTCCAAAGATTCACGACACTTAGAGAAGAAATTCCTCTTCATTCCTGTCTTAATGGACAATCCCTTATTCTGAAACTATGTCCCCTAGTTCTAGAGTCCCCCATGAGGGGAAACATCCTCTCTGCATCTACCCTGTCAAGCCCCCTCAGAATCTTATATTTCAGTAAGGTCACCTATCATTCTTATAAACTCCAATGAGTATAGGCCCAACCTGCTCAACCTCTTTTCATATGACAACCTCTTTACCTCAGGAATCAACCTTGTGAACCTTCTCTGAACTGCCTCCAATGCAAGTATATCCTTCCTTAAATAAGGAGACCAAAACTGTATGCAGTACTCCAGGTGTGGTCTTGCCAACACCCTGTATAGTTGGAGCAGGACTTCCCTACTTTTATACTCCATCCCCCTTGCAATAAAGGCCAACATTCCATTTGCCTTTCTAATTACTTGCTGTACCTGCATGCTAACTTTGTGTGTTTCATGAACAAGTACTCCCAGATTCCTCTGTACTGCAGCATTTAGTAATCTCTCACCATTTAAATAGTAATTTACTTTTTTATTTTTCTGACCAGTATTTTCCCACATTATACTCCATCTGCCAAAGTTTTGACCACTCACTGAGCCTGTCTATAGCCCTTTGTAGGTTTGTTATGGTCTTCTCACAACTTGATTTCCCACCTATCTTTGTATCATCAGCAAATTTGGCTGCATTACACTCGGTACCTTTATCCAAGTCATTAATATAAATTGTAAATAGTTGAGGCCCCAGCACTGATCCCTGTGGCACCCCACTAGTTAGAGCTTGCAAACCCATTTATCCCAAACTCTCTGATTTTTGTTAGTCAATCCTCTATCCACGCTAATATATTACCACCAATCCTGTGATATTAAACTCCAGCCCAATTATAGGGGTTATTAACAACAGCACTAATAAACCCCAACTGACGATTTAGTCCTGGATGCGATTAATAGCAGCAATAACAGCAGAATCCAACCCCTGCAGTCACTTGCGAAACCGCTGGTGTCTCAGTAGGTTGGATGACCGAGTGAATCGCTTCCCACACTCAGAGCAGGTGAACGGTCTCTCTCCAGTGTGAATTCGCTGATGTGCCAGTAGGTGGGATGAAGTCATGAAACCCTTCCCACACTCAGAGCAGTTGAATGGTCTCTCTCCAGTGTGAACCTGTTGGTGTGTCTGCAGGTGGGATGACTGAGTGAATCCCTTCCCACACTCAGAGCAGGTGAACGGTCTCTCTCCAGTGTGAATTCGCTGATGTGCCAGTAGGTGGGATGAAGTCATGAAACCCTTCCCACACTCAGAGCAGTTGAACGGTCTCTCCCCAGTGTGAACTCGTTGGTGTGTCTGCAGGTGGGATGACTGAGTGAATCCCTTCCCACACTCCGTGCAGGTGAATGGTCTCTCTCCAGTGTGAATTCGCTGATGTGCCAGTAGGTGGGATGAAGTCATGAAACCCTTCCCACACTCAGAGCAGTTGAACGGTCTCTCTCCAGTGTGAACTCGCTGGTGTCTCAGCAGGGTGGATGAATCAGTAAATCCCTTCCCACACTCAGAGCAGGTGAACGGCCTCTCTCCCGTATGAACTCGCCGATGTGTTTCCAGTTGGGACGGGTCGTTGAAACGTTTATCACAGTCCCCACATTTATATGGTTTCTCCCCAGTGTGACTGCACTTGTGTCTCAGCAGGTTGGATGATAGGCTGAAGCCTTGCCCACACACAGAGCACGTGTACCATTTCTCCCCACTGTGAATGGCGCTTTTTGCTTCCATGGTCAAAGGCCAATGATATTCCAGTCCCGATGAATCGAGTAACGCCATCTGAACCTGATGTGATGTTTGGTTTGAGCTTTCATTCTACAAATCCTACCCTTTTAACACCCTGTAAATTGAATTTGAAACAGGACAAAGGGAGGATGAGAGAAAGCTCACAAAAACACAAAGACAGGTTGTGAAATTGGGCTTAATGAACCTGGTCATTTATGGGGCTGGTACTAGAAACAGTAACCATGAAAGTTGCCAGTTTGTGGTAAAACCCAACTGGTCACTAATGTCCTTCAGGGAAGGGAACCCACCTCCCTTGACAGTCCCACATGGGAAATTGTTGGTCCCACTGGGCCAAGAAGTACTGGGGGTGAAACCCAGCAGCTTCTCCTCCCTCTCCACTCCAGCTCAAACTGATGCAACAAACAGACCCACATAGAAGGCCAGGGACCCACTTCTGCATCCAGCGCCCACCCTGATACAGAGTGGGAATTGCTGGGCCTGCTGTATAAATGCAAGTTGTTGTTTTTCTGGTGTGGGGGAAATGCTGCCCTTGGGTTTGGTGGTGCTGGGCCCGGCGGCACTGGCTCAGGGCCTGAGAGCCGCACTTGGTGTTGCCTGGGGCCTGAGAGCCACACTCGGTGTTGCCTGGGGCCTGAGAGCCACACTCGGCATTGCCCGGGGCCCGGCAGCTGAGACTCGGGGCCTGTACATGGATATTCTAACCCTGGGACTGTACATGGGGATCCTAACCCTGGGACTGTACGTAGGGATTCTAACCCTGGGACTGTACATGGGGATTCTAATCCTGGGACTGTACATGGGGATCCTAACCCTGGGACTGTACATGGGGATCCTAACCCTGGGACTGTACATGGGGATTCTAACCCTGGGACTGTACATGGGGATTCTAATCCTGGGACTGTACATGGGAATCCTAATCCTGGGACTGTACATGGGGATCCTAACCCAGCTCTGGAGCTTTTCTATTACAACTGTTTGGGACGTAAACCAGAAGGGCGGCACTAAGCAGCGCCTTTAGGAGAGATGGTGAGAAATCCGAAGTGTGGAGAGTGACAATAAAATATATCGGACATTCCTTTATCCACTAAGACCCGGTTTTAACAGAAACTGAAATGATTTACTTTGTTCCTGCACCAAGATGTCCGCGCATATGCTCTGCTACTCACTGAATCAAGATGGCGGAGCGCTGAACCTGCGTTCCTGCACGAAGATGGCCGCCGTTACCCTGGGCCTATGACCGGAGAAAGCCCCGAAACTGCAACCGCCGATATTCCGATTATTATTTCAGGCTTGCGGCGGACACCGGTTGTTTATGAAGCCTCTGAGACTCCCCGCTGGTCTACCACTCCCCTCCGCCAACCTAAATAGGAACGGTTTTGTGGAACGGATGTTTCTCGTGTCGCCTCCGCCATTACATGCACCGCGCATACTCCAAACACAGCCAGGACCTGCGCCTGCGCACTGAGCTCATGTAGTCTGGGTGTGGCACATTCTCTCCCGCGAGGCATACTGGCAAAAGCCCCGCCATTGAAAGGCTGCATTGGTGAATGGAACAGGATTTACTGGGATTGCACTGGGCACTGAACCATGTTCATTCTGGCAGTTATTGTTTGTTTCTGTTGATCTTAATAACCCCTATACCTGATCTGGAGATTAATATCCTGTATAAATATTGAATGAGTCAGCTTTGTTTCAAAAACAGTGTGTCGGATATTTGATTTCTCCATAATAAGAGACGACTAATTAATGTTCTGTTACCCACTGTTCCATTTTGGATCTTTTATTACTCTAGATAATTTCACTTCTCACTCAGTTCATCTTTTACCCCATCAAATCCCAAGGTTGTTCCGTTTGAGTATACGGCTTGTAGATGTCACAGACTAAAAGTGGTGTGTCTCACTTTACACTCATCTGACGTTCCTTTCAACCAACCATAGAAAGAACTATCTTGCTTAAAACGACAACTCTGTTATTTTGTATATTGTTTAACGCTTTTTGAATGTGGTTACTGCATGTAATAGCCTTTGAAATATCTGATCTTTGTAATTGTTTTTGCTGTTTTTGATAGTTTTGTTGATATAAGTTCTTGTTACTAACATACCTTGCAATATTTCTTGCATCAAGATAATTCTTTAAATATTTCCATTATCAGGTCTTTAGCTCCTCCACTGATCCGTGTGAACAATCCTTGGTTAGGGGCTGAGGTTTGGGTGCGGGTTTAGGGTTTAGTGGTTGTGGTTATTTGTTAGGATTGGGGTTAGTGGTTGCGGATATTGGCCAAAGACCGTTCTAACAGGAGGAAGAGCGCTGAGCACCCAAGTCTCGTCGCTGAGAGCATGCAGAAAACAAGCACAGGCAGCGGAAGGAGCATGCGGCAATCCAGTCTCACCCACCCTTTCCTCCAACTACTGTCTGTCCCACCTGTGACAGAGACTGTAATTGTCACATTGGACTGTACAATCACTTGAGAATTCATTTTTAGAGTGGAAGCAAGTCTTTCTCGATTTTGAGGGACTGCCTATGATGATGACGATGAGGCTTAGGAGATAGTGATTAACTTAGAAAGCATTATTAACAATATAAGTGTCAGTGGACGTGCCTTTTTCCATTTCATGCTTTTAACCTCATGCAGATGAGTCTCAAACCAGCCTCACAAACTGTTCATTCAAAGAACCTTTCCTGCCAGCCTATTTTCCACCCTTATTAAACATCTCTACAAATCTCATAGAATATTTAATTAGGGACAGTATATTTGGGGATTTTAGAACAACAACAGACATTTGTTGTGCTGGTTACATCCAATTATCAGCCCGTCTGAAACAGCTCCTGACACTAGCTTGTCAACAAATTGGCAGAAAAAATAGAAAAGCAAATTATAATTTAAATGGAGAAAAATTGCAAAATGCTGCAGTAGAGAGGGACCTCGGGGTCCTCTGCATGAAACACAAAAATTTAGCATGCAGGCACAGCAAGTAATCAGGAAGGCAAATGGAATGTTGGCCTTTATTGAAAGGGGGTGGATTATAAAAGCAGAGATGTCCTGCAACAACTGTACATGTTATTGCTGAGGCCACACCTATAGAGTACTGCATGCAGTTTTGGTCTCTGTATTTAAGGAAGGATATACTTGCATTGGAGGCTGTTCACAGATGATTCCGGAGATGAGTGGGTTGACTTATAAAGATAGGTTGAGTAGGTTGGGCTTCTGCTCATTGGAGTTCAGAAGAATGAGAGGTGATCTTATCGAGACATAGAAGGGGGCTCGACAATGTGGATGCAAAGAAGATATTTCCACTTATAGGCGAAACTAAAACTTGGGGGCATAGTCTCAGAATAAGGGGCCGCCCATTCAAAACTGAGATGAGGAGGAATTTCTTCTCTCAGGGGGTTGTAAATCTGTGGAATTATCTGCCCCAGAGATCTGCGGAGGCTGGGACATTGAATAAATTTAAGGCAGAGTTAGACAGATTTTTGAGCAATAAGGGAATAAGGGGTTATGGGGAACGGGCAGGGAAGTGGAGCTGAGTCCATGATCAGATCAGCCATGATCTTATTAAATGGCAGAGCAGGCTCAAGGGGCCAAATGGCCAACTCCTGCTCCTATTTCTTATGTTCCTGTACCAGGCCCCATCAGTCGCCATGTTATTCCACTGTCATATCTTCATCCATTACTCGCCTTTTGCCCTCACTAGAGTTGATTTCACCACCATGACCATTGCCCACACTGAAGCTCTCTAATTCCCATGTGGTGCATAAACGCTGGCATAGATTGGTTATACCATTTCTGTGCCATATATCCGATGTAATTTCGTAGTCTCAGTGTAATGTTCCAAGGATTTGGTGTCTCAGTATAACTGGTCCCTGGATTTGGAGTCTCGGTGTAACTGGTCCATGGATTTGGTGTCACAGTGTAAGTGGTCCCTGGATTTAAAGTCTCAGTGTAAGTGGTCCCTGTGTTTGTTGTCAAAAGCACCTCGTCACTGGGACTGATGGCAAACTCGCAGCCCGGCAACATGTTAAGCCCAGAATGATCCCTCTCAAATCTATTCCCAATTAACAGTCCACATTAATTCACCAGAAACAGCCCAGTGACCGCAAGTAACTGCAGCCCCGCATCTAACTTAAATGAAACACACATTTCAAAACATTTTAAATGAAAAAACCCCATCATAGCGCAACAGAGTGATTAATGGGCAGTAAACCTCCCTCACTCATACACCTCCTTCACCCCTAGTCTCCAACTCCCTCTATATACATCTCCAACTCCCTCTATATACACCTCCTTCACCCCTAGTCTCCAACTCCTCACCCCAACTCCTCTTTCACCCCAACAATTTCATTTTTACCATCACTTACACCAATGATCCACACTGGAGGTAAATATCAAGAGCTTCTGTGTGATGGTGAGGTGAACACTGGAAAATAAAGCTCAGAGATTGGTGGGGGGGCTGCTTATTTTCCTCGGTGTGATTTAATCCCCTTTCCCACTGAATTCTGCGGACAGACATGGTCACCCGAGGTAACGGAATGGTCAGTGTGACATCACTTTCTAAACAAGAGCACACAAGACAATGGGTTATCAATAAATGGTAACGGTATTAAACACTCTGCAATTACATTGTAAACAAAATGGAAATAAAATGCTGGAAGAAATTGGTTTAGATAATAATTTATCTCTGTGGAATTGACTAGCAAACATTAAGAATGGAGTGTTTTGTTTACACACGCACCTATAGCAAAGACTCTGTGCTCTTTTCTGCTAAACCCAACGCTAAATACTTGCTGTGAATTTTAGGACCTTGCAGCAGCCCATCCGGCGTGCTTGCTGGGTCAGGATATAAAGAGACCGTGCGCTGTTCCTCCTCCCACTGCATGGGGGAATGGGGCAGATATTTAAAGCGACAGGGGCTCCCCTTTCTCTCCATATTTATTGTTAAAGGGACAGACCAGTTTATCTTGGGGTGTCGGAGGACTTCACTAACAGAGTTCCCATTAACAGTTGCTCCCTTCTGTACTGTGCAGTGATTGTAAAGCTGACTATTTCAGTGACTTCAGCTTTTTTTAAATGTCTCACTGTTTTCAATGATCCATCTAACTTGCTTGTATAATTTGGAAAGAGTTCAGAATTGTGCAGTGTGACGAAGGTTTTGGTTAAAGGTGGAGTCAAAGTTGTTTCAAAATATTCTGTTCTAACCCTCCCCCAACCCCCCAAATTTTAGAACACTACAGTACTGACTGGGAAGGTCCCAAGTTCGATCCTTGATCTAGGCTCTGAGTTGATCTCAGCCAAGACAGCAGTTGAGGGGTTATAATTGTCCTCAGTACCACTTGGCTAAATAAGAGTAAAAATCAGCCACTGCCCCTGCCCCGATCCAGGGACCTCAACTGACGACAGGATTTCAGGCTGTGATGCCTACCACAGTGGAAATCCTGCTGGCACTCACTGAGTCAACTGACCGTGAGGCACTAGAGGTTAACTAATGTCTGTGGAATTGCACCCAGCCAGTTAAGCACTTTCTGCAGATAATAAATCTCAGACGCTGAAAGGAATGTTGATTTTAGATAGTGAGGATGAAGGGAGAGTGTCTAGAATAAGGAATTTACAGCTTAGGTGGGACAGGAGGGGACAGAATGTTCAATAGAATCTAGAATGGTCTGTTCTGAATTTCTATCCTGTACTTACAGTACAACGTTTGTAACCACCATTTATTTGCAGGGTATTAGAAGGGGAGGATCTGCAGCTGTGAAACTCAAACCGGACATCGCGTCAAGGTTTGACAGATTCCCCGGATTGATCAAGATCACCTTATCATCAGCCTTTGTAAAAACACCAATCACAGCGGGGAGAAACAGGACACATGTTCTGTGTGTGGCTGCACCTTCAACCAATCGTTCAGCCTGTGAGACTTGTGCACCCACCTGACTCAACACTATAAATGTGGGGACAGTGGGAATGGATGCTGTTGCACGTGGAAAGTGATTCAGTCGCTCATCTCACCAACTTACATTCGAGGAGTTAGATAACAGACTTTCTCCTGTGAATATAGAGCTGGGTTATTGGGCCGTGATTTGTTTACTTGTTCATCTTGCTGACTCTAAACCTTTGCCAATTATTTGATGTGATCACTTTACATGTACATATTTTTAAAAATATGTTTGCTGAGTGGATTCAAATTTAAATTGAAACCAGGATTGCAGGCGTGATGCTCCATTCACACATCGAAGATGAGAGAGATGCTGTGGGGCACACACTAAGTCCAGTATCTGAAAGTGATTAACAGACTGGGTTTTGTGTTTAGTGATCCCGAGCGTGTTACCGACATTTTCCCTCGATACCAAGGCAAGGAGAGACACTCTGGAAGGTATGGGGAACTGGCACTTGTTCGTGAGAGTAACTGAAGGTATGAGAACTGAAATAATCTAGAGTTAGAAACGAGAAAAGGCCCAACATGGAGCAGTCGGTAACAGGACATCAATTAGTCTCCTCTTATTTTGGAGACATCAAATATCGACACACTCTGTTACTTGAAATATCAAAATATTAAACTCTGGCCCAGTTCTAGGAGTTATTAACATCAGCAGAAACAAACTCCAACAGACAGAACAAACACGATTCAGTCAGGATGCGTTTAACAGCAGCAATGATAGTAGAATCCAACCCCTGCAGTCACTTGTGAACTTGCTGATGTCGCAGCAGTTCGGATGACCGAGTGAATCCCTTCCCACACTCAGAGCAGGTGAACGGCCTCTCCCCGATGTGACTGTGATGATGCATTTCCAGTTTACAAGGTTGGGTTCAGTTCGGCACCCGCTGTGCACAGAGTGAGAATAAAATCAATGAGCTGCTGATTTTCCCTGCTGGACACGGGTCTTTTGTGCTGGTTCAATAGGGTGAGCCCGGGCTGAACCAATAGTTTGAGCCCGTGCTGGCCCGATAGGGTGAGCTCGGGCTGGCTCAATAGGGTGAGCCCTGGCTGGCCCAATAGGGTGAGCCTGTACTGGCCCAATAGGGTGAGCCGGGCTGGCCCAGGGTCACTAGGCATCAATCAGCACAACAAGGCTCCCTTTCAGGGGCCACTGACCTGGGCACAAACATGTGTCCAATCAAACTGACGGACACCCTGAAGCCCCGCCCACCCACTGCCCCTGCTCAAAGGGCCGCGCATGCGCCGCGAGACACGCCCTGACCAAGATGGCGGCCGTTGAGCCCGTTCCCACCCCACCAAGACAGACATGGATGACCAGGCAGGTTGTGCAGGACACCTCTGAGAACATCTCACTCTCTATACTGGTGGTTCCTCAGTGAATACAGCCAGAGCCAAGTCCAAGGCATCATGCGTGGCTCAACTGTACGGAGGAGGGGGAAGTGCAAGATCAGGAAGGTTTTCAATACTTACTGGAACAGACATAACTCCAGGATGGTAGATTGTCTTCCTGGTGCCACGGTCAAGGATGTCATTGAGAGGCTGCAGGACATTCTGAGGGGCGAGCTTGAAGAGCCAGTTTCCTGAGGGGATGGGGACTGGACAAGCCGGATAAGGTCACACCTCAACTGGGTCGGTACCATTATCCTCCCTGCAGGTTTGCTAATGCTGTTGGGGAGAGTTTCAACTTGCTTGGCAGGGGAATGGGAACCTGAGCGTAGAATCAGGAGGGAGAGAAGCAAAGCTTGGAAATGGGAGCAGAAAATTCGTAAATGAATTTGAAAGGAAAAGGAACCAAAGGCTAGAAAATCGACACAAAGGAGTTTGGCCGTGCTTAATGATATATACTTCAATGCAAGAAGTCTAGGGAATAAGGCAGATAAGCGGAAGTGTTGTTACAGCAGTGAGGAGGGATGAGATGTTGGAAGGATCATGAAATGAGGCCATATGTGTTGAACTCATGAAGAAAAGCGGGGAAATCACAATGTTGGGAGTGTACTATAAACAGTCAGAGGGAGATAGAAAAGCAAATATGTAGAAACGTTTCTGAGAAGTCCAAAACCAAAGTTGGGGAGTTAAACTACCAAAGAATCATAGAACTTTACAGCACAGAAGGAAGCCATTCAGCCCACTGTGTTTGTACTGGTCAAAAAAGAGCTGTCCAGCGTAATCCCACTTTCCAGCTCTTGCTCTACAGCCTTGTAGGCTATGACACGTCCAGTGCATATCCAAGTATGTTTCAAATGTGGTGAGGGTTTCTGCCTCTTCCACCCTTTCAGGCAGTGAGTTCCAGACCCTCACCACCCTCTGGGTGAAAAGTTTCTCCTCAATTCCCCTCTAATCCTTCCACCAATTACTTTAAATCTGTGCCCCCTGGTTATTGACCTCTCTGCGAAGGGAAATAGTTCAGTTCAGAGAAGGTTCACAAGGCAGTTCAGAGAAGGTTCACGAGGTTGATTCCTGAGATGAAGGGGCTGTTATATGAAGAAAGGTTGAGCAGCTTGGGCCTATACTCATTGGAGTTTAGAAGACTGAGAGGTGATCTTATTAAAATGTACAAAATGCTGAGGGGGCTTGGCAGGGTTGATGCAGAGAGGACGTTTCCCCTCGTGGGGGAATCTAGAACTAAGGGGCATAGTTTCAGAATAAGGGGCCGCCCATTTAAAATGGAAATTAGGAAAAATTTCTTCTCTCATAGGGTCGTGAATCTTTGGAATTCTCTGCCTCAGAGAGCTGTGGAGGCTGGGTCATTGAATATATTTAAGCTGGAGATAGACAGATTTTTGAATGGTAAGGGAGTCAACGGTTTATGCAAGAGGGCGGGGAAGTGGAGTTGAGGCCAAGATGAGATCAGCCATGATCTTATTGAATGGCGGAGCGAGCTCAAGGGGCCAGATGCCTATTCCTGCTCCTATTTATTTGTCTTATGTTCTTATGTCTTTCCTATCCACTCAAGTTGGGACTCTCATAATTTCATACACCTCAATTAAGTTTCCCCTCATCCTCCTCTATTCCAAAGAAAACAACACCAGCCCATCCAAACTTTCCTCGTAGCTAAAATTCTTCAGTCCAGGTAACATCCTCTTAAATCTCTTCTGTACCCTCTTCAGTGCAAACACATCTTTACTGTAATGTGGTGACCAGAACTGTGCGAAAACTCTAGCTGTGGCCTAACTAGTGTTTTATACAGTTCTAGCATAAACTCCAGAGGGAGTTGGGTGTCTGGATCTTACTGCCTGAAAGAGTATTAGAGGCAGAAACCCTCATCACATTTACCGAAGTATTTTGATATGCACTGGAAGAGCCGTCACTTACGGACCAAGAGCTGGAAAGTGGGATTAGGCTGGATAGACATGGTGGGCCAAATGGCCTCCTTTTGTATTGTAAACTGCTATGATTCTATGACACCAATCTCCTCCTGATATAAACCAACCCCACAGTCACTGACACCAATCTCCTCCTGTCTGATATAAACCAACCCCACAGTCACCGACACCAATCTCCTCCTGATATAAACCAACCTCTCAGTCAGACACCAATCCCCTCCTGTCTGTTCTCACACAGGCCAACATCCTCAGCATTGAAGCATTGACTACGCGCTCTCCTGTAGAGCTCAGAAACATGGACCATGTACAGTAGTCACCTCAAGTCACTGGAGAAATACCACCAACGATGTCTCCGCAAGATCCTTCAAATCCCCTGGGATAACAGATACACCAACGTTAGCGCCCTCAACCAGGTCAACATCCCCAACATTGAAGCACTGACCACACTCGATCAGCTCCGTTGGGCAGGCTACATTGTTTGCATGCCAGACACGAGACTCCCAAAGCAAGCGCTCTACTCGGAACTCCTTCATGGCAAACGAGCCAAAGGTGGGCAGAGGAAACATTACAAGGACACCCTCAAAGCTTCCCTGATAAAGTGCAACATCCCCACTGACACCTGGGAGTCCCTGGCCAAAGACCGCCCTAAGTG
This sequence comes from Pristiophorus japonicus, assembly GCF_044704955.1. Lineage (NCBI taxonomy): Eukaryota > Metazoa > Chordata > Chondrichthyes > Pristiophoridae > Pristiophorus > Pristiophorus japonicus. Next base: position 12,349,237 of record NC_091999.1, on the reverse strand, counting down.
GAGGGCGCTAAGCACCTCGAGTCTAATCACAGAGAGCATCGAGAGCATGCAGAAAGCAAGCACAGGCAGCGGAAAGAGCACAGGGCAAACCAATCCCATCCTCCCTTTCCCTCAACGACTGTCCGTCCCACATGTGACAGGGACTGTAGTTCTCATATTGGACTGTTCAGCCACCTAAGGACTCATGTTTAGATTGGAAGCAAGTCTTCCTCGATTCTGAGGGGCTGCATATGATGATGATTCTCCCATGTGATATAAACCAAACCTTGTCACTGCCACCAAGTGGACTGGGAAAATATGTTAAAGGGTAAGACTATAGAAACACAGTGGCAAACATTTAAGGAGATATTTCATAACTCTCAGCAAAGCTTTATCCAAGTGAGAAATAAAGATGCTAAGAGAAGGATGAACCATCCCTGGCTAACTAACGAAGTAAAGGATGGTATCAAATTGAAAAAAATGGCATACAATGTTGCGAAGGACAGTGGAAGGCCAGAAGATTGGGAAATTTTTACAAACTAGCAAAGCACGACTAAAAAAAATGATAAAGACAGAGAAGGTAGCATATGAGAGCAAACTAGTAAGAAATATAAAAACAGACAATAAGAGCTTCTGCAGTGATATAAAAAAGAAACAAGTTGCAAAAGTAAACGTTGGTCCCTTAGAGGATGAGATTGAAGAATTATTAATGGGAAACACAGAAATGGCAGAGATTTTGAACAAATATTTGGTATCAGTCTTCAGGGTAGAGGACATTAAAAACATCCCAATAGTTGTTATTCAAGGAGCTATTGCAGGGGCCGGGGTGGCGGGGTGGGGGGGGGCGGTGGGAACAACTTAAAACAGTCACTATCACTAGAGATAACGTACTAAGCAAACTAATGCAATTAAAGGTGGACAAGTCCCCTGGACCTGATGACATGCATCCTAGGGTCTTAAAAGAAGTGGCTGCAGAGATAGTGGATGCATTGGTTGCAAATGTAACACCTCTATTCAAGAAAGGAGGGAGACAGAAAGCAGGAAACTATAGACCAGTTAGCCGACCATCTGTCATTGGGAAAATACTGGAGTGCATCATTAAGGCAATAGTGGCAGGACATTTAGGAAATCATATTGCAGTCAAGCAGAGTTAGTATGGTTTTATGAAAGGGAAATCATGTTTGACAAATTTGCTGGAGTTGTTTGAAGATGTAATGAGCAGAGTGGTTAAAGGAGAACCAGTTGATGTCGTATATTTGGATTTCCAGAAAACATTCGATAAGGTATCACACAAAAGGTTACTGCACAAGCTGTTGGTGAGGCCACAGCTGGAATACTGCGTGCAGTTTTGGCTTCCATATTTAAGAAAGGGTATACTTGCTTTGGAGGCAGTTCAGAGAAGGTTCACTGGGTTGATTCTGGAGATGAGGGGTTTGACTTATGAGGAAATGTTGAGTAGGTTGGGCCTCTACTCATTGGAATTCAGAAGAATGAGAGGTGATCTTATCGAAAAGTATAAGATTATGAGCGAGCTTGACAAGGTGGATGCAGAGAGGATGATTCCACTGATAGGGGAGACTAGAATTAGAGGGCATAATCTTAGAATAAGGGGCCACCCATTTAAAACTGAGATGGAGAAGAAATTTCTTCTCTCAGAGGGTTGTAAATCTGTGGAATTCACTGCCTCAGAGAGCTGTGGAAGCTGGGACATTAAATAAATTTGAGACAGAAATAGACAGTTTCTTAAACGATGAGGGTTTATGGGGAGTGTGTAGGGAAGTGGACCTGAGTCCATGATCGGATCAGCCATGATCTTATTGAATGGCAGGGCAGGCTCGAGGGGCCGTATGGCCTACTCTTGCTTCTATTTCTTAAGTTCTTATTAAGCTAAGAGCTCACGGTGTTGGGGTGATTAATCAGAATGGAGAGAGGATTGGCTCACTGACAGAAAACAGAGAGTCGGGTAAATGGGTAATCTTCAGGTTGGAAAACCGCAGGGATCAGTGCTGGGACCTCAACTATTTACAATTTATATTAATAACTTGGATGAAGGGACCGAATGTAACATAGCCAAATTTGCTGATGATACAAAGATGGGTGGGAAAGCAAGTTGTGAGGAGGACGCAAAAATCTATAAAGGGATATAGATAGGCTCACTGAGTGGGCAAAAATCTGGCAGATGGACTATATTGCGGTAAAATGTTAGGTTATCTCCTTTGGTAGGAAATATAAAAAAACAAATTATTTAAATGGGGACGATTACTGTAGTATAGGAGGGATCTGGGGATTCTTGTACATCAAATTCAAAAAGTTAATATGCAGTTGCAGCAAGTAATCATGAAGGCAAATGGAATGCTGGCCTTTATTGCAAGGGGGATAGAGTATAAAAGTAGGGAATTCCTGCTACAACTGTACAGGGTGTTGGTAAGACCACACCTGGAGTACTGCACACAGTTTAGTCTGGACTTGTCTCCATTCCCATGCCGAGTGGATTGCTACACCAGGCGGGAGGGGAACCATTTGGGGACACTGATTCCCCATCAATTCCCATTCCCCTTCTTTCTGGTGGATAATGGAGGGGCCACTGTGTGTAATGTGCAAGTCAGTAAGAATTGTCAGCAAGCTCTTTCTAATTGGAGATTTTATTCTGTGGAAACTTTCACACACTATTGTAGATTTTGTACCAAAGATCAGTTTAGGATTAAAGTAAAAGTTCATAATTTTATTGCAAACTGAATTTCTGTTGAGAGTCGCTGAATTAAGGGAAAAGGTCATGCATTCGTGCCAATAGTGCCTCTCCGCCATACTCTAGTGCCTCAGCAGGGATTCCATCCATTCCCGTTGCCTTGTTGTTCTTGAGCTGGCGGATGGCCTTTTCTACCTTGTGCAGGGCTGAGGCTTTGCTGAGATGGTGGTAGGTAGCATGCTGCGGGATGGAGTCAAGGACACTTGAGTCAAAGGCAGAGTCTCTGTTAAGGAGATCTTCGAAGTGCTCTTTCCAATGGTTCCTGACTGCCTCGGTGTCCTTGATGAGTGTCTCCCCATTCTTGGCCAGCAGTGGGGTGGGGCCTTGGGCCATAGGTGGCCTTGACTGCAGTGAAGAATCCTTGCATATCATGGCTGTTGGCCAGCTGCTGAATGTCCTGTGCTGTCTCCACTCACCATCTATTCATTAGGTCACGGACGCGCCTGAGGAAAAGAGTGTTCGAAGACCACTCAAATCTACCACCAAGCTTATGGTCTACAGGGCTGCAGTAATACCCACCCTCCTGTATGGATCTGAGGCATGGACGATGTACAGAAGACACCTCAAGTCGCTGGAGATATATCACCAACGATGTCTCTGCAAGATCCTGCAAATCTCCTGGGAGGACAGGCGCACCAACATCAGTGTCCGCACCCAGGCTAAAATTCCCAGCATTGAAGCACTGACCACACTCGATCAGCTTCGCTGGGCAGGCCATATCGTTTGCATGCCAGCCATGAGACTCCCTAAGCAATTGCTCTATGTGGAGCTCCTTCACGGAAAACAAGCCAAAGGTGGCCAGTGGAAACGTTACAAGGTCACCCTGAAAGCCTCCCTGGTAAAGTGCGACATCACCACTGACACCTGGGAGTCCCTGGCCAAAGACCACCCTAGGTGGAGAAAGTGCATCCGGGAGGGCGTTGAGCTCTTCGAATCTCAATGCCGTGAGCGTGAAGAGATCAGGTGTAGGCTGTGGAAAGAGCGTGCGGCAAATCAGTCCCAACCCCCTTTCTCCCGGCGAATGTCTGTCCCACATGTGACAGGGTCTATGGCTCTCATATTGGACTGTACAGCCACCAAAGAACTCACTTCAGGAGTGGAAGCAAGTCTTCCTCAATTCCGAGGGACTGCCAATGAGGATGATGAGGTCATGAGTTTTTTGTTGGACCTCGGCCTTAAGCCGTTTTTAATGCTGCTTTGCTGCTCTCGAGTTGGGTTGTTGTTTTAGGTTCAGAAATGCCATGTGCTTACAATTTATTGGCTCTTGGATCTCCTCAAACCAGTCCTGGTGTTTCCTGGGTGAGTGACCGAGCGTCTCTTCACAGACACTTATGGCAGCCTGGAAGGCAGACCAAGCACTGTGGGCATTCTGCGTCAAGGGATGCCAGGTTAGCAGTGAGGCAGTGAGCAGTGTGACACAAGATTCTCAAAGCAAGCACTCCTACACGGCAAGCAAGCCCAAGGTGGGCAGAGGAAACATTTCAAGGACACCCTCAAAGCCTCCTTAACAACATCCCACCGACACCCGGGAGTCCCTGGCCAAAGATCATCTTAAGTGGAGGAAGTGCATCCGGGAGGGGGCTGAGCACCTCGAGTCTCATCGTCAAGAGCATGCAGAAAACAAGCGCAGGCAGCGGAATGACTGTGCGGCAAAACAGTCCCACCCACCCATTCCTTCAACGACTGTCTGTCCCATCTGTGACAGAGACTGTGGTTCCCATCACCTAAGAACTCACTTTTAGAGTGGAAGCAAGTCTTCCTCGATTTCGAGGGACTGCCTATGATGATGATGATGATAATGGAAAAGATAACACACAGCATTTCTTAAATGGACACTGCAGCCCCAAGAACACAATCAGCAATACATCCAGAATATTAAAGTCCAGCCCAGTTATCGAGTTATTAACATCAGCAGAAACAAACCCCAACTGCCAGAATGGACATGGTTCAGTCGGGAAGAGATTAACAGCAGCAATAACAGCAGATTCCAACCCCTGCAGACACTTGTGAGCTCGCTGGTGTGTCAGCAGGTGGGATGACATAGTGAATCCCTTCCCTCACTCAGAGCAGGTGAACGACCTCTCCCCAGTGTGAACTCGCTGGTGTATCAGCAGGTCGGATGACATAGTCAATCCCTTCCCACATTCAGAGCAGGTGAACGGCCTCTCCCCAGTGTGAGCTTGCTGGTGAGTTATAAGCTGGGATGACACAGTGAATCCCTTCCCACATTCAGAGCAGGTGAACGGCCTCTCCCCAGTGTGAACTCGCTGCTGAGTTACAAGTTCGCGTGGCACAGTGAATCCCTTCCCACACACGGGGCAGGTGAACGGCCTCTCCCAAGTGTGACTACGTCGATGAATTTCCAGCGCAGACAGCGATCTGAATACCTTCCCACAGTCACCACATTTCCACAGTTTCTCCATGGTGCGGGTATCCTTGTGATTCTCCATGGTTGGATGATCAGTTGAAGCCTCGCCCACACACAACACGTTTACAGTTTCTCCCCGCTGTGACTGGTGCGATGTTTCTTCAGGCTGTGTAACTGGTTAAAGCTCTTTCCACAGGCAGTGCACTGGAACACTCACTCAGGTGTGCGTCTCTCATTGCTTTTCCAGTCATACTGATGTTTGAAATCTTTTCCCACAGCCAGATCAGATAAACATTTCTCCTTCCACTTTCAAATGCTGATGATATTCAGGTCCTGATGAATCGATTGACTCCGTCAGATCTTGACGCGATGTTTGGTTTGTGTTTCCTGTCTGAAAATCTCTCCTTCTAATATGCTGTAAAAGGAGATAACAAAACTCATCACTGTAAGTACATCTCCAGACCGTTTCTCCTCCACTCCCAGTTTTCACCACCAATTCTGACTGGGTTCAGTTCTACACTCACCAGTTTCTCTCCAATATGTGACCCATGTGCCCAATCTCCCTGTGTGAACATCGACAGTGAGTGTCGACAGGCTATTCCACTGTCCTCACTTGAGGCCTCACATGTGCTTTTTCCAGCAGGGTCACTGGACCCTCCACCCAATGGCTCAGTGGGTTGACTTACGAGGAAAGATTGAGTAGGTAGTGCCTCTACTCATTGAAATTCAGAAGAATGAGAGGTGATCTTATCGAAACATAGAAGATTATGCGGGGGCTTATGACTGAGTCACAGGAACAGGAGGGACCCAGGTTTAATCCTGTCTGCATATCCTCCCCTTCTAATCCTCTGTAAAAGCTGTTTACAAAAATCATCACTGTAAGTAGGAACATAGGAACAGGAATAAACCATTCAGCTGATCAGTATCTTACCTCCGTCTACCTGCCTTGGTTCCAGCACTCTTAATATCCTTGCCTAAGGAAATCTATCTATCTCAGTTTTAGAATTTTCAATTGGTCCCAGCCTCCCAGTCCAACTAGGGGGGAGGCCATCTTAGACTGGGTGTTGTGTAATGAGAGAGGATTAATTAGCAATCTCATTGTGCGAGGCCCCTTGGGGAAGAGTGACCATAATATGGTGGAATTCTGCATTAGGATGGAGAATGAAACAGTAAATTCAGAGACCATGGTCCAGAACTTAAAGAAGGGTAACTTTGAAGGTATGAGGCGTGAATTGGCTAGGATAGATTGGCGAATGATACTTAGGGGGTTGACTGTGGATGGGCAATGGCAGACATTTAGAGACCGCATGGATGAATTACAACAATTGTACATTCCTGTCTGGCGTAAAAATAAAAAAGGGAAGGTGGCTCAACCGTGGCTATCTAGGGAAATCAGGGATAGTATTAAAGCCAAGGAAGTGGCATACAAATTGGCCAGAAATAGCAGCGAACCTGGGGACTGGGAGAAATTTAGAACTCAGCAGAGGAGGACAAAGGGTTTGATTAGGGCAGGGAAAATGGAGTACGAGAAGAAGCTTGCAGGGAACATTAAGGCGGATTGCAAAAGTTTCTATAGGTATGTAAAGAGAAAAAGGTTAGTAAAGACAAACGTAGGGCCCCTGCAGTCAGAATCAGGGGAAGTCATAACGGGGAACAAAGAAATGGCAGACCAATTGAACAAGTACTTTGGTTCGGTATTCACTAAGGAGGATACAAACAACCTTCCGGATATAAAAGGGGTCAGAGGGTCTAGTAAGGAGGGGGAACTGAGGGAAATCTTTATTAGTCGGGAAATTGTGTTGGGGAAATTGATGGGATTGAAGGCCGATAAATCCCCAGGGCCTGATGGACTGCATCCCAGAGTACTTAAGGAGGTGGCCTTGGAAATAGCGGATCCATTGACTCTGGATCAGTTCCTATGGAGTGGAGGGTAGCCAATGTAACCCCACTTTTTAAAAAAGGAGGGAGAGAGAAAACAGGGAATTATAGACCGGTCAGCCTGACCTCAGTAGTGGGTAAAATGATGGAATCAATTATTAAGGATGTCATAGCAGTGCATCTGGAAAATGGTGACATGATAGGTCCAAGTCAGCATGGATTTGTGAAAGGGAAATCATGCTTGACAAATCTTCTGGAATTTTTTGAGGATGTTTCCAGTAAAGTGGACAAAGGAGAACCAGTTGATGTGGTATATTTGGACTTTCAGAAGGCTTTCGACAAGGTCCCACACAAGAGATTAATGTGCAAAGTTAAAGCACATGGGATTGGGGGTAGTGTGCTGACGTGGATTGAGAACTGGTTGTCAGACAGGAAGCAAAGAGTAGGAGTAAACGGGTACTTTTCAGAATGGCAGGCAGTGACTAGTGGGGTGCCGCAAGGTTCTGTGCTGGGGCCCCAGCTGTTTACATTGTACATTAATGATTTAGACGAGGGGATTAAATGCAGTATCTCCAAATTTGCGGATGACACTAAGTTGGGTGGCAGTGTGAGCTGCGAGGAGGATGCTATTAGGCTGCAGAGTGACTTGGATAGGTTAGGTGAGTGGGCAAATGCATGGCAGATGAAGTATAATGTGGATAAATGTGAGGTTATCCACTTTGGTGGTAAAAACAGAGAGACAGACTATTATCTGAATGGTGACAGATTAGGAAAAGGGAAGGTGCAACGAGACCTGGGTGTCATGGTACATCAGTCATTGAAGGTTAGCATGCAGGTACAGCAGGCGGTTAAGAAAGCAAATGGCATGTTGGCCTTCATAGCGAGGGGATTTGAATACAGGGGCAGGGAGGTGTTGCTACAGTTGTACAGGGCCTTGGTGAGGCCACACCTGGAGTATTGTGTACAGTTTTGGTCTCCTAACTTGAGGAAGGACATTCTTGCTATTGAGGGAGTGCAGCGAAGATTCACCAGACTGATTCCCGGGATGGCGGGACTGACCTATAAGAAAGACTGGATCAACTGGGCTTGTATTCACTGGAGTTCAGAAGAATGAGAGGGGACGTCATGGAAACGTTTAAAATTCTGACGGGTTTAGACAGGTTAGATGCAGGAAGAATGTTCCCAATGTTGGGGAAGTCCAGAACCAGGGGTCACAGTCTGAGGATAAGGGGTAAGCCATTTAGGACCGAGATGAGGAGAAACTTCTTCACCCTCTGGTGAACCTGTGGAATTCTCTACCACAGAAAGTAGTTGAGGCCAATTCACTAAATATATTCAAAAGGGAGTTAGATGAAGTCCTTACTACTCGGGGGATCAAGGGTTATGGCGAGAAAGCAGGAAGGGGATACTGAAGTTTCATGTTCAGCCATGAACTCATTGAATGGTGGTGCAGGCTAGAAGGGCTGAATGGCCTGCTCCTGCACCTATTTTCTATGTTTCTATGTTTCTATGGGGAACAGAGTTCCGGATTTCCATTAACCTTTAAGAATATAAGAAATAGGAGCAGGAGTAGGCCATCTGGCCCCTCGAGCCTGCTCTGCAATTTAATACGATCATGGCTGATCCAATCATGGACTCAGGTCCACTTCCCTTCCCACTCCCCATAACCCCTTATTCCCTTATCGGTTAAGAAAGTGTGTCTGTCTTAAATTTATTCAATGACCCAGCTTCCACAGCTCTCTGAGGTAGCGAATTCCACAGATTTATCACCCTCTCAGAGAAGAAATTTTTCCTCATCGCAGTTTTAAATGGGCGGCCCCTTATTCTAAGATTATACCCCCTAGTTTTAGTCTCCCCTATCAGTGGAAACATCTTCTCTGCATCCACCTTTTCAAGCCCCCGCATAATCTTATATGTTTCGATAAGATCACCTCTCATTCTTCTGAATTCCAATGAGTAGAGGCACTACCTACTCAATCTTTCCTTGTAAGTCAACCCACTCATCTCTGGAATCAACCTAGTGAATCTTCTCTGATCTGCCTCCAAAGCAAGTATATCCTTTCTTAAATATGGAAACCAAAATTGTATGCAGTATTCCAGCTGTGGCCTCACCAATACTCGGACTTCCCTGTTTCTATACTCCATCCCTTTTGCAATAAAGGCCAAGATTCCATTGACCTTCCTGATCACTTGCTGTACCTGCAAACTAACCTTTTGTGTTTCATTTAGACACCGCAATTAGATCACCCTTTAATCTTCTATATTCAAAAGAATACAAGCCTAGACTGTGCAACCAGTCCTCATAATTTTTACAGGATTAATAACTGATCTCCTCGTAAAGGATCCTCTCGGAAAGAGTGATCATAGCATGGTTGAATGTCAAATTCAGTTGGAGGGTGAGAAAGTTGGATCTCAAACCAGTGTCCTAAGCTTAAACAAAGGAAAGTACAAAGGTATGAAGGCAGAGTTGGCTAAAGTGGACTGGGAAAATAGATTTAAAGTGTAAGATGGTTAATGAGCAGTGGCAGACATTTAATATCTCTCAACAAAAATATATTCCAATGAGAAGGAAAGACTTTAAAGAAAATGGATAACCATCCGTGGCTAACTAAAGAAATAAGGGAGGGTATCAAATTGAAAACATCATACAAAATGGCCAAGATTAATGGGACGCCAGAGGATTGGGAAACTTTTGAAAACCAGCAAAGAATGACCACAAAAATACTAAAGAGAAGATAGATTATGAAAGTAAACTAGAAAGAAATATAAAAAGAGATTGCAAAAGTTTCTACAGGTATATAAAAAGGAAGAGAGTGGCTAAAGTAAATGTCTGTCCCTTAGAGGATGAGACTGGGGAATTAATAATGGGGAACATGGAAATGGCAAAGATGTTGAACAAATATTTTGTGTCAGTCTTCACGGTAGAAGACACCAAAAACAACCCAATAATGGATAATCAAGGGGCTATAGGAAAGAAGAAACTTTAAAAAAATCGCTGTCACTAAAGTAGAAGTACTCAGTAAAATAATGGGACTAAAGGTGGACACGTCCCCTGGACCTGATGGCTTGCATCCTAGGTTCTTAAAAGAAGTGGTTGCAGAAATAGTGGATGCATTGGTTGTAATCTACCAAATTTCCCTGGATTCTGGGGAGCTCCCAGAGGATTGGAAAACTGCAAATGTAATGTCCCTATTTGAAAAAGGAGGCAGACAGAAAAGCAGGAAACTGCAGACCAGTTAGCCGAACATCTGTCATTGTGAAAATGCTGCAGTCCATTATTAAGGAATCAGTAGAAGGACATTTGGAAAAGCATAATTCAGTCAAGCAGAGTCAGCATGGTTTTATGAAAGGGAAATCATGTTTGACAAATTTGCTGGAGTTCTTTGAGGATGTAATGAGCAGGGTGGAAAAGGGAGAACCAGTGGATGTGGTGTATTTGGATTTCCAGAAGGCATTCGATAAGGTGCCACGTAAAAGGTTACTGCACAAGATAAAAGTTCATGAGTTTGGGGGTAATGATGATGAACATGATCAGCATGGATAGAGGATTGGCTACCTAACAGAAAACAGAGAGTAGGGAGAAATGGGTCATTTTCCAGCAGTGTGACTGCCCCTTTTTTGTTCTTCAGTTCCCCCATGTGGACTCATTTGATGACCCTTCGAACATATCATCCCTCCTCACAGCTGTAATTCTTTCTTTAATCAATATTGCAAAGCACCCTCCTTTTTTATCCCCGTCTCTATCTCATCTGAAAACTCAGTAACCAAGGATGTTGAGCTGCCATTCCTGCCCTTCTTTTAGCCATGTCTCACTAACAGCTATAATATCATACTCCCACGTGTCTATCTGTACCCTCAGCTCATGTGCCTTATTCCCTAGACTCCTTGCATTGAAGAATATACCATTTAGCACTGCCATCACCCTTGTTATTCCATTTTCTTGCCATTGTTTCCTCTGCCTTCCAAACTCACTTTCAAATTTTTGCCTCCAATTCTAGCTTTTCTTCTCTTCCTTCTGAATCTACTCTCAAGTTCCCATTCCCCTACCAAGCTAGTTTAAACCATCCCTAACGGCACGAGCAAACCCTACAGTGAGGATATTGGTCCCAGTCCAGTTTAGGTGCAACTCGTCTGGCTTGTACGGGTCTCACCTCCCACACAAATGGTCCCAAAGGCTTCCCTGCTGCACCATCCCTCCAGCCACGCATTAATCTGCTCTATCTTCCTATTTCTGTACTCACCAGTACGTGGCACTAACAATAATCAGGACATTATGACCTCTGAGGTCCTGCTTTTTAATCTCTTTCCTAGCTTCCTATAATCTGCCTCATCCCACTTTCTACCTGTGACATTGGTGCTGATATGAACCATGAGCTCTAGCTATTCACCCCCCACCCCCTCAGAATATCCTGCAGCCGCTCAGTGACAACCTTGCCCGTGGCACCATGGAGGCAACATACCAACCTTGGAGTCATGTCTGAGGCAGCAGAAGCGCCTGCCTGTTTCCCTAACTATCAAATCCCCTACCACTATTGATCTTCCACTCTTCTTCCTTCCCTCCTGTGCAGCTGAGCCACCCTTGGCGCTGGCTGCACTCCCCAGAGCAACCATCGTGCTCACCAGTATCCGGAACTGAAAAGCGGTTTGCGAGTCAGTGAACTGTTGCCCTACCTGCCTCGGCCTCCTTTTCCGTCTGGCGGTCTCCCATTCCCTCTATGCCTGCACACTTTTAAGTTGCGGGGTGAAGAGCTCCTGAAATGTGCTATCCTCGAAGTTCTCAGCATCGTGGATGCATTGCAGTGATGCTAGTCGCTGTTCAAGCTCCGAAACCCGAAGCTCAAGCTGCTCTAGCTGGTGACAGTTCCCACAATATGATCATCCAGGCCATGAGAAACATTCACGACTTTCCACATGGCACAGGATGTCCATTCCATGGGACTGAGCTGCCATGCCAGGATAGAAATTCTGAAGAGGCAGTTTTAGTTTCTCTGGTACATTCTTTCCTCTCTTGCCCCTCCTAAGCTGTCGAATTAGACCCACTCCTCTGCTCTTGCCTCATAACTCTAAAAATCCCACGCAAATCTATTCCCAATTAATACTGTCCACATTAATTCACCAGTAGCAGCCCAGTGCCCACAAGTAATTGCAGCCCCGCATCTAACTTCAGTGATACACACAATTTAAAACATTTTAAAGGAAAAATAAACCCCATCATAGCTCAACAGAGGTGATTAATGGGCAGTAAATCCCCCTCACTCATACACCTCCTTCACCCCTATTCTCCGACTCCCTCTCTACATACACCCCCTGCATCCCTACTCTCCAACTCCTCACTCCAACTCCTCTTTCACCCCTACAATTTCATTTTTACCATCACTTACACTAATCATCATCTGTTCGCTTCTCTCTTCGGCAGTCCCTCGAAACGAGGATGACTTGCTTCCACGCCAAAAAAGGATAAGTTCAATGAAGGACCTAAAATTACAGGTCCTGAACTACATCCTGAAGGATGGAAAACGCCTGTGCGTGAAGTTTTTTAATGTGTGATGGCCGTTGCACACCAACCACCACACGGGCTTGACAGAGCTAGGTCTTGGTCCAGTGGCAAGGTTTACCCAAGATGACTGAAGACCTGCTCTGCTGCACGGACCTAGTGCGCACACATATCATAGAAATCATCCACACTGAAGGTAAATATCAGGAGTTTCTGTATGACTGTGAAGTGATCACTGGACAATAAAGCACAGAGACTAGTGGCTGGCTGCTCATTATCCTAGGTGTGATTTAATCCCCTTTCCCACTGAATACTGCAGACAGACATGGTCACCTTGGTAATGAAATGGTCAGTGTGACATCACTTTCTGAACAAGGCCACACAAGACAATGGATTATCAATAAATGGTAAAGGTATTAAACACTCTGCAATTACATTGTAAAGAAAATAGAAATAAAAAGCTGGATAATAATTGGTGAAAATAATAATTTGTCTCTGTGGAATTGTCTTAAATATTAAGAATTATGTGTTTTGTTTACACATAGATATATATATATATATATATAGCAAAGACTTTGTTTGCTCATTTCAGTTGTTCTGCTTAACCTGATGCGATTCACATTCTATATTCTTTAGCCCATCCAGCGGAGCTTGCTGGGTCAGGATATAAAGGGACCGCGCTTTTCCTCATCCCACTGCTTGGGGGAATGAGGCAGAAATTTAAAGGTACAGTGACACCCCTTTCTCTGCATATTTATAGTTAAAGGGACAGTCCAGTTTATCTTGGGATGTCAGAGGACTGCACTAACTGAGCATCCATTAACAGTTGCTCCCTTCTGTACTGTGCAGTGATTGTAAAGCTGTCTATTTCAGTGACTTGAGTCTTTCTAAAATGTCTCACTGTTGTTGACGATCCATTTAACCTGCTTGTATAGTTTGGAAAGAGTTCAGAATTGTGCAGTGTGACGAAGGTTTCATTGAAAGGGGGATTCAAATTTGTTTCAAAGTATTCTGTTCTAACTTTCCCCCAACCTCCCAAATTTTAGAACACTGCAGTACTGATTGGGAAGGTCCCAAATTCGATCCTTGATCTAGGCTGTTATTTGATCTCAACCAAGGCAGCAGTTCAGGGGTTATAATTGTCCTCAGTACCACTGGGCTAAATAAGAGTAAAAATCAGCCAGTGTCCCGAAATACCCTGGGACTGGGGTAAGGCACTTCGGCTGGGTGAGGCATAAACTGGGACTGGGGTAAGGCATGTCGACCGGCGGAGGCATAAATTGGGATTGGGGTAAGGCACTTTGGCTGGGGGAGGCATATACTGAGACTGGGGTAAGGGACTACTGCTGGGTGAGGCAAGCACTGGGACTGGGGTAAGGCACTTCGGCTGGGGAAGGCATACAATGGGACTGGGGTAAGGCACTTTGGCTGGGAGAGGGATGCACTGGGACCGGTGTAAGGCACTTCAGCTGGGTGAGGCAAGCAGTGGGACTGGGGTAAGGCACTTCAGCTGGGTGAGGCAAGCAGTGGGACTGGGGTAAGGCACTTCAGCTGGGGGAGGAATACACTAGGACTGGGGTAAGGCACGTCAGCTGAGGGAGTCATACACTAGGACTGGCGTAAGGCACTTTGGCTGGGGGAGGCATACACTGAGGCTGGGGTTGGCATACACTGGGACTGAGGTAAAGGACATCGGCTGGGTGAGGCATACACTGGGACTGGGGTAAGGCACTTTGGTTGGGGGAGGCATTACACTGGGACTGGGGTAAGGCACTACGGCTGGGGAAGGATGCACTGGGACTGGGGTAAGGCATTTTGGCAGAGGGAGGCATACACTGGGACTGGGACAAGGCACTTCGGCTGTGGAATGCTTGCACTGGGACTGGGGTAAGGCACTTCGGCTGGGTGAGGCATAAACTGGGACTGGGCTAAAGCACGTCGACTGGGGGAGGCATACATTGGGGATGCGGGTGGCATACACTGGGACTGATGTAATGCATGTCGGCTGGGTGAGGCATAAATTGGGACTGGGGTAAGGCACTTCGGCTGTGGGAGGCATACACTGGGACTGGGGTAAGGCACTTCGGCTGGGGAAGGCATACACTGGGACTTGGGTAAGGTACTTCCACTGGGTGAGGCATAAACAGGGACTGGGCTAACGCACGTCGACTGCGGGAGGCCTGCACTTGGATTGGGGTAAGGCATTTCGGTTGGGTGAGGCATAAACTGGGACTGGGGTAAGGCACTTCAGCTGTGTGATGCATACACTGGCATGCCGGAGGCATAGACTGGGGACCGAGGTAAGGCAGTTCGCCTTGGTGAGGCTTACACTGGGACTGGGGTAAGGATCTTCGGCTGGGGGAGGCATACACTGGGACTGGTTTAAGGCACTTCAGCTGGGTGAAGCAAGCAGTGGGACTGGGGTAAGGCACTTCGGCTGGGTGAGGCATAAACTGGGACTGGGCTAAGGCAGGTCGGCTGGGGGAGGCATACACAGGGACTGGGGTAAAGCACTTCAGCTGGAGAAGGCAAGCAGTGGGACTGGTGTAAGGCACTTCGGCTGAGTGAGGCATGCACTGGGACTGGGGGAAGGCACTTCGGCTGGGTGAGGCATAAACTGGGACTGGGGTAAGGCACGTCGACCGAGCGAGGCATAAATTGGGATTGGGGTAAGGCACTTTGGCTAGGGGAGGCATATACTGAGACTGGGGTAAGGGACTACTGCTGGGTGAGGCAAGCACTGGGACTGGGGTAAGGCACTTCGGCTGGGTGAGGTATACACTCTGGGACTGGGGTAAGGCACTTTGGTTGGGGGAGGCATACACTGGGATTGGGGTAAGGCACTACGGCTGGGGAAGGATGCACTGGGACTGGGGTAAGGCATTTTGGCAGAGGGAGGCATACACTGGGACTGGGACAAGGCACTTCGGCTGTGGGATGTTTGCACTGGGACTGGGGGAAGGCACTTCGGCTGCGGGAGGCATACACTGGGACTGGGGTAAAGCAATTCGGCTGGGGCAGGCATACAGTGGGACTGGGGTAAGGCACATCGGCTGGGGGAGGACAGCACTGGGACTGGGGGAAGGCACTTCGGCTGGGTGAGGCATACACTGGGACTGGGGTAAGGCACATCGGCTGGGGGAGGACAGCACTGGAACTGGGGGAAGGCACTTCGGCTCAGTGATGCATGTAATGTGGTAAGGCACTTTGGCTGCACGAGACAGGAACTGGGAGTGGGGTAAGGCAATTCGGCTGGGGGAGTCATACACTGGAACTGGGGTAAGGCACTTCCGCTGGGGAGGGAATCACTGGGACTGGGGTAAGGCACTTTGGCTGGGGGTTGCATACACTGGGACTTGGTTAAGGCACTTCGGCTGGGTGAGGCAAACACTTCGACTGGGGCATGGCACTTCGGCTGGGGGAGGCATACACTGGGACTGGGGTAAGGCACTTTGGCGGGGTGAGGCCTTCACTGGGACTGTGGTAAGGAACTTCAGCTGGGGGAGGCATTGACTGGGACTCTGGTAAGGCACTTCGACTGGGGGAGGCCTGCACTGGGATTGGGGGAAGACACTTTGGTTGGGTGAGGCATAAACTGGGACTGGGGTAACGCACTTCACCTGTGTGATGCACACACTGGCCTGCAGGAGGCATAGACTGGGACTGAGTTAAAGCAGTTTGGCTGGGGGAGGCATATACTGGGACAGGGATAAGGCACTTCGGCTGAGTGAGGCATGCAATGGGACTGGAGTAATGCACTTCGGCTGGGGGAGGCATACACTTGGACCGGGGTAAGGCACTTTGTCTGGGGGAGGCATACACTGGGACTGGGGTAAGGCACTTTGGCGGGGTGAGGCCTTCACTGGGACTGTGGTAAGGAACTTCAGCTGGGGGAGGCATAGACTGGGACTCTGGTAAGGCACTTCGACTGGGGGAGGCCTGCACTGGGATTGGGGGAAGACACTTTGGTTGGGTGAGGCATAAACTGGGACTGGGGTAACGCACTTCACCTGTGTGATGCACACACTGGCCTGCAGGAGGCATAGACTGGGACTGAGTTAAAGCAGTTTGGCTGGGGGAGGCATATACTGGGACAGGGATAAGGCACTTCGGCTGAGTGAGGCATGCAATGGGACTGGAGTAATGCACTTCGGCTGGGGGAGGCATACACTTGGACCGGGGTAAGGCACTTTGTCTGGGGGAGGCATACACTGGGACTGGGGTAAGGCACTTCGGCTGGGTGAGGCCTTCACTGGGATTGGGGTAAGGCACTTCGGCTGCGGTATGCATACATTGGGGCTAGGAGAGGGATACACTGGGACTGGGGCAAGGCACTTTGGCTGGGTGAGGCAAGCACTCGGACTAGGGTAAGGCACTTCGGCTGGTGGAGTGATGCACTGGGACTGTGGTAAGGCATTTCGGCTGGGGGAGGCATACACTGGGACTGGGTAAGTCACTTTGGCTGGGGGAGGCATACACTGGGACTGTGGTAAGGCACTTCGGCTGGGGGAGGCATATACTGGGACTGGGGTAAGGCACTTTGGCTGGGGGTTGCATACACTGGGACTTGGTTAAGGCACTTTGGCAGGGGGAGGCATACACTGGGACAGGGGTAAGTCACTTCGGCTGGGGAGGCATGCACTGGGACTGAGGTAAGGCACTTCGGCTGTAAGAGGCCTACACTGGGCCTGGGGTAAGGCACTTCAGCCGGGGGTGGCCTGCACTGGGATTGGGTAAGTCACTTCGGCTGGGGGAGGCATACACTGGGACTGTGGTAAGGCATCTTGGCTGGGGGAGGCATACACTGGGACTGGGGTAAGTCTCTTTGGCTGGGGGAGGCAGACACTGGGACTGTGGTAAGGCACTTCGGCTGGGGGAGGCATACAATGGGACTGTGGTAAGGCACTTCGGCTGGGGGAGGGATATACTGGGACTGTGGTAAGGCATCTTGGCTGGGGGAGGCATACACTGGAACTGGGGTAAGTCTCTTTGGCTGGGGGAGGCAGACACTGGGACTGTGGTAAGGCACTTCGGCTGGCAAACACTGGGACTGGGGTAAGGCACTTCGGCTGGGTGAGTGATACGCTGGGACTGGGTTAAGGCAGTTGGGCTGTGGGAGACCTGAATTGGCAATGTGTTAAGGCACTTTGGCTGTGGGAGGCATTCACTGGGACTGGGGTAAGGCACTTGGGCTGGTGGAGGCAAACACTGGGACTGGGGTAAGGCACTTTGGCTGGGGGTTGCATACACTGGGACTTGGTTAAGGCACTTTGGCAGGGGGAGGCATACACTGGGACAGGGGTAAGACACTTCGGCTGGGGAGGCATGCACTGGGACTGAGGTAAGGCACTTCGGCTGTAAGAGGCCTACACTGGGCCTGGGGTAAGGCACTTCGGCTGGGGGAGGCCTGCACTGGGATTGGGGGAAGACACTTTGGTTGGGTGAGGCATAAACTGGGACTGGGGTAAGGCACTTCACCTGTGTGATGCATACACTGGCCTACAGGAGGCATAGACTGGGACTGAGTTAAGGCAGCTTGGCTGGGTGAGGCATACACTGGGACTGGGGTAAGGATCTTCGGCTGAGGAAGGCATATATTGGGACTAGGGTAAGACACTTCGGCTGGGTGAGGCAAGCACTGGGACTGGGGTAAGGCACTTCAGCTGGGGGAGGCATACACTAGGACTAGGTTAAGGCATGTCAACTGGGGGCAGGCATGCACTGAGACGGAGCAAGGCACTTTGGCATGGTGAGGCATGCACTGGGAGTAGAGCAAGGCTGGGGGAGGCATAGACTGCGACTGGGGTAAGGCACTACTGCTGTGTGAGGCAAGGACTGGGAGTGGGGCAAGGCACTTTGGCTGTAGGAGGCATGCACTGGGACTGGGGTAACGCAATTCGGCTGAGGGAGGCCTGCACTGGTACTGTGTAAGGCACTTCTGCTGGGTGAGGCATTCACTGGGACAGGGCGAAGGGACTTCGGCTGGGGGAGGCATAAACTGGGACTAGGGTAAGGCACTTTGGCTGGAGGAGGCATGGACTGGGGTAAGGCACTTCGACTGCGGCAGGCATAAACTGGGACTGGGGTAAGGCACTTCAGTGGGGGGAGGCATACACTGGGTCTGGGGTAACGCACTTCGGCTGGAGGAAGCATACACTGAGACTGGGGTAAGGCACTTCGACTGGGTGAGGCATGCATTGTGATTGGTGTAAGACACTTCGTCTGGGGAAGGCAGACACCGAGACTGGGGTAATGCACTTCAGATGGGGGTGGCAAGCACTGGGACTGGGGTAAGGCACTTCGGCTGAGTAAGGCATGGACTGGGGCAAGGCACTTCGGCTGGGGGAGACATGCACTGCGACTGGGGTAAGGCACTTCGGCTGGGAGAGGGATGCACTGGGGCAAGGCACTTCGGCTGGGGGAGGCATGCAGTGGGACTGGGGTAAGGCACGTCGGCTGCACGAGACAAACACTGGAACTGCGGAAGGGCACTTCGGTAGGGGTAGGCAAGCACTGGGACTGGGGTAAGGCACTTCGGCTGAGGGAGGCATACACAAGGACTGGGGTAAGTCTCTTCGGCTGGGGAAGGGATGCACCGGGACTGGGGCAAGGCAGTTCATCTGGGTGAGGCACTTTGGCTGGGGAGGCATGTTCTGGTGTAAGGCATTTCGGCTGACGGAGTCATACACTGGGACTGGGGTAAGTCTCTTCGGCTGGGGGAGGCATCCACTGGGACTGGGGTAAGTCTCTTCGGCTGGGGGAGGCATAGACTGGGATTGGGGTAAGGCACTTCGGCTGGGGTATGCATACACTGGGGCTAGGAGAGGAATACACTGGGACTGGGGCAAGGCACTTCGGCTGCGTGAGGCATGCACTCGGACTGTGGTAAGGCACTTCGGCTGGGGGAGGCATATACTGGGACTGTGGTAAGGCATCTTGGCTGGGGGAGGCATACACTGGGACTGGGGTAAGTCTCTTTGGCTGGGGGAGGCAGACACTGGGACTGTGGTAAGGCATTTCGGCTGGGGGAGGCATACACTGGGACTGGGTAAGTCACTTCGGCTGGGGGAGGCATACACTGGGACTGTGGTAAGGCACTTCGGCTGGGGGAGGCATATACTGGGACTGTGGTAAGGCATCTTGGCTGGGGGAGGCATACACTGGGACTGGGGTAAGTCTCTTTGGCTGGGGGAGGCAGACACTGGGACTGTGGTAAGGCACTTCGGCTGGCAAACACTGGGACTGGGGTAAGGCACTTCGGCTGGGTGAGTGATACGCTGGGACTGGGTTAAGGCAGTTGGGCTGTGGGAGACCTGCACTGGCAATGTGTTAAGGCACTTTGGCTGTGGGAGGCATTCACTGGGACTGGGGTAAGGCACTTTGGCTGGGGGTTGCATACACTGGGACTTGGTTAAGGCACTTTGGCTGGGGGAGGCATATACTGGGACAGGGATAAGGCACTTCGGCTGGGGAGGCATGCAATGGGACTGGAGTAATGCACTTCGGCTGGGGGAGGCATACACTGGGACTGGGGTAAGGCACTTCGGCTGGGTGAGGCCTTCACTGCGACTGTGGTAAAGCACTTCGGCTGGGGGAGGCATACATTTGGAATGGGGTAAGGCCCTTCGGCTGGCAAAAGATGGGACTTGGGTAATGCACTACGGCTGGGTGAGGGATGCACTGGGACTGGGGTAAGGCACTTCGGATGGGTGAGGCCTTCACTGGGACTGTGGTAAAGCACTTCGGCTGGGGGAGGCATTCACTGGGACTCTGGTAAGGCACTTCGGCTGGCGGTTTCATACACTGGGACTTGGGTTAGGCACTTCGGCCGAGGGAGACATACACAAGGACTGGGGTAAGGCACTACGGATCAGTGAGGGCTGCACTGGGACTTGGGTAAGGCACTTCGGCTGAGGGAGGCACACACTGGGACTGAGGTAAGTCTCTTCGGCTGGGGGAGGCATATGTTGCGACTGGGGCAAACCACTTTGGCTGGGTGAGAGATGCACTGGGACTGGGGTAAGGCACTTCGGCTAGGTGAGGCATACACTGGGTCTGGGGGAGGCATGCACTGAGACTGGGGTGAGGCACTTCGGCTGGGTGAGGCGTGCACTGGGACTGGGGTAAGGCACTTTGGCTGGGTGTTGCATACACTGGGATTTGGGTAAGGCACTTCGGCTGAGGGAGGCATACACAAGGACTGGGGTAAGTCTCTTTGGCTGGGGGAGGCATACACTGGGACTGGGGCAAACCACTTTGGCTGGGGGAGGAATGCACCGGGACTGGGGCAAGGCAGTTCATCTGGGTGAGGCACTTCGGCTGGGGGAGGCATGTTCTGCTGTAAGGCATTTCGGCTGGGGGAGGCATCCACTGGGACTGGGGTAAGTCTCTTCGGCTGGGGGAGGCATAGACTGGGATTGGGGTAAGGCACTTCGGCTGGGGTATGCATACACTGGGGCTAGGAGAGGGATACACTGGGACTGGGGCAAGGCACTTCGGCTGGGTGAGGCATGCACTCGGACTAGGGTAAGGCACTTTGGCTGGCAAACACTGGGACTGGGGTAAGTCTCTTCGGCTGGGGGAGGCATATACTGGGACAGGGATAAGGCACTTCGGCTGAGTGAGGCATGCAATGGGACTGGAGTAATGCACTTCGGCTGGGGGAGGCATACACTTGGACCGTGGTCAGGCACTTTGTCTGGGGGAGGCATACACTGGGACTGGGGTAAGGCACTTCGGCTGGGGGTTGCATACACTGAGACTTGGTTAAGGCACTTTGGCTGGGGGAGGCATACACTGGGACTTGGGTAAGGCACTTCGGCTGAGGGAGGCACACACTGGGACTGAGGTAAGTGTCTTCGGCTGAGGGAGGCACACACTGGGACTGGAGTAAGCTCTTCGGCTGGGGAAGGCATACACTGGGATTGGAGTAAGGCACTTCGGCAGAGGTAGGAATACACTGGGTCTAGGAGAGGGATGCACTGGGACTGGGGCAAGGCACTTTGGCTGGGTGAGGCATGCACTTGGACTAGGATAAGGCACTTTGGCTGGTGGAGTGATGCACTGGGACTGTGGTACGGCATTTCGGCTGGCGGAGGCATACACTGGGACTGCGTCAGTCACTTCGGCTGGGGGAGGCATACACTGGGACAGGGGTAAGGCACTTCATCTGGGGGAGGCATACACTGGGACTGGATTAAGGCACTACGGCTGGGTCAGGGGTGCACTGGGACTGGGGTAAGGCACTTCGACTGGTGGAGTGAGGCACTGGGACTGTGGAGAGGCATTTCGGCTGCCGAGGCATACACTGGGACTGGGTTCAGGCTCTTCGGCTGTGTGAGAGGCCTGCACTGGGACTGTGGTAAGGAACTTCAGCTGGTGGGGGCATGGACTGGGATACGGCACTTTGGCTGGGAGAGGCATGCACTGGGACTGTGGTAAAGCACTTCGGCTGAGGGAGGCATACACTGGGACTGGGGTAAGTCTCTTCGGCTGGGGGAGGCATACACTGGGATTGGGGTAAGTCGCTTCGGAAGGGGAGGCATAGACTGGGACTGGGGTAAGTCTCTTCGGCTGGGGGAGGCATACACTGGGATTGGGGTAAGTCGCTTCGGCTGGGGGAGGCATAGACTGGGATTGGGGTAAGGCACTTCGGCTGGGATATGCATACACTGGGGCTAGGAGAGGGATACACTGGGACTGGGGCAAGGCACATCGGCTGGGTGAGGCATGCACTCGGACTAGGGTAAGGCACTTCGGCTGGTGGAGTGATGCACTGGGACTGTGATAAGGCATTTCGGCTGGGGGAGGCATACACTGGGAATGGGTAAGTCACTTCGGCTGGGGGAGGCATACACTGGGACTGTGATAAGGCACATCGGCTGGGTGAGGCATGCACTCGGACTAGGGTAAGGCACTTCGGCTGGTGGAGTGATGCACTGGGACTGGGGTAAGGCACTTCGGCTGAGTGAGGCAAGCACTGGGACTGGGGCAAGGCACTTCGGCTGGGTAAGGCATACATTGGGACTGGGGTAAGGCACTTCGGCTGGGTGAGGCATACATTGGGACTGGGATAAGGCACTTCGGCTGGGGGAGGCATACACTGGGACTGGGGTAAGACACTTCGGCTGCGGGAGGCATGCACTTGGACTGGGGTAAGGCACATCGACTGAAGGAGTGATGCACTGGGACTGTGGTAAGGCATTTCGGCTGGGCGAGGTATACATTGGGACTGGGTTCAGGCACTTCGGCTGGGGGTGGCATACACTGGGACTGTGGTAAAGCACTTCGCTGAGGGAAGGATGCACTGGAACTGGGGTAAGGCTCTTCGGCTGGGGAAGGCATGGACTGGGGTAAGGCACTTCGGCTGGGTGAGACATGCAGTGGAACTGGGTTAAGGCACTTCGGCTGAGTGATGCATGCAGTGGGACTGGAGTAAGGCACTTCGGCTGGGGGAGCCATACACTGGGACTGGGTTAAGGCATTTCGGCTGTGGGAGGCATATACTGGGACTGGGGTAAGGCACTACGGCTGGGTGAGGCCTGCACTGGGACTGGGGTAAGGCACTTCGGCTAGGGGAGGCATACACTGGGATTGGGTAAGGCACTACATCTGGGTGAGGCATGGACTGGGATAAGGCACTTTGGCTGGTGGAGGCATGCACTGGGACTGGGGTCAGGCACTTTGGCTGGGAAGGCATGTACTGGGACTGGTGTAAGACACTTCGACTGAGGGAGGCGTGCCATGAGACTGGTCGAAGGCACTTCGGCTAGGGGAGGCATGGACTGGGGTAAGGCACCGGCTGGGGAAGGCATACACTAGGAGTGGGGTAAGGCAGTTCGGCTGGAGGTTGGATGCACTGGGACTGGGGTAAGGTACTTCGGCTGGGTGAGGCATGTACTGGGACTGGTGTAAGACACTTCGACTGAGGGAGGCGTGCCATGAGACTGGTCGAAGGCACTTCGGCTGGGG
This sequence comes from Pristiophorus japonicus, assembly GCF_044704955.1. NCBI lineage: Eukaryota > Metazoa > Chordata > Chondrichthyes > Pristiophoridae > Pristiophorus > Pristiophorus japonicus. Next base: position 12,325,801 of record NC_091999.1, on the reverse strand, counting down.
GAGGCATGGACTGGGGTAAGGCACCGTCTGGCTGAGAGATGCAGTGGGACTGGGGTAAGGCACTTCGGCTGGGTGTTGCATACACTGGGATTTGGGTAAGGCACTTCGGCTGAGGGAGGCATACACAAGGACTGGGGTACGTCTCTTTGGCTGGGGGAGGCATACACTGGGCCTGGGGTAAGTCTCTTCGGCTGGGGGAGGCATACACTGGGATTAGGGTAAGGCACTTCGGCGGGGTATGCATACACTGGGGCTAGGAGAGGGATACACTGGGACTGGGGCAAGGCACTTCGGCTGGGTGAGGCATGCACTCGGACTAGGGTAAGGCACTTCGGCTGGTGGAGTGATGCACTGGGACTGTGATAAGGCATTTCGGCTGGGGGAGGCATACACTGGGAATGGGTAAGTCACTTCGGCTGGGGGAGGCATACACTGGGACTGTGATAATGCACTTCGGCTGGGGGAGGCATATACTGGGACTGTGGTAAGGAACTTCGGCTGGGGCAGGCATACATTGGGACTGGGGTAAGGCACTTCGGCTGGGGGAGGCATACACTGGGACTGTGGTAAGGAACTTCGGCTGGTGGAGTGATGCACTGGGACTGTGGTAAGGCACTTCGGCTGGGGCAGGCATACACTGGGACTGGGGTAAGGCACTTCGGCTGGGGGAGGCATAGACTGGAATTGGGGTAAGACACTTCGGCTGGGGTATGCATACACTGGGGCTAGGAGAGGCATACACTGGGACTGTGGTAAGGCACTTCGGCTGGTGGAGTGATGCACTGGGACTTTGGTAAGGCATTTCGGCTGGGGGAGGCATACACTGGGACTGGGTAAGTCACTTTGCTGGGGGAGGCATACACTGGGACTGTGGTAAGGCACTTCGGCTGGGGGAGGCATATACTGGGACTGTGGTAAAGCACTTCGGCTGGGGAAGGCATACACTGGTACTCTGGTCAGACACTTCAGCTGGGGGAGGCATACATTTGGAATGGGGTAAGGCCCTTCGGCTGGCAAAAGATGGGACTTGGGTAAGGCACTTCGGCTGGGGGAGGCATACACTGGGACTGGGTTAAGGCACTTCGGATGGGTGAGGCCTTCACTGGGACTGTGGTAAAGCACTTCGGCTGGGGGAGGCATTCACTGGGACTCTGGTAAGGCACTTCGGCTGGCGGTTTCATACACTGGGACTTGGGTTAGGCACTTTGGCCGAGGGAGACATACACAAGGACTGGGGTAAGGCACTACGGATCAGTGAGGGCTGCACTGGGACTTGGGTAAGGCACTTCGGCTGAGGGAGGCACACACTGGGACTGAGGTAAGTCTCTTCGGCTGGGGGAGGCATACGTTGGGACTGGGGCAAACTACTTTGGCTGGGTGAGAGATGCACTGGTACTGGGGTAAGGCACTTCGGCTGGGTGTTGCATAAACTGGGATTTGGATAAGGCACTTCGGCTGAGGGAGGCATACACAAGGACTGGGGTAAGTCTCTTCGGCTGGGGGAGGCATACACTGCGAATGGGGCAAACCACTTTGGCTGGGGGAGGGATGCAGCGGGACTGGGGCAAGGCAGTTCATCTGGGTGAGGCACTTCGGCTGGGGGAGGCATGTTCTGGTGTGAGGCATTTCGGCTGAGGGAGTCATACACTGGGACTGGGGTAAGTCTCTTCGGCTGGGGAGGCATCCACTGGGACTGGGGTAAGTCTCTTCGGCTGGGGGAGGCATAGACTGGGATTGGGGTAAGGCACTTCGGCTGAGGTATGCATATACTGGGGCTAGGAGAGGGATACACTGGGACTGGGGCAAGGCACTTCGGCTGGGTGAGGCATGCACTCGGACTAGGGTAAGGCACTTCGGCTAGTGGAGTGATGCACTGGGACTGTGTTAAGGCACTTTGGCTGTGGGAGGCATTCACTGGGACTGGGGTAAGGCACTTGGGCTGGTGGAGGCAAACACTGGGACTGGGGTAAGGCACTTTGGCTGGGGGTTGCATACACTGGGACTTGGTTAAGGCACTTTGGCTGGGGGAGGCATACACTGGGACTGGGGTAAGGCACTTCGGCTGGGTGAGGCAAACACTTCGACTGGGGCATGGCACTTCTGCTGGGGGAGGCATACACTGGGACTGGGGTAAGGCACTTTGGCGGGGTGAGGCCTTCACTGGGACTGTGGTAAGGAACTTCAGCTGGGGGAGGCATAGACTGGGACTCTGGTAAGGCACTTCAGCTGGGGGAGGCATACATTTGGACTGGTGTAAGGCCCTTCGGCTGGCAAACACTGGGACTTTGGTAAGGCACTTCGGCTGGGGGAGGCATGCACTGGGACTGCGCTAAGTCACGTCGGCTGGGGGAGGCATACACTGGGACTGGGGTAAGGCACTTCGGCTGGGTGAGACATACACTGGGGCTGAGGGAGGCATACACTGGGATTGGGGTAAGGCACTTCGGCTGGGTGAGACATGCAGTTGGACTGGAGTAAGGCACTTCGGCTCGGGGAGGTGTACACTGGTACTGGGGTAAGTCTCTACGGCTGGGGGAGGCATACGCTGTGACTGGGGTAAGGCACTTCGGCTGGGGGAAGCGTACACAGGGACTGGGGTTAGTCACGTCGGCAGGGGAAGGCATACACTGGGACTGGGGTAAGGCACTTCAGCTGGGTGAGGCAAGCAGTGGGACTTGGGTAAGGCATTTCGGCTGGGCGAGGCATACATTGGGACTGGGTTGAGGCACTTCGACTGGGGGAGGCATACACTGGGACTGGGGTAAGGTACTTCCACTGGGTGAGGCATACACTGGAACTGGCGTAAGGCACTTTGTCTGGGGGAGGCAAACACTGAGGCTGGAGTTGGCATACACTGGGACTGAGGTAAAGGACGTCGGCTGGGTGAGGTATACACATTTTGGCAGAGGGAGGCATGCACTGGGACTGGGGCAAGGTACTTCGGCTGTGGGAGGCCTGCACTGGGACTGGGGTAAGGCACTTCGGCTGGGTGAGGCATAAACTGGGACTGGGCTAACGCACCTCGACTGGGGGAGGCTTGCACTTGGATTGGGGTAAGGCACTTCGGTTGGGTGAGGCATAAACTGGGACTGGGGTAAGGCACTTCAGCTGTGTGATGCATACACTGGCATGCCGGAGGCATAGACTGGGACCGAGGTAAGGCAGTTCGGCTTGGTGAGGCTTACACTGGGACTGGCGTAAGGATCTTTGGCTGGGGGAGGCACTTTGGCTGGGGGAGGCATATACTGAGACTGGGTTAAGGCACTTCAGCTGGGTGAAGGAAGCAGTGGGACTGGGGTAAGGCACTTTGGCTGGGAAGGCATACACTAGGACTGGGGTAAGGCATTTCCACTGGGTGAGGCATACACTGGGACTGGCGTAAGGCACTTTGGCTGGGGAAGGCATACACTGGGGCTGGGGTAAGGGATGATGGCTGGGTGAGTTATACACTGGGACTGGGGTAAGGCACTTTGGTTGGGGGAGGCATACACTGGGATTGGGGTAAGGCACGTCGGCTGGGGGAGGCATACACTGGGACTGGGGTAAGGCACTTCGGCTGGGGGAGGCATACACTGGGACTGCGCTAAGTCACGTCGGCTGGGGGAGGCATACACTGGGACTGGGGTAAGGCACTTCGGCTGGGGGAGGCATAGACTGGGACTGTGGTCAGGCACTTCAGCTGCGGGAGGCATGCACTGGGAATGGGATAAGGCACGACGGCTGGGGGAGGCAAACATTGGGTCTGGGGTAACGCACTTCGGCTGGAGGAGGTATACACTGAGACTGGGGTAAGGCACTTCGACTGGGTGAGGCATGCATTGTGATTGGTGTAAGACACTTCGTCTGGGGGAGGCAGGTACCGAGAATGGGGTAATGCACTTCAGCAGGGGGTTGGCAAGCACTGGGACTGGGGTAAGGCACTTCGGCTGAGTAAGGCATGGACTGGGGCAAGGCACTTCGGCTGGGGGAGGCATGCAGTGCAACTGGGGTAAGGCACGTCGGCTGCACGAGACAAATTGCGGAAGGGCACTTCGGTAGGGGTAGGCAAGCACTGGGACTGGGGTAAGGCACTTCGGCTGAGTGAGGCAAGCACTGGGACTGGGGCAAGGCACTTCGGCTGGGTAAGGCATACATTGGGACTGGGATAAGGCACTTCGGCTGGGGGAGGCATACACTGGGACTGGGGTAAGACACTTCGGCTGCGGGAGGCATGCACTTGGACTGGGGTAAGGCACATCGACTGAAGGAGTGATGCACTGGGACTGTGGTAAGGCATTTCGGCTGGGCGAGGTATACATTGGGACTGGGTTCAGGCACTTCGGCTGGGGGTGGCATACACTGGGACTGTGGTAAAGCACTTCGCTGAGGGAAGGATGCACTGGAACTGGGGTAAGGCTCTTCGGCTGGGGAAGGCATGGACTGGGGTAAGGCACTTCGGCTGGGTGAGACATGCAGTGGAACTGGGTTAAGGCACTTCGGCTGAGTGATGCATGCAGTGGGACTGGAGTAAGGCACTTCGGCTGTGGGAGGCATACACTGGGACTGGGGTAAGGCACTACGGCTGGGTGAGGCCTGCACTGGGACTGGGGTAAGGCACTTCGGCTAGGGGAGGCATACACTGGGATTGGGTAAGGCACTACATCTGGGTGAGGCATGGACTGGGATAAGGCACTTTGGCTGGTGGAGGCATGCACTGGGACTGGGGTCAGGCACTTTGGCTGGGAAGGCATGTACTGGGACTGGTGTAAGACACTTCGACTGAGGGAGGCGTGCCATGAGACTGGTCGAAGGCACTTCGGCTAGGGGAGGCATGGACTGGGGTAAGGCACCGGCTGGGGAAGGCATACACTAGGAGTGGGGTAAGGCAGTTCGGCTGGAGGTTGGATGCACTGGGACTGGGGTAAGGTACTTCGGCTGGGTGAGGCATGTACTGGGGCTGGTGTAAGACACTTCGACTGAGGGAGGCGTGCCATGAGACTGGTCGAAGGCACTTCGGCTGGGTGAGGCATACACTGGGACTGGGATAAGGCACATCGGCTGGGGGAGGACAGCACTGGGACTGGGGGAAGGCACTTCGGCTTGGTGATGCATGGAATGTGGTAAGGCACTTTGGCTGCACGAGGCATGAACTGGGAGTGGGGTAAGGCAAATCGGCTGGGGGAATCATACACTGGAACTGGGGTAAGGCACTTCCGCTGGGGAGGGAATCACTGGGACTGGGGAAAGTCACTTCGGCTGGGGGAGGCCTAAACTGCGACTGGTTTAAGGCACATCGCTCGGGCGAGGGATGCACTGGGACTGGGGTAAGGCACTACGGCTGGGGAAGGATGCACTGGGACTAGGGTAAGGCACGTCGGCTGGGGGAGGCATACGCTGAGACTGGGGTAAGGCATTTTGGCAGAGAGAGCATACACTGGGACTGGGGCAAGGCACTTCGGCTGTAGGAGGCCTGCACTGGGACGGGGGTAAGGCACTTCGGCTGGGTGAGGCATAAACTGGGACTGGTGTAAGGCACGTCGACTGGGTGAGGCATAAACTGGGACTGGGGTAAGGCACTTCGGCTGGGGGAAGCGTACACTGGGACTGGGGTAAGTCACGTCGGCTGGGGAAGGCATACACTGGGACTTGGGTAAGGTACTTCCACTGGGTGAGGCATAAACAGGGACTGGGCTAACGCACGTCGACTGCGGAAGGCCTGCACTTGGATTGGGGTAAGGCATTTCGGTTGGGTGAGGCATAAACTGGGACTGGGGTAAGGCACTTCAGCTGTGTGATGCATACACTGGCATGCCGGAGGCATAGACTGGGGACCGAGGTAAGGCAGTTCGCCTTGGTGAGGCTTACACTGGGACTGGGGTAAGGATCTTCGGCTGGGGGAGGCACACACTGGGACTGGTTTAAGGCACTTCAGCTGGGTGAAGCAAGCAGTGGGACTGGGGTAAGGCACTTCGGCTGGGTGAGGCATAAACTGGGACTGGGCTAAGGCAGGTCGGCTGGGGGAGGCATACACAGGGACTGGGGTAAAGCACTTCAGCTGGAGGAGGCAAGCAGTGGGACTGGTGTAAGGCACTTCGGCTGAGTGAGGCATGCACTGGGACTGGGGGAAGGCACTTCGGCTGGGTGAGGCATAAACTGGGACTGGGGTAAGGCACGTCGACCGAGGGAGGCATAAATTGGGACTGGGGTAAGGCACTTTGGCTGGGGGAGGCATATACTGAGACTGGGGTAAGGGACTACTGCTGGGTGAGGCAAGCACTGGGACTGGGGTAAGGCACTTCGGCTGGGTGAGGTATACACTCTGGGACTGGGGTAAGACACTTTGGTTGGGGGAGGCATACACTGGGATTGGGGTAAGGCACTACGGCTGGGGAAGGATGCACTGGGACTGGGGTAAGGCATTTTGGCAGAGGGAGGCATACACTGGGACTGGGACAAGGCACTTCGGCTGTGGGATGCTTGCACTGGGACTGGGGTAAGGCACTTCGGCTGGGTGAGGCATAAACTGGGACTGGGCTAACACACGTCGACTGGGGGAAGCATACACTGGGGATGCGGGTGGCATACACTGGGACTGATGTAATGCACGTCGGCTGGGTGAGGCATAAATTGGGACTGGGGTAAGGCACTTCGGCTGTGGGAGGCATACACTGAGACTGGGGTAAGGCACATCGGCTGGGGGAGGACAGCACTGGGACTGGGGGAAGGCACTTCGGCTGCGGGAGGCATACACTGGGACTGGGGTTAAGCAATTCGGCTGGGGCAGGCATACAGTGGGACTGGGGTAAGGCACATCGGCTGGGGGAGGACAGCACTGGGACTGGGGGAAGGCACTTCGGCTGGGTGAGGCATACACAGGGACTGGGGTAAGGCACATCGGCTGGGGGAGGACAGCACTGGAACTGGGGGAAGGCACTTCGGCTCAGTGATGCATGTAATGTGGTAAGGCACTTTGGCTGCACGAGACATGAACTGGGAGTGCGGTAAGGCAATTCGGCTGGGGGAGTCATACACTGGAACTGGGGTAAGGCACTTCCGCTGGGGAGGGAATCACTGGGACTGGGGTAAGGCACTTTGGCTGGGGGTTGCATACACTGGGACTTGGTTAAGGCACTTTGGCTGGGTGAGGCAAACACTTCGACTGGGGCATGGCACTTCGGCTGGGGGAGGCATACACTGGGACTGGGGTAAGGCACTTCGGCTGGGTGAGGCAAACACTTCGACTGGGGCATGGCACTTCGGCTGGGGGAGGCATACACTGGGACTGGGGTAAGGCACTTTGGCGGGGTGAGGCCTTCACTGGGACTGTGGTAAGGAACTTCAGCTGGGGGAGGCATAGACTGGGACTCTGGTAAGGCACTTCGACTGGGGGAGGCCTGCACTGGGATTGGGGGAAGACACTTTGGTTGGGTGAGGCATAAACTGGGACTGGGGTAACGCACTTCACCTGTGTGATGCACACACTGGCCTGCAGGAGGCATAGACTGGGACTGAGTTAAAGCAGTTTGGCTGGGGGAGGCATATACTGGGACAGGGATAAGACACTTCGGCTGAGTGAGGCATGCAATGGGACTGGAGTAATGCACTTCGGCTGGGGGAGGCATACACTTGGACCGGGGTAAGGCACTTTGTCTGGGGGAGACATACACTGGGACTGGGGTAAGGCACTTCGGCTGGGTGAGGCCTTCACTGGGATTGGGGTAAGGCACTTCGGCTGGGGTATGCATACACTGGGGCTAGGAGAGGGATACACTGGGACTGGGGCAAGGCACTTCAGCTGGTTGAGGCATGCACTCGGACTAGGGTAAGGCACTTCGGCTGGTGGAGTGATGCACTGGGACTGTGGTAAGGCATTTCGGCTGGGGGAGGCATACACTGGGACTGGGTAAGTCACTTTGGCTGGGGGAGGCATACACTGGGACTGTGGTAAGGCACTTCGGCTGGGGGAGGCATATACTGGGACTGTGGTAAGGCATCTTGGCTGGGGGAGGCATACACTGGGACTGGGGTAAGTCTCTTTGGCTGGGGGAGGCAGACACTGGGACTGTGGTAAGGCACTTCGACTGGGGGAGGCATACACTGGGACTGTGGTAAGGCACTTCGGCTGGGGGAGGCATATACTGGGACTGTGGTAAGGCATCTTGGCTGGGGGAGGCATACACTGGAACTGGGGCAAGTCTCTTTGGCTGGGGGAGGCAGACACTGGGACTGTGGTAAGGCACTTCGGCTGGCAAACACTGGGACTGGGGTAAGGCACTTCGGCTGGGTGAGTGATACGCTGGGACTGGGTTAAGGCAGTTGGGCTGTGGGAGACCTGAATTGGCAATGTGTTAAGGCACTTTGGCTGGTGGAGGCAAACACTGGGACTGGGGTAAGGCACTTTGGCTGGGGGTTGCATACACTGGGACTTGGTTAAGGCACTTTGGCAGGGGAAGGCATACACTGGGACAGGGGTAAGACACTTCGGCTGGGGAGGCATGCACTGGGACTGAGGTAAGGCACTTCGGCTGTAAGAGGCCTACACTGGGCCTGGGGTAAGGCACTTCGGCTGGGGGTGGACTGCACTGGGATTGGGTAAGTCACTTCGGCTGGGGGAGGCATACACTGGGACTGTGGTAAGGCACTTCGGCTGGGGGAGGCATACACTGGGACTGTGGTAAGGCACTTCGGCTGGGGGAGGCATATACTGGGACTGTGGTAAGGCATCTTGGCTGGGGGAGGCATACACTGGAACTGGGGTAAGTCTCTTTGGCTGGGGGAGGCAGACACTGGGACTGTGGTAAGGCACTTCGGCTGGCAAACACTGGGACTGGGGTAAGGCACTTCGGCTGGGTGAGTGATACGCTGGGACTGGGTTAAGGCAGTTGGGCTGTGGGAGACCTGAATTGGCAATGTGTTAAGGCACTTTGGCTGTGGGAGGCATTCACTGGGACTGGGGTAAGGCACTTGGGCTGGTGGAGACAAACACTGGGACTGGGGTAAGGCACTTTGGCTGGGGGTTGCATACACTGGGACTTGGTTAAGGCACTTTGGCAGGGAGAGGCATACACTGGGACAGGGGTAAGTCACTTCGGCTGGGGAGGCATGCACTGGGACTGAGGTAAGGCACTTCGGCTGTAAGAGGCCTACACTGGGCCTGGGGTAAGGCACTTCAGCTGGGGGTGGCCTGCACTGGGATTGGGTAAGTCACTTCGGCTGGGTGAGGCATAAACTGGGACTGGGGTAAGGCACTTCACCTGTGTGATGCATACACTGGCCTGCAGGAGGCATAGACTGGGACTGAGTTAAGGCAGCTTGGCTGGGTGAGGCAAGCACTGGGACTGGGGTAAGGCACTTCAGCTGGGGGAGGCATACACTAGGACTAGGTTAAGGCATGTCAACTGGGGGCAGGCATGCACTGAGACGGAGCAAGGCACTTTGGCATGGTGAGGCATGCACTGGGAGTAGAGCAAGGCTGGGGGAGGCATAGACTGCGACTGGGGTAAGGCACTACTGCTGTGTGAGGCAAGGACTGGGAGTGGGGCAAGGCACTTTGGCTGTAGGAGGCATGCACTGGGACTGGGGTAACGCAATTCGGCTGAGGGAGGCCTGCACTGGTACTGTGTAAGGCACTTCTGCTGGGTGAGGCATTCACTGGGACAGGGCGAAGGGACTTCGGCTGGGGGAGGCATAAACTGGGACTAGGGTAAGGCACTTTGGCTGGAGGAGGCATGGACTGGGGTAAGGCACTTCGACTGCGGCAGGCATAAACTGGGACTGGGGTAAGGCACTTCAGTGGGGGGAGGCATACACTGGGTCTGGGGTAACGCACTTCGGCTGGAGGAAGCATACACTGAGACTGGGGTAAGGCACTTCGACTGGGTGAGGCATGCATTGTGATTGGTGTAAGACACTTCGTCTGGGGAAGGCAGACACCGAGACTGGGGTAATGCACTTCAGATGGGGGTGGCAAGCACTGGGACTGGGGTAAGGCACTTCGGCTGAGTAAGGCATGGACTGGGGCAAGGCACTTCGGCTGGGGGAGACATGCACTGCGACTGGGGTAAGGCACTTCGGCTGGGAGAGGGATGCACTGGGGCAAGGCACTTCGGCTGGGGGAGGCATGCAGTGGGACTGGGGTAAGGCACGTCGGCTGCACGAGACAAACACTGGAACTGCGGAAGGGCACTTCGGTAGGGGTAGGCAAGCACTGGGACTGGGGTAAGGCACTTCGGCTGGGGGAGGCATACACTGGGACTGGGGCAAACCACTTTGGCTGGGGGAGGGATGCACCGGGACTGGGGCAAGGCAGTTCATCTGGGCGAGGCACTTTGGCTGGGGGAGGCATGTTCTGGTGTAAGGCATTTCGGCTGAGGGAGTCATACACTGGGACTGGGGTAAGTCTCTTCGGCTGGGGGAGGCATCCACTGGGACTGGGGTAAGTCTCTTCGGCTGGGGGAGGCATAGACTGGGATTGGGGTAAGGCATCTTGGCTGGGGGAGGCATACACTGGGACTGGGGTAAGTCTCTTTGGCTGGGGGAGGCAGACACTGGGACTGTGGTAAGGCATTTCGGCTGGGGGAGGCATACACTGGGACTGGGTAAGTCACTTCGGCTGGGGGAGGCATATACTGGGACTGTGGTAAGGCATCTTGGCTGGGGGAGGCATCCACTGGGACTGGGGTAAGTCTCTTCGGCTGGGGGAGGCATATACTGGGACTGTGGTAAGGCATCTTGGCTGGGGGAGGCATACACTGGGACTGGGGTAAGTCTCTTTGGCTGGGGGAGGCAGACACTGGGACTGTGGTAAGGCACTTCGGCTGGCAAACACTGGGACTGGGGTAAGGCACTTCGGCTGGGTGAGTGATATGCTGGGACTGGGTTAAGGCAGTTGGGCTGTGGGAGACCTGCACTGGCAATGTGTTAAGGCACTTTGGCTGTGGGAGGCATTCACTGGGACTGGGGTAAGGCACTTTGGCTGGGGGTTGCATACACTGGGACATGGTTAAGGCACTTTGGCTGGGGGAGGCATATACTGGGACAGGGATAAGGCACTTCGGCTGGGGAGGCATGCAATGGGACTGGAGTAATGCACTTCGGCTGGGGGAGGCATACACTGGGACTGGGGTAAGGCACTTCGGCTGGGTGAGGCCTTCACTGCGACTGTGGTAAAGCACTTCGGCTGGGGGAGGCATACATTTGGAATGGGGTAAGGCCCTTCGGCTGGCAAAAGATGGGACTTGGGTAATGCACTACGGCTGGGTGAGGGATGCACTGGGACTGGGGTAAGGCACTTCGGATGGGTGAGGCCTTCACTGGGACTGTGGTAAAGCACTTCGGCTGGGGGAGGCATTCACTGGGACTCTGGTAAGGCACTTCGGCTGGCGGTTTCATACACTGGGACTTGGGTTAGGCACTTCGGCCGAGGGAGACATACACAAGGACTGGGGTAAGGCACTACGGATCAGTGAGGGCTGCACTGGGACTTGGGTAAGGCACTTCGGCTGAGGGAGGCACACACTGGGACTGGGGTAAGGCACTTCGGCTGGGTGAGGCATACACTGGGTCTGGGGGAGGCATGCACTGAGACTGGGGTGAGGCACATCGGCTGGGTGAGGCGTGCACTGGAACTGGGGTAAGGCACTTCGGCTGGGTGTTGCATACACTGGGATTTGGGTAAGGCACTTCGGCTGAGGGAGGCATACATAAGGACTGGGGTAAGTCTCTTCGGCTGGGGGAGGCATACACTGGGACTGGGGCAAACCACTTTGGCTGGGGGAGGGATGCACCGGGAGTGGGGCAAGGCAGTTCATCTGGGTGAGGCACTTCGGCTGGGGGAGGCATGTTCTGCTGTAAGGCATTTCGGCTGAGGGAGTCATACACTGGGATTGGGGTAAGTCTCTTTGGCTGGGGGAGGCATCCACTGGGACTGGGGTAAGTCTCTTCGGCTGGGGGAGGCATAGACTGGGATTGGGGTAAGGCACTTCGGCTGGGGTATGCATACATTGGGGCTAGGAGAGGGATACACTGGGACTGGGGCAAGGCACTTCGGCTGGGTGAGGCATGCACTCAGACTAGGGTAAGGCACTTTGGCTGGCAAACACTGGGACTGGGGTAAGTCTCTTCGGCTGGGGGAGGCATATACTGGGACAGGGATAAGACACTTTGTCTGGGGGAGGCATACACTGGGTCTGGGGTAAGGCACTTCAGCTGGGGGTTGCATACACTGAGACTTGGTTAAGGCACTTTGGCTGGGGGAGGCATACACTGGGACTTGGGTAAGGCACTTCGGCTGAGGGAGGCACACACTGGGACTGAGGTAAGTCTCTTCGGCTGAGGGAGGCACACACTGGGACTGGAGTAAGTTCTTCGGCTGGGGAAGGCATACACTGGGATTGGAGTAAGGCACTTCGGCAGAGGTAGGAATACACTGGGTCTAGGAGAGGGATGCCCTGGGACTGGGGCAAGGCACTTTGGCTGGTGGAGTGATGCACTGGGACTGTGGTACGGCATTTCGGCTGGCGGAGGCATACACTGGGACTGCGTCATTCACTTCGGCTGAGGGAGGCATACACTGGGACAGGGGTAAGGCACTTCATCTGGGGGAGGCATACACTGGGACTGGATTAAGGCACTACGGCTGGGTCAGGGGTGCACTGGGACTGGGGTAAGGCACTTCGACTGGTGGAGTGATGCACTGGGACTGTGGAGAGGCATTTCGGCTGCCGAGGCATACACTGGGACTGGGTTCAGGCTCTTCGGCTGTGTGAGAGGCCTGCACTGGGACTGTGGTAAGGAACTTCAGCTGGTGGGGGCATGGACTGGGATACGGCACTTTGGCTGGGAGAGGCATGCACTGGGACTGTGGTAAAGCACTTCGGCTGAGGGAGGCATACACTGGGACTGGGGTAAGTCTCTTCGGCTGGGGGAGGCATACACTGGGATTGGGGTAAGTCGCTTCGGCTGGGGGAGGCATAGACTGGGATTGGGGTAAGGCACTTCGGCTGGGGTATGCATACACTGGGGCTAGGAGAGGGATACACTGGGACTGGGGCAAGGCACTTCGGCTGGGTGAGGAATGCATTCGGACTAGGGTAAGGCACTTCGGCTGGTGGAGTGATGCACTGGGACTGTGATAAGGCATTTCGGCTGGGGGAGGCATACACTGGGACTGGGTAAGTCACTTCAGCTGGGGGAGGCATATACTGGGACTGTGGTAAGGCATCTTGACTGGGGGAGGCATACACTGGGACTGGGGTAAGTCTCTTTGGCTGGGGGAGGCATGCACTGGGACTGGGGTAAGGCACTTTGGCTGGGGAAGGCATACACTAGGAGTGGGGTAAGGCAGTTTGGCTGGAGGTTGGATGCACTGGGATTGGGGTAAGGTACTTCGGCCGAGTGAGGCCTGTACTGGGACTGGGATAAGTCTCTTCGGCTGGGGGAGGCATATACTGAGACTGTGGTAAGACACTTCGGCTGGTGGAGGCTTGCACTGGGACTGGGGTAAGGCACTTCGGCTGTTTGAGGCATACACTAGGAATGGGGTAAGGCAGTTCGGTTGGAGGTTGGATGCACTGGGACTGGGGTAAGGTACTTCGGCTGAGGGAGGCATACTCTGGGACTGTGGTAAGACACTTCGGCTGGGGGAGGCATACATTGGGACTGGGTTAAGGCTCTTCGGCTGTGAGAGGCCTGCACTGGGACTGTGGTAAGGAACTTTGGCTCGTGGAGGCATGGACTGGGATAAGGCACTTTGGCTGGGGGAGGCATGCACTGGGACTGGGGTCAGGCACTTCGGCTGTTTGAGCCATACACTAGGAATGGGGTAAGGCAGTTCGGCTGGAGGTTGGATGCACTGGGACTGGGGTAAGGTACTTCGGCTGGGTGAGGCATGTACTGGGACTGGTGTAAGACATTTCGACTGAGGGAGGCGTGCCGTGAGACTGGTCGAAGACACTTCGGCTGGGGGAGGCCTACACTGAGACTGGTGTAAGGCACTTCGGCTGGGGGAGGCATACACTGGGACTGGTGTAAGGCACTTCGGTTGGGGGAGGCACTTCGGCTGGGGGAGGCATAAACTGCGTCTGAGGTAAGGCACTTCGGCTGGGAGAGGCATGGACTGGGGTAAAGCACCGGCTGGGTGAGAGATGCACTGGGACTGGGGTAAGGCACTTCGGCTGGGTGAGGCATACACTGGGTCTGGGGGAGGCATGCACTGAGACTGGGGTAAGGCACTTCGGCTGGGTGTTGCATACACTGGGACTTGGATAAGGCACTTCGGCTGAGGGAGGCATACACAAGGACTGGGGTAAGTCTCTTCGGCTGGGGGAAGCATACAGTGGGACTGGGGCAAACCACTTTAGCTGGGGGAGGGATGCACCGGGACGGGGCAAGGCAGTTCATCTGGGTGAGGCACTTCGGCTGGGGGAGGCATGTTCTGGTGTAAGGCATTTCGGCTGAGGGAGTCATACACTGGGACTGGGGTAAGTCTCTACGGCTGGGGGAGGCATACATTGGGACTGGGTTAAGGCACTTCGGCTGGGGTAGGCATACACTGGGACTGGGGTAAAGCACTTCGTCTGAGGGAAGGATGCACTGGAACTGGGATAAGGCACATCGGCTGGGGGAGGCTTGTTCTGGTGTAAGGCATTTCGGCTGGGTGAGAGATGCACTGGGACTGGGGTAAGGCACTTTGGCTGGGTGAGGCATACTCTAGGTCTGGGATAAGGCACTTCGGCTGGGGGAGGCATGGACTGGGGTAAGGCACCGGCTGGGTGAGAGATGCACTGGGACTGGGGTAAGGCCCTTCGGCTGGGTGAGGCATAAACTGGGTCTGGGGGAGACATGCATTGGGACTGGGGTAAGGCACTTCGGCTGGGTGTTGCATACACTGGGACTCGGGTAAGGCACTTCGGTCGAGGGAGGCAGACACAAGGACTGGGGTAAGGCACTACGGATCGGTGAGGGCTGCACTGGGACATGGGTAAGGCACTTCGGCTGAGGGAGACACACACTAGGACTGGGGCAAACCATTTTGGCTGGGGGAGGGATGCACCGGGACTGGGGCAGGGCAGTTCATCTGGGTGAGGCACTTCGGCTGGGGGAGGCATGTTTTGGTGTAAGGCATTTCGGCTGAGGGAGACATACACTGGGATTGGGGTAAGTCTCTTCGGTTGGGGGAGGCATCCACTGGGACTGGGGTAAGTCTCTTCGGCTGGGGAAGGCATACACTGGGATTGGGGTAAGGCACTTCGGCTTGGGTAGGCATGCACTGGGGCTAGGAGAGGGATGCACTGGGACTGGGGCAAGGCACTTCGGCTGGGTGAGGCATGCACTTGGACTAGGGTAAGGCACTTCGGCTGGTGGAGTGATGCACTGGAACTGGGTAAGTCACTTCGGCTGGGGGTCGCATACACTGGGACTGTGGTAAGACACTTCGCCTGGGGGCGGCATATATTGGGACTGTGGTGAGGCATCTTGGCTGGGGGAGGCATACACTGGGACTGGGGTAATTCTCTTTGGCTGTTGGAGGCAGACACTGGGACTGTGGTAATGCACTTCGGCTGCGGAAGGCATACACTGGGACTGGGGTAAGGCACTTCGGCTGGGGGAGGCATACATGAGACTGGGGTAAGGCACTTCGGCTGGGTGAGGCATACACTGGTACTGGGGGAGGCATATACTGGGATTGGGGTGAGGTACGTCGGCTTAGGGTTGCATACCTGGGACTGGAGTAAGGCACTTCGGCTGCGGGAGGCATACATTGCGACTGGGTTAAGGCTCTTCGGCTGAGATGCATGCAATGGGATTGGAGTAAGGCACTTTGGCTGGGGAAGGCTTACACTGAGACTGGAGTAAGGCACCGGCTGGGTGAGAGATGCACTGGGACTGTGGTAAGGCACTTCGGCTGGGTGAGGCATACACTGGGTCTGGGTGTTGCATACACTGGGACTCCGATAAGGCACTTCGGCCGAGGGAGGCATACACAAGGACTGGGGTCAGGCACTACGGATTGGTGAGGGCTGCACTGGGACTTGGGTAAGGCACTTCGGCTGAGGGAGGCACACATTGGGACTGGGGTAAGTCTCTTCGGCTGGGGGAGGGATACACTGGGATTGGGATGAGATACTTTGGCTTTGGGTTGCATACTCTGGGACTAGTGTAAGGCATTTCGGCTGGGTGAGGCATACACTGCGACTGGGTTAAGGCTCTTCGGCTGAGACGCATGCAATGGGATTGGAGTAAGGCACTTTGGCTGAAGGAGGCTTACACTGGGACTGGGGTAAGGCACTTCAGCTAGCGGAGGCATACAATGCGACTGGGGTAAGGCACTGTGGCTGGGTGAGGCCTGCACTGGGACTGGAGTAAGGTTCTTCGGCTAGGGGAGGCATACACTGGGACTGGGGTAAAGCACTTCGGCTGGTGGAGTGATGCACTGGGACTGGGGTAAGACACCGGCTGGGTGAGTGATACGCTGGGACTGGGTTAAGGCACTTGGGCTATGGGAGACCTGCACTGGCAATGTGTTAAGGCACTTTGGCTGTGGGAGGCATTCACTGGGACTGGGGTAAGGCACTTCGGCTGGGTGAGTGATACGCTGGGACTGGGTTAAGGCACTTGGGCTATGGGAGACCTGCACTGGCAATGTGTTAAGGCACTTTGGCTGTGGGAGGCATTCACTGGGACCGGGGTAAGGCACTTCGGCTGGTGGAGGCATACATTGGGACTGGGGTAAGGCACGTCGGCTGGGGGAGGCATATACTGGGACTGTGGTAAGGCATCTTGACTGGGGGAGGCATACACTGGGACTGGGGGAAGTCTCTTTGGCTGTGGGAGGCATGCACTGGGACTGGGGTAAGGCACTTAGACTGGGGGAGGCATGGACTGAGACTGGGGTGAGGCACTTCGGCTGGGGGAGGCATGTTCTGGTGTAAGGCATTTCGGCTGAGGGAGTCATACACTGGGACTGGGGTAAGTCTCTTCGGCTGGGGGAGGCATAATTGGGACTGGGTTAAGGCTCTTCGGCTGTGAGAGGCCAGCACTGGGACTGTGGTAAGGAACTTTGGTTTGTGGAGGCATGGACTGGGATAAGGCACTTTGGCTGGGGGAGGCATGCACTGGGACTGTGGTAAAGCACTTCGGCTGGGGGAAGCATATACTGAGACTGTGGTAAGGCACTTCGGCTGGGGGAAGCATACATTGGGACTGGGTTAAGGCACTTCGGCTGGGGTAGGCATACACTGGGACTGGGGTAAAGCACTTTGTCTGAGGGAAGGATGCACTGGAACTGGGATAAGGCACTTCGGCTGGGGGAGGCTTGTTCTGGTGTCAGGCATTTCGGCTGGGTGAGAGATGCACTGGGACTGGATTAACGCACTACGGCTGGGTGAGGGATGCACTGGGACTGGGGTAAGGCACTTCGGCTGGAGGAGGCATACATTGGGACTGTGGTAAGGCATTTCGGCTGGGCGAGGCATACACTGGGACTGGGATAAGTCTCTTCGGCTGGGGGAGGCATACACTGGGACTGTGGTAAGACACTTCGGCTGAGGGAGGCATACATTGGGACTGGGTTCAGGCTCTTCGGCTGTGAGAGGCATGTACTGGGACTGTGGTAAAGCACTTCGGCTGGGGGAGGCATATTCTGGTGTAAGGCATTTCGGCTGGGTGAGGCATGCACTGGGACTGGGGTAAGGCACTTCGGCTCGGTGTTGCATACACTGGGACTTGGGTAAGGCACTTCGGCTGAGGGAGGCACACACTGGGACTGGGGTAAGTCTCTTCGGCTGGGGCAGGCATACACTGGGACTGGGGCAAACCATTTTGGCTGGGGGAGGGATGCAACGGGACTGGGGCAAGGCAGTTCGTCTGGGTGAGGAACTTCGGCTGGGGGAGGCATGTTCTGGTGTAAGGCATTTCGGCTGAGGGAGGCATAGACTGGGACTGGGGTAAGTCTCTTCGGCTGGGTGAGGCATCCACTGGGACTGGGGTAAGTCTCTTCGGCTGGGGGAGGCATACACTGGGGCTAGGAGAGGGATGCACTCGGACTGGGGCAAGGCACTTCGGCTGGGTGAGGCTTCCACTGGGACTGGGGTAAGACATTTCGGCTGGTGGAGGCATGAACTGGGACTGGGGTAAGGCACTTCGGCTGTTCGAGGCATACACTAGGAATGGGGTAAGGCTGTTCGGCTGGAGGTTGGATGCACTCTGACTGGGGTAAGGTACTTCGGCTGGGTGAGGCATGTACTGGGACTGGTGTAAGACACTTCGACTGAGGGAGGCGTGCCGTGAGACTGGTCGTCGCCACTTCGGCTAGGGGAGGCATACACTGCGACTGTGGTAAGGCAGATCGGTTGGGGGAGGCACACACTGGGACTGGCGTAAGACACTTCGGCTGGGGAGGCATACACTGGGACTGGTGTAAGGCACTTCGGCTGGGGAGGCATACACTGGGACTGGGGCAAACCACTTTGGCTGGGGGAGGGATGCACCGGGACTGGGGCAAGGCAGTTCATCTGGGTAAGGCACTTCGGCTGGGGGAGGCATGTTCTGGTGTAAGGCATTTCGGCTGAGGGAGTCATACACTGGGACTAGGGTAAGGCACTTTGGGTGGTGGAGTGATGCACTGGGACTGTGATAAGGCATTTCGGCTGGCGGAGGCATACACTGGGACTGGGTAAGTCATTTCAGCTGGGGGAGGCATACACTGGGACTGTGGTAAGGCACTTCGGCTGGGAGAGGCATATACTGGGACTGTGGTAAGGCATCTTGACTGGGGGAGGCATACACTGGGACTGGGGTAAGTCTCTTTGGCTGGGGGAGGCATGCACTGGGACTGTGGTAAGGCATCTTGACTGGGGGAGGCATACACTGGGACTGGGATAAGTCTCTTTGGCTGGTGGAGGCATGCACTGGGACTGGGGTAAGGCACTTCGGCTGGGGAAGGCATACACTAGGAGTGGGGTAAGGCAGTTTGGCTGGAGGTTGGATGCACTGGGATTGGGATAAGGTACTTCGGCCGAGTGAGGCCTGTACTGGGACTGGGATAAGTCTCTTCGGCTGGGGGAGGCCTACACTGTGACTGTGGTAAGGCACTTCGGCTGAGGGAGGCATTCTCTGGGACTGTGGTAAGACACTTCGGCTGGTGGAGGCTTGCACTGGGACTGGGGTAAGGCACTTCGGCTGTTTGAGGCATACACTAGGAATGGGGTAAGGCAGTTCACCTGGAGGTTGGGTGCACTGGGACTGGGGTAAGGTACTTCGGCTGGGTGAGGCATGTACTGGGACTGGTGTAAGACACTTCGACTGAGGGAGGCGTGCCGTGAGACTGGTCGAAGGCACTTCGGCTAGGGGAGGCATACACTGGGACTGTGGTAAGGCAGATCGGTTGGGGGAGGCATTCACTGGGACTGGCGAAAGACACTTCGGCTGGGGGAGGCCTACACTGAGACTGGTTTAAGGCACTTCGGCTGGGGGAGGCATACACTGGGACTGGTGTAAGGCACTTCGGCTGGGGGAGGCATAAACTGTGTCTGAGGTAAGGCACTTCGGCTGGGGGAGGCATGGACTGGGGTAAAGCACCGGCTGGGTGAGAGATGCACTGGGACTGGGGTAAAGCACTTCGGCTGGGTGAGGCATACACTGGGTCTGGGGGAGGCATGCACTGAGACTGGGGTAAGGCTCTTCGGCTGGGTGTTGCATACACTGGGACTTGGGTAAGGCACTTCGGCTGAGGGAGGCATACACAAGGACTGGGGTAAGTCTCTTCGGCTGAGGGAGGCATACACTGGGACTGGGGCAAACCACTTTAGCTGGGGGAGTGATGCACCGGGACTGGGGCAAGGCAGTTCATCTGGGTGAGGCACTTCGGCTGGGGGAGGCATGTTCTGGTGTAAGGCATTTCGGCTGAGGGACTCATACACTGGGACTGGGGTAAGTCTCTTCGGCTGGGGGAGGCATACATTGTGACTGGGTTAAGGCTCTTCGGCTGTGAGAGGCCTGCACTGGGACTGTGGTAAGGAACTTTGGCTTGTGGAGGCATGGACTGGGATAAGGCACTTTGGCTGGGGGAGGCATGCACTGGGACTGTGGTAAAGCACTTCGGCTGGGGAAGGCACATACTGAGACTGTGGTAAGGCATCTTGACTGGGGGAGGCATACACTGGGACTGGGGTAAGGCACTTCGGCTGGGGAAGGCATACACTAGGAGTGGGGTAAGGCAGTTTGGCTGGAGGTTGGATGCACTGGGATTGGGGTAAGGTACTTCGGCCGAGTGAGGCCTGTACTGGGACTGGGATAAGTCTCATCGGCTGGGGGAGGCCTACACTGGGACTGTGGTAAGGCACTTCGGTTGAGGGAGGCATATTCTGGGACTGTGGTAAGACACTTCGGCTGGGGGAGGCATACATTGGGACTGGGTTAAGGTTCTTCGGCTGTGAGAGACCTGCACTGGGACTGTGGTAAGGAACTTTGGCTCGTGGAGGCATGGACTGGGATAAGGCACTTTGGCTGGGGGAGGCATGCACTGGGACTGTGGTAAAGCACTTCGGCTGGGGAAGGCATATACTGAGACTGTGGTAAGACACTTCGGATGGGGGAGGCATGGACTGGGGTAAAGCACCGGCTGGGTGAGAGATGCACTGGGATGTGGTAAGGCACTTCGGCTGGGTGAGGCATACACTGGGTCTGGGGGAGGCATGCACTGAGACTGGGGTAAGGCTCTTCGGCTGGGTATTGCATACACTGGGACATGGGTAAGGCACTTCAGCTGAGGGAGGCATACACAAGGACTGGGGTAAGTCTCTTCGGCTGGGGGAGGCATACACTGGGACTGGGGCAAACCACTTTAGCTGGGGGAAGGATGCACCGGGACTGGGGCAAGGCAGTTCATCTGGGTGAGGCACTTCGGCTGAGGGAGGCATACACAAGGACTGGGGTAAGTCTCTTCGGCTGGGGAAGGCAGACATTGGGACTGTGTTAAGGCTCTTCGGCTGTGAGAGGCCTGCACTGGGACTGTGGTAAGGAACTTTGGCTCGTGGAGGCATGGACTGGGATAAGGCACTTCGGCTGGGGAAGGCATATACTGAGACTGTGGTAAGGCACTTCGGCTGGGGGAGGCATACATTGGGACTGGGTTAAGGCACTTCGGCTGGGGAAGGCATATACTGAGACTGTGGTAAGGCACTTCGGCTGGGGGAGGCATACATTGGGACTGGGTTAAGGCACTTCGGCTGGGGTAGGCATACACTGGGACTGGGGTAAAGCACTTCGTCTGAGGGAAGGATGCACTGGAACTGGGATAAGGCACTTCGGCTGGGGGAGGCTTGTTCTGGTGTCAGGCATTTCGGCTGGGTGAGAGATGCACTGGGACTGGATTAACGCACTACGGCTGGGTGAGGGATGCACTGGGACTGGGGTAAGGCACTTCGGCTGGGGGAGGCATACATTGGGACTGTGGTAAGGCATTTCGGCTGGGCGAGGCATACACTGGGACTGGGATAAGTCTCTTCGGCTGGGGGAGGCATACACTGGGACTGTGGTAAGACACTTCGGCTGAGGGAGGCATACATTGGGACTGGGTTCAGGCTCTTCGGCTGTGAGAGGCCTGCACTGGACTGTGGTAAGGAACTTCAGCTGGTGGGGGCATGGACTGGGATAAGGCACTTTGGCTGGGAGAGGCATGCACTGGGACTGTGGTAAAGCACTTCGGCTGGGGGAGGCATACACTGAGACTATGGTAAGGCACTTCAGCTGTGGGAGGCATACACTGTGACTGGGGTAAGGCACTTTGGCTGGGGGAGGCATATACTGAGACTGAGGTAAGCCACTTCGGCTGGGGTAGGCATACACTGGGACTGGGGTAAAGCACTTCGTCTGAGGGAATGATGCACTGCAACTGGGGTGAAGCACTTCGGCTGGGGGAGGCATGTTCTGGTGTGAGGTACTTCGGCTGAGGGAGGCACACACTGGGACTGGGGTAAGTCTCTTCGGCTGGGGCAGGCATACACTGGGACTGGGGGAGGGATGCAACGGGACTGGGGCAAGGCAGTTCGTCTGGGTGAGGAACTTCGGCTGGGGGAGGCATGTTCTGGTGTAAGGCATTTCGGCTGAGGGAGGCATAGACTGGGACTGGGGTAAGTCTCTTCGGCTGGGTGAGGCATCCACTGGGACTGGGGTAAGTCTCTTCGGCTGGGGGAGGCATACACTGGGGCTAGGAGAGGGATGCACTCGGACTGGGGCAAGACACTTTGGCTGGGGGAGGCATGCACTGGGACTGTGGTAAAGCACTTCGGCTGGGGAAGGCATATACTGAGACTGTGGTAAGACACTTCGGCTGGTGGAGGCATATACTGAGACTGTGGTAAGGCACTTCGGCTGGGGGAGGCATACATTGGGACTGGGGTAAGGCACATCGACTGGGGTAGGCATACACTGGGACTGGGCTAAAGCACTTCGTCTGAGGGAATGATGCACTGCAACTGGGGTAAAGCACTTCGGCTGGGGGAGGCATATACTGGGACTGTGGTAAGGCATCTTGACTGGGGGAGGCATACACTGGGACTGGGGTAAGTCTCTTTGGCTGGGGGAGGCATGCACTGGGACTGGGGTAAGGCACTTCGGCTGGGGAAGGCATACACTAGGAGTGGGGTAAGGCAGTTTGGCTGGAGGTTGGATGCACTGGGATTGGGGTAAGGTACTTCGGCCGAGTGAGGCTTGTACTGGGACTGGGATAAGTCTCTTCGGCTGGGGGAGGCCTACACTGGGACTGTGGTAAGGCACTTCGGCTGAGGGAGGCATACTCTGGGACTGTGGTAAGACACTTCGGCTGGGGGAGGCATACATTGGGACTGGATTAAGGTTCTTCGGCTGTGAGAGGCCTGCACTGGGACTGTGGTAAGGAACTTTGGCTCGTGGAGGCATGGACTGGGATAAGACACTTCGGCTGGTGGAGGCTTGCACTGGGACTGGGGTAAGGCACTTCGGCTGTTTGAGGCATACACTAAGAATGGGGTAAGGCAGTTCGGCTGGAGGTTGGATGCACTGGGACTGGGGTAAGGTACTTCGGCTGGGTGAGGCATGTACTGGGACTGGTGTAAGACACGTCGACTGAGGGAGGCGTGCCGTGAGACTGGTCGAAGGCACTTCGGCTAGGGGAGGCATACACTGGAACTGTGGTAAGGCAGATCGGTAGGGGGAGGCACACACTGGGACTGGCGAAAGACACTTCGGCTGGGGGAGGCCTACACTGAGACTGGTGTAAGGCACTTCGGCTGGGGGAGGTATAAACTGCGTCTGAGGTAAGGCACTTCGGCTGGGGGAGACATGGACTGGGGTAAAGCACCGGCTGGGTGAGAGATGCACTGGGACTGGGGTAAGGCACTTCGGCTGGGTGAGGCATACACTGGGTCTGGAGGAGGCATGCACTGAGACTGGGGTAAGGCTCTTCGGCTGGGTGTTGCATACACTGGGACTTGGGTAAGGCACTTCGGCTGGGGGAGGCATACACTGGGACTGGGGCAAACCACTTTAGCTGGGGGAGGGATGCACCGGGACTGGGGCAAGGCAGTTTATCTGGGTGAGGCACTTCGGCTGGGGGAGGCATGTTCTGGTGTAAGGCATTTCGGCTGAGGGAGTCATACACTGGGACTGGGGTAAGTCTCTTCGGCTGGGGGAGGCATATACTGAGACTGTGGTAAGGCACTTCGGCTGGGGGAAGCATACATTGGGACTGGGTTAAGGCACTTCGGCTGGGGTAGGCATACACTGGGACTGGGGTAAAGCACTTCGTCTGAGGGAAGGATGCACTGGAACTGGGATAAGGCACTTCGGCTGGGGGAGGCTTGTTCTGGTGTCAGGCATTTCGGCTGGGTGAGAGATGCACTGGGACTGGATTAACGCACTACGGCTGGGTGAGGGATGCACTGGGACTGGGGTAAGGCACTTCAGCTGGGGGAGGCATACATTGGGACTGTGGTAAGGCATTTCGGCTGGGCGAGGCATACACTGGGACTGGGATAAGTCTCTTCGGCTGGGGGAGGCATACACTGGGACTGTGGTAAGACACTTCGGCTGAGGGAGGCATACATTGGGACTGGGTTCAGGCTCTTCGGCTCTGAGAGGCCTGCACTGGGACTGTGGTAAGGAACTTCAGCTGGTGGGGGCATGGACTGGGATAAGGCACTTTGGCTGGGAGAGGCATGCACTGGGACTGTGGTAAATCACTTCGTCTGGGGGAGGCATACACTGAGACTGTGGTAAGGCACTTCAGCTGTGGGAGGCATACACTGTGACTGGGGTAAGGCACTTTGGCTGGGGGAGGCATGTACTGAGACTGTGGTAAGGCACTTCGGCTGGGGGAGGCATACATTGGGACTGGGTTAAGGCACATCGACTGGGGTAGGCATACACTGGGACTGGGGTAAAGCACTTCGTCTGAGGGAATGATGCACTGCAACTGGGGTAAAGCACTTCGGCTGGGGGACGCATATACTGGGACTGTGGTAAGGCATCTTGACTGGGGGAGGCATACACTGGGACTGGGGTAAGTCTCTTTGGCTGGGGGAGGCATGCACTGGGACTGGGGTAAGGCACTTCGGCTGGGGAAGGCATACACTAGGAGTGGGGTAAGGCAGTTTGGCTGGAGGTTGGATGCACTGGGATTGGGGTAAGGTACTTCGGCCAAGTGAGGCCTGTACTGGGACTGGGATAAGTCTCTTCGGCTGGGGGAGGCCTACACTGGGACTGTGGTAAGGCACTTCGGCTGAGGGAGGCATACTCTGGGACTGTGGTAAGACACTTCGGCTGGGGGAGGGATACATTGGGACTGGGTTAAGGTTCTTCGGCTGTGAGAGGCCTGCACTGGGACTGTGGTAAGGAACTTTGGCTCATGGAGGCATGGACTGGGATAAGGCACTTTGGCTGGGGGAGGCATGCACTGGGACTGTGGTAAAGCACTTCGGCTGGGGAAGGCATATACTGAGACTGTGGTAAGACACGGCTGCTGGAGGCTTGCACTGGGACTGGGGTAAGGCACTTCGGCTGTTTGAGGCATACACTAGGAATGGGGTAAGGCAGTTCGGCTGGAGATTGGATGCACTGGGACTGGGGTAAGGTACTTCGGCTGGGTGAGGCATGTACTGGGACTGGACTAAGACACTTCGACTGAGGGAGGCGTGCCGTGAGACTGGTCGAAGGCACTTCGGCTAGGGGAGGCATACACTGGGACTGTGGTAAGGCAAATCGGTTGGGGGAGGCACACACTGGGACTGGCGAAAGACACTTCGGCTGGGGGAGGCCTACACTGAGACTGGTGTAAGGCACTTCGGCTGGGGGAGGCATACACTGCGACTGGGTTAAGGCACTTCGGCTGGGGTAGGCATACACTGGGACTGGGGTAAAGCACTTCGTCTGAGGGAAGGATGCACTGGAACTGGGATAAGGCACTTCGGCTGGGGGAGGCTTGTTCTGGTGTCAGGCATTTCGGCTGGGTGAGAGATGCACTGGGACTGGATTAACGCACTACGGCTGGGTGAGGGATGCACTGGGACTGGGGTAAGGCACTTCGGCTGGGGGAGGCATACATTGGGACTGTGGTAAGGCATTTCGGCTGGGCGAGGCATACACTGGGACTGGGATAAGTCTCTTCGGCTGGGGGAGGCATACACTGGGACTGTGGTAAGACACTTCGGCTGAGGGAGGCATACATTGGGACTGGGTTCAGGCTCTTCGGCTGTGAGAGGCCTGCACTGGGACTGTGGTAAGGAACTTCAGCTGGTGGGGGCATGGACTGGAATAAGGCACTTTGGCTGGGAGAGGCATGCACTGGGACTGTGGTAAAGCACTTCGGCTGGGGGAGGCATACACTGAGACTGTGGTAAGACACTTCGGCTGGTGGAGGCTTACACTGCGACTGGGGTAAGGCAGTTCGGCTGGATGCACTGGGACTGGGGTAAGGTACTTCGGCTGGGTGAGGCATGTACTGGGACTGGTGTAAGACACTTCGACTGAGGGAGGCGTGCCGTGAGACTGGTCGAAGGCACTTCGGCTAGGGGAGGCATACACTGGAACTGGTAAGGCAGATCGGTTGGGGGAGGCACACACTGGGACTAGCGAAAGACACTTCGGCTGGGTGAGGCCTACATTGAGACTGGTGTAAGGCACTTCGGCTGGGGGAGGTATACACTGGAACTGGTGTAAGGCACTTCGGCTGGGGGAGGCATAAACTGCGTCTGAGGTAAGGCACTTCGGCTGGGGGAGGCATGGACTGGGGTAAAGCACCGGCTGGGTGAGAGATGCACTGGGACTGGGGTAAGGCACTTCGGCTGGGTGAGGCATACACTGGGTCTGGGGGAGGCATGCACTGAGACTGGGGTAAGGCTCTTCGGCTGGGTGTTGCATACACTGGGACTTGGGTAAGGCACTTCGGCTGAGGGAGGCATACACAAGGACTGGGGTAAGTCTCTTCGGCTGAGGGAGGCATACACTGGGACTGGGGCAAACCACTTTAGCTAGGGGAGGGATGCACCGGGACTGGGGCAAGGCAGTTCATCTGGGTGAGGCACTTCGGCTGGGGGAGGCATGTTCTGGTGTAAGGCATTTCGGCTGAGGGAGTCATACACCGGGACTGGGTTAAGGCTCTTCGGCTGTGAGAGGCCTGCACTGGACTGTGGTAAGGCACTTCGGCTGGGGAAGGCATATACTGAGACTGTGGTAAGACACGGCTGCTGGAGGCTTGCACTGGGACTGGGGTAAGGCACTTCGGCTGTTTGAGGCATACACTAGGAATGGGGTAAGGCAGTTCGGCTGGAGGTTGGATGCACTGGGACTGGGGTAAGGTACTTCGGCTGGGTGAGGCATGTACTGGGACTGGTGTAAGACACTTCGACTGAGGGAGGCGTGCCGTGAGACTGGTCGAAGGCACTTCGGCTAGGGGAGGCATACACTGGGACTGTGGTAAGGCAGATCGGTTGGGAGAGGCACACACTGGGACTGGCGAAAGACACTTCGGCTGGGGGAGGCCTACACTGAAACTGGTGTAAGGCATTTCGGCTGGGGGAGGCATACACTGGGACTGGTGTAAGGCACTTCGGCTGGGGGAGGCATAAACTGCGTCTGAGGTAAGGCACTTCGGCTGGGGGAGGCATGGACTGGGGTAAAGCACCGGCTGGGTGAGAGATGCACTGGGACTGGGGTAAGGCACTTCGGCTGGGTGAGGCATACACTGGGTCTGGGGGAGGCATGCACTGAGACTGGGGTAAGGCTCTTCGGCTGGGTGTTGCATACACTGGGACTTGGGTAAGGCACTTCGGCTGAGGGAGGCATACATAAGGACTGGGGCAAACCACTTTAGCTGGGGGAGAGATGCACCGGGACTGGGGCAAGGCAGTTCATCTGGGTGAGGCACTTCGGCTGGGGGAGGCATGTTCTGGTGTAAGGCATTTCGGCTGAGGGAGTCATACACCGGGACTGGGGTAAGTCTCTTCGGCTGGGGGAGGCATACATTGGGACTGGGTTAAGGCTCTTCGGCTGTGAGAGGCCTGCAGTGGGACTGTGGTAAGGAACTTTGGCTTGTGGAGGCATGGACTGGGATAAGGCACTTTGGCTGGGGGAGGCATGCACTGGGACTGTGGTAAAGCA
This sequence comes from Pristiophorus japonicus, assembly GCF_044704955.1. Classification (NCBI taxonomy): domain Eukaryota; kingdom Metazoa; phylum Chordata; class Chondrichthyes; family Pristiophoridae; genus Pristiophorus; species Pristiophorus japonicus. The sequence goes on along the minus strand of NC_091999.1, from coordinate 12,298,189 downwards.
CTTCGGCTGGGGAAGGCATATACTGAGACTGTGGTAAGGCACTTCGGCTGGGGGAGGCATACATTGGGACTGGGTTAAGGCACTTCGGCTGGGGTAGGCATACACTGGGACTGGGGTAAAGCACTTCGTCTGAGGGAAGGATGCACTGGAACTGGGATAAGGCACTTCGGCTGGGGGAGGCTTGTTCTGGTGTCAGGCATTTCGGCTGGGTGAGAGATGCACTGGGACTGGATTAACGCACTACGGCTGGGTGAGGGATGCACTGGGACTGGGGTAAGGCACTTCGGCTGGGGGAGGCATACATTGGGACTGTGGTAAGGCATTTCGGCTGGGCGAAGCATACACTGGGACTGGGATAAGTCTCTTCGGCTGGGGGAGGCATACACTGGGGCTGTGGTAAGACACTTCGGCTGAGGGAGGCATACATTGGGACTGGGTTCAGGCTCTTCGGCTGTGAGAGGCCTGCACTGGGACTGTGGTAAGGAACTTCAGCTGGTGGGGGCATGGACTGGGATAAGGCACTTTGGCTGGGGGAGGCATACACTGAGACTATGGTAAGGCACTTCAGCTGTGGGAGGCATACACTGTGACTGGTGTAAGGCACTTTGGCTGGGGGAGGCATATACTGAGACTGTGGTAAGGCACTTCAGCTGTGGGAGGCATACACTGTGACTGGGGTAAGGCACTTTGGCTGGGGGAGGCATATACTGAGACTGTGGTAAGGCACTTCGGCTGGGTGAGGCATACATTGGGACTGGGTTAAGGCACATCGACTGGGGTAGGCATACACTGGGACTGGGGTAAAGCACTTCGTCTGAGGGAATGATGCACTGCAACTGGGGTAAAGCACTTCGGCTGGGGGAGGCATATACTGGGACTGTGGTAAGGCATCTTGACTGGGGGAGGCATACACTGGGACTGGGGTAAGTCTCTTTGGCTGGGGGAGGCATGCACTGGGACTGGGGTAAGGCACTTCGGCTGGGGAAGGCATACACTAGGAGTGGGGTAAGGCAGTTTGGCTGGAGGTTGGATGCACTGGGATTGGGGTAAGGTACTTCGGCCGAGTGAGGCCTGTACTGGGACTGGGAAAAGTCTCTTCGGCTGGGGGAGGCCTGCACTGGGACTGTGGTAAGGAACTTTGGCTCGTGGAGGCATGGACTGGGATAAGGCACTTTGGCTGGGGGAGGCATGCACTGGGACTGTGGTAAAGCACTTCGGCTGGGGAAGGCATATACTGAGACTGTGGTAAGACACGGCTGCTGGAGGCTTGCACTGGGACTGGGGTAAGGCACTTCGGCTGTTTGAGGCATACACTAGGAATGGGGTAAGGCAGTTCGGCTGGAGGTTGGATGCACTGGGACTGGGGTAAGGTACTTCGGCTGGGGTAGGCATACATTGGGACTGTGGTAAGGCACTTCGGCTGGGGAAGGCATACATTGGGACTGTGGTAAGGCACTTCGGCTGGGGAAGGCATACACTAGGAGTGGGGTAAAGCACTTCGTCTGAGGGAAGGATGCACTGGAACTGGGGTAAGGCACTTCGGCTGGGGAAGGCATACACTGGGACTGGGGTAAAGCACTTCGTCTGAGGGAAGGATGCACTGGAACTGGGGTAAGGCACTTCGGCTGGGGGAGGCATACATTGGGACTGTGGTAAGGCACTTCGGCTGGGGAAGGCATACACTAGGAGTGGGGTAAGGCAGTTTGGCTGGAGGTTGGATGCACTGGGATTGGGGTAAGGTACTTCGGCCGAGTGAGGCTTGTACTGGGACTGGGATAAGTCTCTTCGGCTGAGGGAAGCATACTCTGGGACTGTGGTAAGACACTTCGGCTGGGGGAGGCATACATTGGGACTGGGTTAAGGTTCTTCGGCTGTGAGAGGCCTGCACTGGGACTGTGGTAAGGAACTTTGGCTCGTGGAGGCATGGACTGGGATAAGGCACTTTGGCTGGGGGAGGCATGCACTGGGACTGTGGTAAAGCACTTCGGCTGGGGAAGGCATATACTGAGACTGTGGTAAGACACGGCTGCTGGAGGCTTGCACTGGGACTGGGGTAAGGCACTTCGGCTGTTTGAGGCATACACTAGGAATGGGGTAAGGCAGTTCGGCTGGAGGTTGGATGCACTGGGACTGGGGTAAGGTATTTCGGCTGGGTGAGGCATGTACTGGGACTGGTGTAAGACACTTCGACTGAGGGAGGCGTGCCGTGAGACTGGTCGAAGGCACTTCGGCTAGGGGAGGCATACACTGGGACTGTGGTAAGGCAGATCGGTTGGGGGAGGCACACACTGGGACTGGCGAAAGACACTTCGGCTGGGGAGGCCTACACTGAGATTGGTGTAAGGCACTTCGGCTGGGGGAGGCATACACTGTGACTGGTGTAAGGCACTTCGGCTGGGGTAGGCATACACTGGGACTGTGGTAAAGCACTTCGGCTGGAGGAGGCATACACTGAGACTGTGGTAAGACACTTCGGCTGGTGGAGGCTTGCACTGGGACTGGGGTAAGGCACTTCGGCTGTTTGAGGCATACACTAGGAATGGGGTAAGGCAGTTCGGCTGGAGGTTGGATGCACTGGGACTGGGGTAAGGTACTTCGGCTGGGTGAGGCATGTACTGGGACTGGTGTAAGACACTTCGACTGAGGGAGGCGTGCCGTGAGACTGGTCGAAGGCACTTTGGCTAGGGGAGGCATACACTGGGACTGTGGTAAGGCAGATCGGTTGGGGGAGGCACACACTGGGACTGGCGAAAGACACTTCGGCTGGGGGAGGCCTACACTGAAACTGGTGTAAGGCATTTCGGCTGGGGGAGGCATACACTGGGACTGGTGTAAGGCACTTCGGCTGGGGGAGGCATAAACTGCGTCTGAGGTAAGGCACTTCGGCTGGGGGAGGCATGGACTGGGGTAAAGCACCGGCTGGGTGAGAGATGCACTGGGACTGGGGTAAGGCACTTCGGCTGGGTGAGGCATACACTGGGTCTGGGGGAGGCATGCACTGAGACTGGGGTAAGGCTCTTCGGCTGGGTGTTGCATACACTGGGACTTGGGTAAGGCACTTCGGCCGAGGGAGGCATACATAAGGACTGGGGCAAACCACTTTAGCTGGGGGAGAGATGCACCGGGACTGGGGCAAGGCAGTTCATCTGGGTGAGGCACTTCGGCTGGGGGAGGCATGTTCTGGTGTAAGGCATTTCGGCTGAGGGAGTCATACACCGGGACTGGGGTAAGTCTCTTCGGCTGGGGGAGGCATACATTGGGACTGGGTTAAGGCACTTCGGCTGGGGTAGGCATACACTGGGACTGGGGTAAAGCACTTCGTCTGAGGGAAGGATGCACTGGAACTGGGATAAGGCACTTCGGCTGGGGGAGGCTTGTTCTGGTGTCAGGCATTTCGGCTGGGTGAGAGATGCACTGGGACTGGATTAACGCACTACGGCTGGGTGAGGGATGCACTGGGACTGGGGTAAGGCACTTCGGCTGGGGGAGGCATACATTGGGACTGTGGTAAGGCATTTCGGCTGGGCGAGGCATACACTGGGACTGGGATAAGTCTCTTCGGCTGGGGGAGGCATACACTGGGGCTGTGGTAAGACACTTCGGCTGAGGGAGGCATACATTGGGACTGGGTTCAGGCTCTTCGGCTGTGAGAGGCCTGCACTGGGACTGTGGTAAGGAACTTCAGCTGGTGGGGGCATGGACTGGGATAAGGCACTTTGGCTGGGGGAGGCATACACTGAGACTATGGTAAGGCACTTCAGCTGTGGGAGGCATACACTGTGACTGGTGTAAGGCTCTTCGGCTGTGAGAGGCCTGCACTGGGACTGTGGTAAGGAACTTCAGCTGGTGGGGGCATGGACTGGGATAAGGCACTTTGGCTGGGGGAGGCATACACTGAGACTATGGTAAGGCACTTCAGCTGTGGGAGGCATACACTGTGACTGGTGTAAGGCACTTTGGCTGGGGGAGGCATATACTGAGACTGTGGTAAGGCACTTCAGCTGTGGGAGGCATACACTGTGACTGGGGTAAGGCACTTTGGCTGGGGGAGGCATATACTGAGACTGTGGTAAGGCACTTCGGCTGGGTGAGGCATACATTGGGACTGGGTTAAGGCACATCGACTGGGGTAGGCATACACTGGGACTGGGGTAAAGCACTTCGTCTGAGGGAATGATGCACTGCAACTGGGGTAAAGCACTTCGGCTGGGGGAGGCATATACTGGGACTGTGGTAAGGCATCTTGACTGGGGGAGGCATACACTGGGACTGGGGTAAGTCTCTTTGGCTGGGGGAGGCATGCACTGGGACTGGGGTAAGGCACTTCGGCTGGGGAAGGCATACACTAGGAGTGGGGTAAGGCAGTTTGGCTGGAGGTTGGATGCACTGGGATTGGGGTAAGGTACTTCGGCCGAGTGAGGCCTGTACTGGGACTGGGATAAGTCTCTTCGGCTGGGGGAGGCCTGCACTGGGACTGTGGTAAGGAACTTTGGCTCGTGGAGGCATGGACTGGGATAAGGCACTTTGGCTGGGGGAGGCATGCACTGGGACTGTGGTAAAGCACTTCGGCTGGGGAAGGCATATACTGAGACTGTGGTAAGACACGGCTGCTGGAGGCTTGCACTGGGACTGGGGTAAGGCACTTCGGCTGTTTGAGGCATACACTAGGAATGGGGTAAGGCAGTTCGGCTGGAGGTTGGATGCACTGGGACTGGGGTAAGGTACTTCGGCTGGGGTAGGCATACACTGGGACTGGGGTAAAGCACTTCGTCTGAGGGAAGGATGCACTGGAACTGGGGTAAGGCACTTCGGCTGGGGGAGGCATACATTGGGACTGTGGTAAGGCACTTCGGCTGGGGAAGGCATACACTGGGAGTGGGGTAAGGCAGTTTGGCTGGAGGTTGGATGCACTGGGATTGGGGTAAGGTACTTCGGCCGAGTGAGGCTTGTACTGGGACTGGGATAAGTCTCTTCGGCTGAGGGAAGCATACTCTGGGACTGTGGTAAGACACTTCGGCTGGGGGAGGCATACATTGGGACTGGGTTAAGGTTCTTCGGCTGTGAGAGGCCTGCACTGGGACTGTGGTAAGGAACTTTGGCTCGTGGAGGCATGGACTGGGATAAGGCACTTTGGCTGGGGGAGGCATGCACTGGGACTGTGGTAAAGCACTTCGGCTGGGGAAGGCATATACTGAGACTGTGGTAAGACACGGCTGCTGGAGGCTTGCACTGGGACTGGGGTAAGGCACTTCGGCTGTTTGAGGCATACACTAGGAATGGGGTAAGGCAGTTCGGCTGGAGGTTGGATGCACTGGGACTGGGGTAAGGTATTTCGGCTGGGTGAGGCATGTACTGGGACTGGTGTAAGACACTTCGACTGAGGGAGGCGTGCCGTGAGACTGGTCGAAGGCACTTCGGCTAGGGGAGGCATACACTGGGACTGTGGTAAGGCAGATCGGTTGGGGGAGGCACACACTGGGACTGGCGAAAGACACTTCGGCTGGGGGAGGCCTACACTGAGATTGGTGTAAGGCACTTCGGCTGGGGGAGGCATACACTGTGACTGGTGTAAGGCACTTCGGCTGGGGTAGGCATACACTGGGACTGTGGTAAAGCACTTCGGCTGGGGGAGGCATAAACTGCGTCTGAGGTAAGGCACTTCGGCTGGGGGAGGCATGGACTGGGGTAAAGCACCGGCTGGGTGAGAGATGCACTGGGACTGGGGTAAGGCACTTCGGCTGGGTGAGGCATACACTGGGTCTGGGGGAGGCATGCACTGAGACTGGGGTAAGGCTCTTCGGCTGGGTGTTGCATACACTGGGACTTGGGTAAGGCACTTCGGCTGAGGGAGGCATACACAAGGACTGGGGTAAGTCTCTTCGGCTGAGGGAGGCATACACTGGGACTGGGGCAAACCACTTTAGCTAGGGGAGGGATGCACCGGGACTGGGGCAAGGCAGTTCATCTGGGTGAGGCACTTCGGCTGGGGGAGGCATGTTCTGGTGTAAGGCATTTCGGCTGAGGGAGTCATACACCGGGACTGGGGTTAGTCTCTTCGGCTGGGGGAGGCATACATTGGGACTGGGTTAAGGCTCTTCGGCTGTGAGAGGCCTGCACTGGACTGTGGTAAGGCACTTCGGCTGGGGAAGGCATATACTGAGACTGTGGTAAGACACGGCTGCTGGAGGCTTGCACTGGGACTGGGGTAAGGCACTTCGGCTGTTTGAGGCATACACTAGGAATGGGGTAAGGCAGTTCGGCTGGAGGTTGGATGCACTGGGACTGGGGTAAGGTACTTCGGCTGGGTGAGGCATGTACTGGGACTGGTGTAAGACACTTCGACTGAGGGAGGCGTGCCGTGAGACTGGTCGAAGGCACTTCGGCTAGGGGAGGCATACACTGGGACTGTGGTAAGGCAGATCGGTTGGGAGAGGCACACACTGGGACTGGCGAAAGACACTTCGGCTGGGGGAGGCCTACACTGAAACTGGTGTAAGGCATTTCGGCTGGGGGAGGCATACACTGGGACTGGTGTAAGGCACTTCGGCTGGGGGAGGCATAAACTGCGTCTGAGGTAAGGCACTTCGGCTGGGGGAGGCATGGACTGGGGTAAAGCACCGGCTGGGTGAGAGATGCACTGGGACTGGGGTAAGGCACTTCGGCTGGGTGAGGCATACACTGGGTCTGGGGGAGGCATGCACTGAGACTGGGGTAAGGCTCTTCGGCTGGGTGTTGCATACACTGGGACTTGGGTAAGGCACTTCGGCTGAGGGAGGCATACATAAGGACTGGGGCAAACCACTTTAGCTGGGGGAGAGATGCACCGGGACTGGGGCAAGGCAGTTCATCTGGGTGAGGCACTTCGGCTGGGGGAGGCATGTTCTGGTGTAAGGCATTTCGGCTGAGGGAGTCATACACCGGGACTGGGGTAAGTCTCTTCGGCTGGGGGAGGCATACATTGGGACTGGGTTAAGGCTCTTCGGCTGTGAGAGGCCTGCAGTGGGACTGTGGTAAGGAACTTTGGCTTGTGGAGGCATGGACTGGGATAAGGCACTTTGGCTGGGGGAGGCATGCACTGGGACTGTGGTAAAGCACTTCGGCTGGGGAAGGCATATACTGAGACTGTGGTAAGGCACTTCGGCTGGGGGAGGCATACATTGGGACTGGGTTAAGGCACTTCGGCTGGGGTAGGCATACACTGGGACTGGGGTAAAGCACTTCGTCTGAGGGAAGGATGCACTGGAACTGGGATAAGGCACTTCGGCTGGGGGAGGCTTGTTCTGGTGTCAGGCATTTCGGCTGGGTGAGAGATGCACTGGGACTGGATTAACGCACTACGGCTGGGTGAGGGATGCACTGGGACTGGGGTAAGGCACTTCGGCTGGGGGAGGCATACATTGGGACTGTGGTAAGGCATTTCGGCTGGGCGAAGCATACACTGGGACTGGGATAAGTCTCTTCGGCTGGGGGAGGCATACACTGGGGCTGTGGTAAGACACTTCGGCTGAGGGAGGCATACATTGGGACTGGGTTCAGGCTCTTCGGCTGTGAGAGGCCTGCACTGGGACTGTGGTAAGGAACTTCAGCTGGTGGGGGCATGGACTGGGATAAGGCACTTTGGCTGGGGGAGGCATACACTGAGACTATGGTAAGGCACTTCAGCTGTGGGAGGCATACACTGTGACTGGTGTAAGGCACTTTGGCTGGGGGAGGCATATACTGAGACTGTGGTAAGGCACTTCAGCTGTGGGAGGCATACACTGTGACTGGGGTAAGGCACTTTGGCTGGGGGAGGCATATACTGAGACTGTGGTAAGGCACTTCGGCTGGGTGAGGCATACATTGGGACTGGGTTAAGGCACATCGACTGGGGTAGGCATACACTGGGACTGGGGTAAAGCACTTCGTCTGAGGGAATGATGCACTGCAACTGGGGTAAAGCACTTCGGCTGGGGGAGGCATATACTGGGACTGTGGTAAGGCATCTTGACTGGGGGAGGCATACACTGGGACTGGGGTAAGTCTCTTTGGCTGGGGGAGGCATGCACTGGGACTGGGGTAAGGCACTTCGGCTGGGGAAGGCATACACTAGGAGTGGGGTAAGGCAGTTTGGCTGGAGGTTGGATGCACTGGGATTGGGGTAAGGTACTTCGGCCGAGTGAGGCCTGTACTGGGACTGGGAAAAGTCTCTTCGGCTGGGGGAGGCCTGCACTGGGACTGTGGTAAGGAACTTTGGCTCGTGGAGGCATGGACTGGGATAAGGCACTTTGGCTGGGGGAGGCATGCACTGGGACTGTGGTAAAGCACTTCGGCTGGGGAAGGCATATACTGAGACTGTGGTAAGACACGGCTGCTGGAGGCTTGCACTGGGACTGGGGTAAGGCACTTCGGCTGTTTGAGGCATACACTAGGAATGGGGTAAGGCAGTTCGGCTGGAGGTTGGATGCACTGGGACTGGGGTAAGGTACTTCGGCTGGGGTAGGCATACATTGGGACTGTGGTAAGGCACTTCGGCTGGGGAAGGCATACATTGGGACTGGGGTAAGGCACTTCGGCTGGGGAAGGCATACACTGGGACTGGGGTAAAGCACTTCGTCTGAGGGAAGGATGCACTGGAACTGGGGTAAGGCACTTCGGCTGGGGGAGGCATACATTGGGACTGTGGTAAGGCACTTCGGCTGGGGAAGGCATACACTAGGAGTGGGGTAAGGCAGTTTGGCTGGAGGTTGGATGCACTGGGATTGGGGTAAGGTACTTCGGCCGAGTGAGGCTTGTACTGGGACTGGGATAAGTCTCTTCGGCTGAGGGAAGCATACTCTGGGACTGTGGTAAGACACTTCGGCTGGGGGAGGCATACATTGGGACTGGGTTAAGGTTCTTCGGCTGTGAGAGGCCTGCACTGGGACTGTGGTAAGGAACTTTGGCTCGTGGAGGCATGGACTGGGATAAGGCACTTTGGCTGGGGGAGGCATGCACTGGGACTGTGGTAAAGCACTTCGGCTGGGGAAGGCATATACTGAGACTGTGGTAAGACACGGCTGCTGGAGGCTTGCACTGGGACTGGGGTAAGGCACTTCGGCTGTTTGAGGCATACACTAGGAATGGGGTAAGGCAGTTCGGCTGGAGGTTGGATGCACTGGGACTGGGGTAAGGTATTTCGGCTGGGTGAGGCATGTACTGGGACTGGTGTAAGACACTTCGACTGAGGGAGGCGTGCCGTGAGACTGGTCGAAGGCACTTCGGCTAGGGGAGGCATACACTGGGACTGTGGTAAGGCAGATCGGTTGGGGGAGGCACACACTGGGACTGGCGAAAGACACTTCGGCTGGGGGAGGCCTACACTGAGATTGGTGTAAGGCACTTCGGCTGGGGGAGGCATACACTGTGACTGGTGTAAGGCACTTCGGCTGGGGTAGGCATACACTGGGACTGTGGTAAAGCACTTCGGCTGGAGGAGGCATACACTGAGACTGTGGTAAGACACTTCGGCTGGTGGAGGCTTACACTGCGACTGGGGTAAGGCACTTCGGCTGTTTGAGGCATACACTAGGAATGGGGTAAGGCAGTTCGGCTGGAGGTTGGATGCACTGGGACTGGGGTAAGGTACTTCGGCTGGGTGAGGCATGTACTGGGACTGGTGTAAGACACTTCGACTGAGGGAGGCGTGCCGTGAGACTGGTCGAAGGCACTTTGGCTAGGGGAGGCATACACTGGGACTGTGGTAAGGCAGATCGGTTGGGGGAGGCACACACTGGGACTGGCGAAAGACACTTCGGCTGGGGGAGGCCTACACTGAAACTGGTGTAAGGCATTTCGGCTGGGGGAGGCATACACTGGGACTGGTGTAAGGCACTTCGGCTGGGGGAGGCATAAACTGCGTCTGAGGTAAGGCACTTCGGCTGGGGGAGGCATGGACTGGGGTAAAGCACCGGCTGGGTGAGAGATGCACTGGGACTGGGGTAAGGCACTTCGGCTGGGTGAGGCATACACTGGGTCTGGGGGAGGCATGCACTGAGACTGGGGTAAGGCTCTTCGGCTGGGTGTTGCATACACTGGGACTTGGGTAAGGCACTTCGGCCGAGGGAGGCATACATAAGGACTGGGGCAAACCACTTTAGCTGGGGGAGAGATGCACCGGGACTGGGGCAAGGCAGTTCATCTGGGTGAGGCACTTCGGCTGGGGGAGGCATGTTCTGGTGTAAGGCATTTCGGCTGAGGGAGTCATACACCGGGACTGGGGTAAGTCTCTTCGGCTGGGGGAGGCATACATTGGGACTGGGTTAAGGCACTTCGGCTGGGGTAGGCATACACTGGGACTGGGGTAAAGCACTTCGTCTGAGGGAAGGATGCACTGGAACTGGGATAAGGCACTTCGGCTGGGGGAGGCTTGTTCTGGTGTCAGGCATTTCGGCTGGGTGAGAGATGCACTGGGACTGGATTAACGCACTACGGCTGGGTGAGGGATGCACTGGGACTGGGGTAAGGCACTTCGGCTGGGGGAGGCATACATTGGGACTGTGGTAAGGCATTTCGGCTGGGCGAGGCATACACTGGGACTGGGATAAGTCTCTTCGGCTGGGGGAGGCATACACTGGGGCTGTGGTAAGACACATCGGCTGAGGGAGGCATACATTGGGACTGGGTTCAGGCTCTTCGGCTGTGAGAGGCCTGCACTGGGACTGTGGTAAGGAACTTCAGCTGGTGGGGGCATGGACTGGGATAAGGCACTTTGGCTGGGGGAGGCATACACTGAGACTATGGTAAGGCACTTCAGCTGTGGGAGGCATACACTGTGACTGGTGTAAGGCTCTTCGGCTGTGAGAGGCCTGCACTGGGACTGTGGTAAGGAACTTCAGCTGGTGGGGGCATGGACTGGGATAAGGCACTTTGGCTGGGGGAGGCATACACTGAGACTATGGTAAGGCACTTCAGCTGTGGGAGGCATACACTGTGACTGGTGTAAGGCACTTTGGCTGGGGGAGGCATATACTGAGACTGTGGTAAGGCACTTCAGCTGTGGGAGGCATACACTGTGACTGGGGTAAGGCACTTTGGCTGGGGGAGGCATATACTGAGACTGTGGTAAGGCACTTCGGCTGGGTGAGGCATACATTGGGACTGGGTTAAGGCACATCGACTGGGGTAGGCATACACTGGGACTGGGGTAAAGCACTTCGTCTGAGGGAATGATGCACTGCAACTGGGGTAAAGCACTTCGGCTGGGGGAGGCATATACTGGGACTGTGGTAAGGCATCTTGACTGGGGGAGGCATACACTGGGACTGGGGTAAGTCTCTTTGGCTGGGGGAGGCATGCACTGGGACTGGGGTAAGGCACTTCGGCTGGGGAAGGCATACACTAGGAGTGGGGTAAGGCAGTTTGGCTGGAGGTTGGATGCACTGGGATTGGGGTAAGGTACTTCGGCCGAGTGAGGCCTGTACTGGGACTGGGATAAGTCTCTTCGGCTGGGGGAGGCCTGCACTGGGACTGTGGTAAGGAACTTTGGCTCGTGGAGGCATGGACTGGGATAAGGCACTTTGGCTGGGGGAGGCATGCACTGGGACTGTGGTAAAGCACTTCGGCTGGGGAAGGCATATACTGAGACTGTGGTAAGACACGGCTGCTGGAGGCTTGCACTGGGACTGGGGTAAGGCACTTCGGCTGTTTGAGGCATACACTAGGAATGGGGTAAGGCAGTTCGGCTGGAGGTTGGATGCACTGGGACTGGGGTAAGGTACTTCGGCTGGGGTAGGCATACACTGGGACTGGGGTAAAGCACTTCGTCTGAGGGAAGGATGCACTGGAACTGGGGTAAGGCACTTCGGCTGGGGGAGGCATACATTGGGACTGTGGTAAGGCACTTCGGCTGGGGAAGGCATACACTGGGAGTGGGGTAAGGCAGTTTGGCTGGAGGTTGGATGCACTGGGATTGGGGTAAGGTACTTCGGCCGAGTGAGGCTTGTACTGGGACTGGGATAAGTCTCTTCGGCTGAGGGAAGCATACTCTGGGACTGTGGTAAGACACTTCGGCTGGGGGAGGCATACATTGGGACTGGGTTAAGGTTCTTCGGCTGTGAGAGGCCTGCACTGGGACTGTGGTAAGGAACTTTGGCTCGTGGAGGCATGGACTGGGATAAGGCACTTTGGCTGGGGGAGGCATGCACTGGGACTGTGGTAAAGCACTTCGGCTGGGGAAGGCATATACTGAGACTGTGGTAAGACACGGCTGCTGGAGGCTTGCACTGGGACTGGGGTAAGGCACTTCGGCTGTTTGAGGCATACACTAGGAATGGGGTAAGGCAGTTCGGCTGGAGGTTGGATGCACTGGGACTGGGGTAAGGTATTTCGGCTGGGTGAGGCATGTACTGGGACTGGTGTAAGACACTTCGACTGAGGGAGGCGTGCCGTGAGACTGGTCGAAGGCACTTCGGCTAGGGGAGGCATACACTGGGACTGTGGTAAGGCAGATCGGTTGGGGGAGGCACACACTGGGACTGGCGAAAGACACTTCGGCTGGGGGAGGCCTACACTGAGATTGGTGTAAGGCACTTCGGCTGGGGGAGGCATACACTGTGACTGGTGTAAGGCACTTCGGCTGGGGTAGGCATACACTGGGACTGTGGTAAAGCACTTCGGCTGGGGGAGGCATAAACTGCGTCTGAGGTAAGGCACTTCGGCTGGGGGAGGCATGGACTGGGGTAAAGCACCGGCTGGGTGAGAGATGCACTGGGACTGGGGTAAGGCACTTCGGCTGGGTGAGGCATACACTGGGTCTGGGGGAGGCATGCACTGAGACTGGGGTAAGGCTCTTCGGCTGGGTGTTGCATACACTGGGACTTGGGTAAGGCACTTCGGCCGAGGGAGGCATACATAAGGACTGGGGCAAACCTCTTTAGCTGGGGGAGAGATGCACCGGGACTGGGGCAAGGCAGTTCATCTGGGTGAGGCACTTCGGCTGGGGGAGGCATGTTCTGGTGTAAGGCATTTCGGCTGAGGGAGTCATACACCGGGACTGGGGTAAGTCTCTTCGGCTGGGGGAGGCATACATTGGGACTGGGTTAAGGCACTTCGGCTGGGGTAGGCATACACTGGGACTGGGGTAAAGCACTTCGTCTGAGGGAAGGATGCACTGGAACTGGGATAAGGCACTTCGGCTGGGGGAGGCTTGTTCTGGTGTCAGGCATTTCGGCTGGGTGAGAGATGCACTGGGACTGGATTAACGCACTACGGCTGGGTGAGGGATGCACTGGGACTGGGTTAAGGCACTTCGGCTGGGGTAGGCATACACTGGGACTGGGGTAAAGCACTTCGTCTGAGGGAAGGATGCACTGGAACTGGGATAAGGCACTTCGGCTGGGGGAGGCTTGTTCTGGTGTCAGGCATTTCGGCTGGGTGAGAGATGCACTGGGACTGGATTAACGCACTACGGCTGGGTGAGGGATGCACTGGGACTGGGGTAAGGCACTTCGGCTGGGGGAGGCATACATTGGGACTGTGGTAAGGCATTTCGGCTGGGCGAGGCATACACTGGGACTGGGATAAGTCTCTTCGGCTGGGGGAGGCATACACTGGGACTGTGGTAAGACACTTCGGCTGAGGGAGGCATACATTGGGACTGGGTTCAGGCTCTTCGGCTGTGAGAGGCCTGCACTGGGACTGTGGTAAGGAACTTCAGCTGGTGGGGGCATGGACTGGGATAAGGCACTTTGGCTGGGGGAGGCATACACTGAGACTGTGGTAAGGCACTTCAGCTGTGGGAGGCATACACTGTGACTGGGGTAAGGCACTTTGGCTGGGGGAGGCATATACTGAGACTGTGGTAAGGCACTTCGGCTGGGTGAGGCATACATTGGGACTGGGTTAAGGCACATCGACTGGGGTAGGCATACACTGGGACTGGGGTAAAGCACTTCGTCTGAGGGAATGATGCACTGCAACTGGGGTAAAGCACTTCGGCTGGGGGAGGCATATACTGGGACTGTGGTAAGGCATCTTGACTGGGGGAGGCATACACTGGGACTGGGGTAAGTCTCTTTGGCTGGGGGAGGCATGCACTGGGACTGGGGTAAGGCACTTCGGCTGGGGAAGGCATACACTAGGAGTGGGGTAAGGCAGTTTGGCTGGAGGTTGGATGCACTGGGATTGGGGTAAGGTACTTCGGCCGAGTGAGGCCTGTACTGGGACTGGGATAAGTCTCTTCGGCTGGGGGAGGCCTGCACTGGGACTGTGGTAAGGAACTTTGGCTCGTGGAGGCATGGACTGGGATAAGGCACTTTGGCTGGGGGAGGCATGCACTGGGACTGTGGTAAAGCACTTCGGCTGGGGAAGGCATATACTGAGACTGTGGTAAGACACGGCTGCTGGAGGCTTGCACTGGGACTGGGGTAAGGCACTTCGGCTGTTTGAGGCATACACTAGGAATGGGGTAAGGCAGTTCGGCTGGAGGTTGGATGCACTGGGACTGGGGTAAGGTACTTCGGCTGGGGTAGGCATACACTGGGACTGGGGTAAAGCACTTCGTCTGAGGGAAGGATGCACTGGAACTGGGGTAAGGCACTTCGGCTGGGGGAGGCATACATTGGGACTGTGGTAAGGCACTTCGGCTGGGGAAGGCATACACTGGGAGTGGGGTAAGGCAGTTTGGCTGGAGGTTGGATGCACTGGGATTGGGGTAAGGTACTTCGGCCGAGTGAGGCTTGTACTGGGACTGGGATAAGTCTCTTCGGCTGAGGGAAGCATACTCTGGGACTGTGGTAAGACACTTCGGCTGGGGGAGGCATACATTGGGACTGGGTTAAGGTTCTTCGGCTGTGAGAGGCCTGCACTGGGACTGTGGTAAGGAACTTTGGCTCGTGGAGGCATGGACTGGGATAAGGCACTTTGGCTGGGGGAGGCATGCACTGGGACTGTGGTAAAGCACTTCGGCTGGGGAAGGCATATACTGAGACTGTGGTAAGACACGGCTGCTGGAGGCTTGCACTGGGACTGGGGTAAGGCACTTCGGCTGTTTGAGGCATACACTAGGAATGGGGTAAGGCAGTTCGGCTGGAGGTTGGATGCACTGGGACTGGGGTAAGGTATTTCGGCTGGGTGAGGCATGTACTGGGACTGGTGTAAGACACTTCGACTGAGGGAGGCGTGCCGTGAGACTGGTCGAAGGCACTTCGGCTAGGGGAGGCATACACTGGGACTGTGGTAAGGCAGATCGGTTGGGGGAGGCACACACTGGGACTGGCGAAAGACACTTCGGCTGGGGGAGGCCTACACTGAGATTGGTGTAAGGCACTTCGGCTGGGGGAGGCATACACTGTGACTGGTGTAAGGCACTTCGGCTGGGGTAGGCATACACTGGGACTGTGGTAAAGCACTTCGGCTGGGGGAGGCATAAACTGCGTCTGAGGTAAGGCACTTCGGCTGGGGGAGGCATGGACTGGGGTAAAGCACCGGCTGGGTGAGAGATGCACTGGGACTGGGGTAAGGCACTTCGGCTGGGTGAGGCATACACTGGGTCTGGGGGAGGCATGCACTGAGACTGGGGTAAGGCTCTTCGGCTGGGTGTTGCATACACTGGGACTTGGGTAAGGCACTTCGGCCGAGGGAGGCATACATAAGGACTGGGGCAAACCTCTTTAGCTGGGGGAGAGATGCACCGGGACTGGGGCAAGGCAGTTCATCTGGGTGAGGCACTTCGGCTGGGGGAGGCATGTTCTGGTGTAAGGCATTTCGGCTGAGGGAGTCATACACCGGGACTGGGGTAAGTCTCTTCGGCTGGGGGAGGCATACATTGGGACTGGGTTAAGGCACTTCGGCTGGGGTAGGCATACACTGGGACTGGGGTAAAGCACTTCGTCTGAGGGAAGGATGCACTGGAACTGGGATAAGGCACTTCGGCTGGGGGAGGCTTGTTCTGGTGTCAGGCATTTCGGCTGGGTGAGAGATGCACTGGGACTGGATTAACGCACTACGGCTGGGTGAGGGATGCACTGGGACTGGGGTAAGGCACTTCGGCTGGGGGAGGCATACACTGTGACTGGTGTAAGGCACTTCGGCTGGGGTAGGCATACACTGGGACTGTGGTAAAGCACTTCGGCTGGAGGAGGCATACACTGAGACTGTGGTAAGACACTTCGGCTGGTGGAGGCTTGCACTGGGACTGGGGTAAGGCACTTCGGCTGTTTGAGGCATACACTAGGAATGGGGTAAGGCAGTTCGGCTGGAGGTTGGATGCACTGGGACTGGGGTAAGGTACTTCGGCTGGGTGAGGCATGTACTGGGACTGGTGTAAGACACTTCGACTGAGGGAGGCGTGCCGTGAGACTGGTCGAAGGCACTTTGGCTAGGGGAGGCATACACTGGGACTGTGGTAAGGCAGATCGGTTGGGGGAGGCACACACTGGGACTGGCGAAAGACACTTCGGCTGGGGGAGGCCTACACTGAAACTGGTGTAAGGCATTTCGGCTGGGGGAGGCATACACTGGGACTGGTGTAAGGCACTTCGGCTGGGGGAGGCATAAACTGCGTCTGAGGTAAGGCACTTCGGCTGGGGGAGGCATGGACTGGGGTAAAGCACCGGCTGGGTGAGAGATGCACTGGGACTGGGGTAAGGCACTTCGGCTGGGTGAGGCATACACTGGGTCTGGGGGAGGCATGCACTGAGACTGGGGTAAGGCTCTTCGGCTGGGTGTTGCATACACTGGGACTTGGGTAAGGCACTTCGGCCGAGGGAGGCATACATAAGGACTGGGGCAAACCACTTTAGCTGGGGGAGAGATGCACCGGGACTGGGGCAAGGCAGTTCATCTGGGTGAGGCACTTCGGCTGGGGGAGGCATGTTCTGGTGTAAGGCATTTCGGCTGAGGGAGTCATACACCGGGACTGGGGTAAGTCTCTTCGGCTGGGGGAGGCATACATTGGGACTGGGTTAAGGCACTTCGGCTGGGGTAGGCATACACTGGGACTGGGGTAAAGCACTTCGTCTGAGGGAAGGATGCACTGGAACTGGGATAAGGCACTTCGGCTGGGGGAGGCTTGTTCTGGTGTCAGGCATTTCGGCTGGGTGAGAGATGCACTGGGACTGGATTAACGCACTACGGCTGGGTGAGGGATGCACTGGGACTGGGGTAAGGCACTTCGGCTGGGGGAGGCATACATTGGGACTGTGGTAAGGCATTTCGGCTGGGCGAGGCATACACTGGGACTGGGATAAGTCTCTTCGGCTGGGGGAGGCATACACTGGGACTGTGGTAAGACACTTCGGCTGAGGGAGGCATACATTGGGACTGGGTTCAGGCTCTTCGGCTGTGAGAGGGCTGCACTGGGACTGTGGTAAGGAACTTCAGCTGGTGGGGGCATGGACTGGAATAAGGCACTTTGGCTGGGAGAGGCATGCACTGGGACTGTGGTAAAGCACTTCGGCTGGGGGAGGCATACACTGAGACTGTGGTAAGACACTTCGGCTGGTGGAGGCTTACACTGCGACTGGGGTAAGGCACTTCGGCTGTTTGAGGCATACACTAGGAATGGGGTAAGGCAGTTCGGCTGGATGCACTGGGACTGGGGTAAGGTACTTCGGCTGGGTGAGGCATGTACTGGGACTGGTGTAAGACACTTCGACTGAGGGAGGCGTGCCGTGAGACTGGTCGAAGGCACTTCGGCTAGGGGAGGCATACACTGGGACTGGTAAGGCAGATCGGTTGGGGGATGCACACACTGGGACTAGCGAAAGACACTTCGGCTGGGGGAGGCCTACACTGAGACTGGTGAAAGGCACTTCGGCTGGGGGAGGTATACACTGGAACTGGTGTAAGGCACTTCGGCTGGGGGAGGCATAAACTGCGTCTGAGGTAAGGCACTTCGGCTGGGGGACGCATGGACTGGGGTAAAGCACCGGCTGGGTGAGAGATGCACTGGGACTGGGGTAAGGCACTTCGGCTGGGTGAGGCATACACTGGGTCTGGGGGAGGCATGCACTGAGACTGGGGTAAGGCTCTTCGGCTGGGTGTTGCATACACTGGGACTTGGGTAAGGCACTTCGGCTGAGGGAGGCATACACAAGGACAGGGGTAAGTCTCTTCGGCTGAGGGAGGCATACATAAGGACTGGGGCAAACCACTTTAGCTGGGGGAGGGATGCACCGGGACTGGGGCAAGGCAGTTCATCTGGGTGAGGCACTTCGGCTGGGGGAGGCATGTTCTGGTGTAAGGCATTTCGGCTGAGGGAGTCATACACCGGGACTGGGGTTAGTCTCTTCGGCTGGGGGAGGCATACATTGTGACTGGGTTAAGGCTCTTCGGCTGTGAGAGGCCTGCACTGGGACTGTGGTAAGGAACTTTGGCTTGTGGAGGCATGGACTGGGATAAGGCACTTTGGCTGGGGGAGGCATGCACTGGGACTGTGGTAAAGCACTTCGGCTGGGGAAGGCACATACTGAGACTGTGGTAAGGCATCTTGACTGGGGGAGGCATACACTGGGACTGGGGTAAGGCACTTCGGCTGGGGAAGGCATACACTAGGAGTGGGGTAAGGCAGTTTGGCTGGAGGTTGGATGCACTGGGATTGGGGTAAGGCACTTCAGCTGTGGGAGGCATACACTGTGACTGGGGTAAGGCACTTTGGCTGGGGGAGGCATATACTGAGACTGAGGTAAGCCACTTCGGCTGGGGTAGGCATACACTGGGACTGGGGTAAAGCACTTCGTCTGAGGGAATGATGCACTGCAACTGGGGTGAAGCACTTCGGCTGGGGGAGGCATGTTCTGGTGTGAGGTACTTCGGCTGAGGGAGGCACACACTGGGACTGGGGTAAGTCTCTTCGGCTGGGGCAGGCATACACTGGGACTGGGGGAGGGATGCAACGGGACTGGGGCAAGGCAGTTCGTCTGGGTGAGGAACTTCGGCTGGGGGAGGCATGTTCTGGTGTAAGGCATTTCGGCTGAGGGAGGCATAGACTGGGACTGGGGTAAGTCTCTTCGGCTGGGTGAGGCATCCACTGGGACTGGGGTAAGTCTCTTCGGCTGGGGGAGGCATACACTGGGGCTAGGAGAGGGATGCACTCGGACTGGGGCAAGACACTTTGGCTGGGGGAGGCATGCACTGGGACTGTGGTAAAGCACTTCGGCTGGGGAAGGCATATACTGAGACTGTGGTAAGACACTTCGGCTGGTGGAGGCATATACTGAGACTGTGGTAAGGCACTTCGGCTGGGGGAGGCATACATTGGGACTGGGGTAAGGCACATCGACTGGGGTAGGCATACACTGGGACTGGGGTAAAGCACTTCGTCTGAGGGAATGATGCACTGCAACTGGGGTAAAGCACTTCGGCTGGGGGAGGCATATACTGGGACTGTGGTAAGGCATCTTGACTGGGGGAGGCATACACTGGGACTGGGGTAAGTCTCTTTGGCTGGGGGAGGCATGCACTGGGACTGGGGTAAGGCACTTCGGCTGGGGAAGGCATACACTAGGAGTGGGGTAAGGCAGTTTGGCTGGAGGTTGGATGCACTGGGATTGGGGTAAGGTACTTCGGCCGAGTGAGGCTTGTACTGGGACTGGGATAAGTCTCTTCGGCTGGGGGAGGCCTACACTGGGACTGTGGTAAGGCACTTCGGCTGAGGGAGGCATACTCTGGGACTGTGGTAAGACACTTCGGCTGGGGGAGGCATACATTGGGACTGGATTAAGGTTCTTCGGCTGTGAGAGGCCTGCACTGGGACTGTGGTAAGGAACTTTGGCTCGTGGAGGCATGGACTGGGATAAGGCACTTTGGCTGGGGGAGGCATGCACTGGGACTGTGGTAAAGCACTTCGGCTGGGGAAGGCATATACTGAGACTGTGGTAAGACACTTCGGCTGGTGGAGGCTTGCACTGGGACTGGGGTAAGGCACTTCGGCTGTTTGAGGCATACACTAGGAATGGGGTAAGGCAGTTCGGCTGGAGGTTGGATGCACTGGGACTGGGGTAAGGTACTTCGGCTGGGTGAGGCATGTACTGGGACTGGTGTAAGACACTTCGACTGAGGGAGGCGTGCCGTGAGACTGGTCGAAGGCACTTCGGCTAGGGGAGGCATACACTGGAACTGGTAAGGCAGATCGGTTGGGGGAGGCACACACTGGGACTAGCGAAAGACACTTCGGCTGGGTGAGGCCTACATTGAGACTGGTGTAAGGCACTTCGGCTGGGGGAGGTATACACTGGAACTGGTGTAAGGCACTTCGGCTGGGGGAGGAATAAACTGCGTCTGAGGTAAGGCACTTCGGCTGGGGGAGGCATGGACTGGGGTAAAGCACCGGCTGGGTGAGAGATGCACTGGGACTGGGGTAAGGCACTTCGGCTGGGTGAGGCATACACTGGGTCTGGGGGAGGCATGCACTGAGACTGGGGTAAGGCTCTTCGGCTGGGTGTTGCATACACTGGGACTTGGGTAAGGCACTTCGGCTGAGGGAGGCATACACAAGGACTGGGGTAAGTCTCTTCGGCTGAGGGAGGCATACACTGAGACTTTGGTAAGGCACTTCAGCTGTGGGAGGCATACACTGTGACTGGGGTAAGGCACTTTGGCTGGGGGAGGCATATACTGAGACTGTGGTAAGGCACTTCGGCTGGGGGAGGCATACATTGGGACTGGGTTAAGGCACATCGACTGGGGTAGGCATACACTGGGACTGGGGTAAAGCACTTCGTCTGAGGGAATGATGCACTGCAACTGGGGTAAAGCACTTCGGCTGGGGGAGGAATATACTGGGACTGTGGTAAGGCATCTTGACTGGGGGAGGCATACACTGGGACTGGGGTAAGTCTCTTTGGCTGGGGGAGGCATGCACTGGGACTGGGGTAAGGCACTTCGGCTGGGGAAGGCATACACTAGGAGTGGGGTAAGGCAGTTTGGCTGGAGGTTGGATGCACTGGGATTGGGGTAAGGTACTTCGGCCAAGTGAGGCCTGTACTGGGACTGGGATAAGTCTCTTCGGCTGGGGGAGGCCTACACTTGGACTGTGGTAAGGCACTTCGGCTGAGGGAGGCATACTCTGGGACTGTGGTAAGACACTTTGGCTCGGGGAGGCATACATTGGGACTGGGTTAAGGTTCTTCGGCTGTGAGAGGCCTGCACTGGGACTGTGGTAAGGAACTTTGGCTCGTGGAGGCATGGACTGGGATAAGCACTTTGGCTGGGGGAGGCATGCACTGGGACTGTGGTAAAGCACTTCGGCTGGGGAAGACATATACTGAGACTGTGGTAAGACACTTCAGCTGGTGGAGGCTTGCACTGGGACTGGGGTAAGGCACTTCGGCTGTTTGAGGCATACACTAAGAATGGGGTAAGGCAGTTCGGCTGGAGGTTGGATGCACTGGGACTGGGGTAAGGTACTTCGGCTGGGTGAGGCATGTACTGGGACTGGTGTAAGACACGTCGACTGAGGGAGGCGTGCCGTGAGACTGGTCGAAGGCACTTCGGCTAGGGGAGGCATACACTGGAACTGTGGTAAGGCAGATCGGTTGGGGGAGGCACACACTGGGACTGGCGAAAGACACTTCGGCTGGGGGAGGCCTACACTGAGACTGGTGTAAGGCACTTCGGCTGGGGGAGGTATAAACTGCGTCTGAGGTAAGGCACTTCGGCTGGGGGAGACATGGACTGGGGTAAAGCACCGGCTGGGTGAGAGATGCACTGGGACTGGGGTAAGGCACTTCGGCTGGGTGAGGCATACACTGGGTCTGGAGGAGGCATGCACTGAGACTGGGGTAAGGCTCTTCGGCTGGGTGTTGCATACACTGGGACTTGGGTAAGGCACTTCGGCTGGGGGAGGCATACACTGGGACTGGGGCAAACCACTTTAGCTGGGGGAGGGATGCACCGGGACTGGGGCAAGGCAGTTTATCTGGGTGAGGCACTTCGGCTGGGGGAGGCATGTTCTGGTGTAAGGCATTTCGGCTGAGGGAGTCATACACTGGGACTGGGGTAAGTCTCTTCGGCTGGGGGAGGCATATACTGAGACTGTGGTAAGGCACTTCGGCTGGGGGAAGCATACATTGGGACTGGGTTAAGGCACTTCGGCTGGGGTAGGCATACACTGGGACTGGGGTAAAGCACTTCGTCTGAGGGAAGGATGCACTGGAACTGGGATAAGGCACTTCGGCTGGGGGAGGCTTGTTCTGGTGTCAGGCATTTCGGCTGGGTGAGAGATGCACTGGGACTGGATTAACGCACTACGGCTGGGTGAGGGATGCACTGGGACTGGGGTAAGGCACTTCAGCTGGGGGAGGCATACATTGGGACTGTGGTAAGGCATTTCGGCTGGGCGAGGCATACACTGGGACTGGGATAAGTCTCTTCGGCTGGGGGAGGCATACACTGGGACTGTGGTAAGACACTTCGGCTGAGGGAGGCATACATTGGGACTGGGTTCAGGCTCTTCGGCTCTGAGAGGCCTGCACTGGGACTGTGGTAAGGAACTTCAGCTGGTGGGGGCATGGACTGGGATAAGGCACTTTGGCTGGGAGAGGCATGCGCTGGGACTGTGGTAAAGCACTTCGGCTGGGGGAGGCATACACTGAGACTGTGGTAAGGCACTTCAGCTGTGGGAGGCATACACTGTGACTGGGGTAAGGCACTTTGGCTGGGGGAGGCATGTACTGAGACTGTGGTAAGGCACTTCGGCTGGGGGAGGCATACATTGGGACTGGGTTAAGGCACATCGACTGGGGTAGGCATACACTGGGACTGGGGTAAAGCACTTCGTCTGAGGGAATGATGCACTGCAACTGGGGTAAAGCACTTCGGCTGGGGGACGCATATACTGGGACTGTGGTAAGGCATCTTGACTGGGGGAGGCATACACTGGGACTGGGGTAAGTCTCTTTGGCTGGGGGAGGCATGCACTGGGACTGGGGTAAGGCACTTCGGCTGGGGAAGGCATACACTAGGAGTGGGGTAAGGCAGTTTGGCTGGAGGTTGGATGCACTGGGATTGGGGTAAGGTACTTCGGCCAAGTGAGGCCTGTACTGGGACTGGGATAAGTCTCTTCGGCTGGGGGAGGCCTACACTGGGACTGTGGTAAGGCACTTCGGCTGAGGGAGGCATACTCTGGGACTGTGGTAAGACACTTCGGCTGGGGGAGGGATACATTGGGACTGGGTTAAGGTTCTTCGGCTGTGAGAGGCCTGCACTGGGACTGTGGTAAGGAACTTTGGCTCATGGAGGCATGGACTGGGATAAGGCACTTTGGCTGGGGGAGGCATGCACTGGGACTGTGGTAAAGCACTTCGGCTGGGGAAGGCATATACTGAGACTGTGGTAAGACACGGCTGCTGGAGGCTTGCACTGGGACTGGGGTAAGGCACTTCGGCTGTTTGAGGCATACACTAGGAATGGGGTAAGGCAGTTCGGCTGGAGATTGGATGCACTGGGACTGGGGTAAGGTACTTCGGCTGGGTGAGGCATGTACTGGGACTGGACTAAGACACTTCGACTGAGGGAGGCGTGCCGTGAGACTGGTCGAAGGCACTTCGGCTAGGGGAGGCATACACTGGGACTGTGGTAAGGCAAATCGGTTGGGGGAGGCACACACTGGGACTGGCGAAAGACACTTCGGCTGGGGGAGGCCTACACTGAGACTGGTGTAAGGCACTTCGGCTGGGGGAGGCATACACTGGGACTGGGTTAAGGCACTTCGGCTGGGGTAGGCATACACTGGGACTGGGGTAAAGCACTTCGTCTGAGGGAAGGATGCACTGGAACTGGGATAAGGCACTTCGGCTGGGGGAGGCTTGTTCTGGTGTCAGGCATTTCGGCTGGGTGAGAGATGCACTGGGACTGGATTAACGCACTACGGCTGGGTGAGGGATGCACTGGGACTGGGGTAAGGCACTTCGGCTGGGGGAGGCATACATTGGGACTGTGGTAAGGCATTTCGGCTGGGCGAGGCATACACTGGGACTGGGATAAGTCTCTTCGGCTGGGGGAGGCATACACTGGGACTGTGGTAAGACACTTCGGCTGAGGGAGGCATACATTGGGACTGGGTTCAGGCTCTTCGGCTGTGAGAGGCCTGCACTGGGACTGTGGTAAGGAACTTCAGCTGGTGGGGGCATGGACTGGAATAAGGCACTTTGGCTGGGAGAGGCATGCACTGGGACTGTGGTAAAGCACTTCGGCTGGGGGAGGCATACACTGAGACTGTGGTAAGACACTTCGGCTGGTGGAGGCTTACACTGCGACTGGGGTAAGGCAGTTCGGCTGGATGCACTGGGACTGGGGTAAGGTACTTCGGCTGGGTGAGGCATGTACTGGGACTGGTGTAAGACACTTCGACTGAGGGAGGCGTGCCGTGAGACTGGTCGAAGGCACTTCGGCTAGGGGAGGCATACACTGGAACTGGTAAGGCAGATCGGTTGGGGGAGGCACACACTGGGACTAGCGAAAGACACTTCGGCTGGGTGAGGCCTACATTGAGACTGGTGTAAGGCACTTCGGCTGGGGGAGGTATACACTGGAACTGGTGTAAGGCACTTCGGCTGGGGGAGGAATAAACTGCGTCTGAGGTAAGGCACTTCGGCTGGGGGAGGCATGGACTGGGGTAAAGCACCGGCTGGGTGAGAGATGCACTGGGACTGGGGTAAGGCACTTCGGCTGGGTGAGGCATACACTGGGTCTGGGGGAGGCATGCACTGAGACTGGGGTAAGGCTCTTCGGCTGGGTGTTGCATACACTGGGACTTGGGTAAGGCACTTCGGCTGAGGGAGGCATACACAAGGACTGGGGTAAGTCTCTTCGGCTGAGGGAGGCATACACTGGGACTGGGGCAAACCACTTTAGCTAGGGGAGGGATGCACCGGGACTGGGGCAAGGCAGTTCATCTGGGTGAGGCACTTCGGCTGGGGGAGGCATGTTCTGGTGTAAGGCATTTCGGCTGAGGGAGTCATACACCGGGACTGGGGTTAGTCTCTTCGGCTGGGGGAGGCATACATTGGGACTGGGTTAAGGCTCTTCGGCTGTGAGAGGCCTGCACTGGACTGTGGTAAGGCACTTCGGCTGGGGAAGGCATATACTGAGACTGTGGTAAGACACGGCTGCTGGAGGCTTGCACTGGGACTGGGGTAAGGCACTTCGGCTGTTTGAGGCATACACTAGGAATGGGGTAAGGCAGTTCGGCTGGAGGTTGGATGCACTGGGACTGGGGTAAGGTACTTCGGCTGGGTGAGGCATGTACTGGGACTGGTGTAAGACACTTCGACTGAGGGAGGCGTGCCGTGAGACTGGTCGAAGGCACTTCGGCTAGGGGAGGCATACACTGGGACTGTGGTAAGGCAGATCGGTTGGGAGAGGCACACACTGGGACTGGCGAAAGACACTTCGGCTGGGGGAGGCCTACACTGAAACTGGTGTAAGGCATTTCGGCTGGGGGAGGCATACACTGGGACTGGTGTAAGGCACTTCGGCTGGGGGAGGCATAAACTGCGTCTGAGGAAAGGCACTTCGGCTGGGGGAGGCATGGACTGGGGTAAAGCACCGGCTGGGTGAGAGATGCACTGGGACTGGGGTAAGGCACTTCGGCTGGGTGAGGCATACACTGGGTCTGGGGGAGGCATGCACTGAGACTGGGGTAAGGCTCTTCGGCTGGGTGTTGCATACACTGGGACTTGGGTAAGGCACTTCGGCTGAGGGAGGCATACATAAGGACTGGGGCAAACCACTTTAGCTGGGGGAGAGATGCACCGGGACTGGGGCAAGGCAGTTCATCTGGGTGAGGCACTTCGGCTGGGGGAGGCATGTTCTGGTGTAAGGCATTTCGGCTGAGGGAGTCATACACCGGGACTGGGGTAAGTCTCTTCGGCTGGGGGAGGCATACATTGGGACTGGGTTAAGGCTCTTCGGCTGTGAGAGGCCTGCAGTGGGACTGTGGTAAGGAACTTTGGCTTGTGGAGGCATGGACTGGGATAAGGCACTTTGGCTGGGGGAGGCATGCACTGGGACTGTGGTAAAGCACTTCGGCTGGGGAAGGCATATACTGAGACTGTGGTAAGGCACTTCGGCTGGGGGAGGCATACATTGGGACTGGGTTAAGGCACTTCGGCTGGGGTAGGCATACACTGGGACTGGGGTAAAGCACTTCGTCTGAGGGAAGGATGCACTGGAACTGGGATAAGGCACTTCGGCTGGGGGAGGCTTGTTCTGGTGTCAGGCATTTCGGCTGGGTGAGAGATGCACTGGGACTGGATTAACGCACTACGGCTGGGTGAGGGATGCACTGGGACTGGGGTAAGGCACTTCGGCTGGGGGAGGCATACATTGGGACTGTGGTAAGGCATTTCGGCTGGGCGAAGCATACACTGGGACTGGGATAAGTCTCTTCGGCTGGGGGAGGCATACACTGGGGCTGTGGTAAGACACTTCGGCTGAGGGAGGCATACATTGGGACTGGGTTCAGGCTCTTCGGCTGTGAGAGGCCTGCACTGGGACTGTGGTAAGGAACTTCAGCTGGTGGGGGCATGGACTGGGATAAGGCACTTTGGCTGGGGGAGGCATACACTGAGACTATGGTAAGGCACTTCAGCTGTGGGAGGCATACACTGTGACTGGTGTAAGGCACTTTGGCTGGGGGAGGCATATACTGAGACTGTGGTAAGGCACTTCAGCTGTGGGAGGCATACACTGTGACTGGGGTAAGGCACTTTGGCTGGGGGAGGCATATACTGAGACTGTGGTAAGGCACTTCGGCTGGGTGAGGCATACATTGGGACTGGGTTAAGGCACATCGACTGGGGTAGGCATACACTGGGACTGGGGTAAAGCACTTCGTCTGAGGGAATGATGCACTGCAACTGGGGTAAAGCACTTCGGCTGGGGGAGGCATATACTGGGACTGTGGTAAGGCATCTTGACTGGGGGAGGCATACACTGGGACTGGGGTAAGTCTCTTTGGCTGGGGGAGGCATGCACTGGGACTGGGGTAAGGCACTTCGGCTGGGGAAGGCATACACTAGGAGTGGGGTAAGGCAGTTTGGCTGGAGGTTGGATGCACTGGGATTGGGGTAAGGTACTTCGGCCGAGTGAGGCCTGTACTGGGACTGGGAAAAGTCTCTTCGGCTGGGGGAGGCCTGCACTGGGACTGTGGTAAGGAACTTTGGCTCGTGGAGGCATGGACTGGGATAAGGCACTTTGGCTGGGGGAGGCATGCACTGGGACTGTGGTAAAGCACTTCGGCTGGGGAAGGCATATACTGAGACTGTGGTAAGACACGGCTGCTGGAGGCTTGCACTGGGACTGGGGTAAGGCACTTCGGCTGTTTGAGGCATACACTAGGAATGGGGTAAGGCAGTTCGGCTGGAGGTTGGATGCACTGGGACTGGGGTAAGGTACTTCGGCTGGGGTAGGCATACATTGGGACTGTGGTAAGGCACTTCGGCTGGGGAAGGCATACATTGGGACTGTGGTAAGGCACTTCGGCTGGGGAAGGCATACACTAGGAGTGGGGTAAAGCACTTCGTCTGAGGGAAGGATGCACTGGAACTGGGGTAAGGCACTTCGGCTGGGGAAGGCATACACTGGGACTGGGGTAAAGCACTTCGTCTGAGGGAAGGATGCACTGGAACTGGGGTAAGGCACTTCGGCTGGGGGAGGCATACATTGGGACTGTGGTAAGGCACTTCGGCTGGGGAAGGCATACACTAGGAGTGGGGTAAGGCAGTTTGGCTGGAGGTTGGATGCACTGGGATTGGGGTAAGGTACTTCGGCCGAGTGAGGCTTGTACTGGGACTGGGATAAGTCTCTTCGGCTGAGGGAAGCATACTCTGGGACTGTGGTAAGACACTTCGGCTGGGGGAGGCATACATTGGGACTGGGTTAAGGTTCTTCGGCTGTGAGAGGCCTGCACTGGGACTGTGGTAAGGAACTTTGGCTCGTGGAGGCATGGACTGGGATAAGGCACTTTGGCTGGGGGAGGCATGCACTGGGACTGTGGTAAAGCACTTCGGCTGGGGAAGGCATATACTGAGACTGTGGTAAGACACGGCTGCTGGAGGCTTGCACTGGGACTGGGGTAAGGCACTTCGGCTGTTTGAGGCATACACTAGGAATGGGGTAAGGCAGTTCGGCTGGAGGTTGGATGCACTGGGACTGGGGTAAGGTATTTCGGCTGGGTGAGGCATGTACTGGGACTGGTGTAAGACACTTCGACTGAGGGAGGCGTGCCGTGAGACTGGTCGAAGGCACTTCGGCTAGGGGAGGCATACACTGGGACTGTGGTAAGGCAGATCGGTTGGGGGAGGCACACACTGGGACTGGCGAAAGACACTTCGGCTGGGGGAGGCCTACACTGAGATTGGTGTAAGGCACTTCGGCTGGGGGAGGCATACACTGTGACTGGTGTAAGGCACTTCGGCTGGGGTAGGCATACACTGGGACTGTGGTAAAGCACTTCGGCTGGAGGAGGCATACACTGAGACTGTGGTAAGACACTTCGGCTGGTGGAGGCTTGCACTGGGACTGGGGTAAGGCACTTCGGCTGTTTGAGGCATACACTAGGAATGGGGTAAGGCAGTTCGGCTGGAGGTTGGATGCACTGGGACTGGGGTAAGGTACTTCGGCTGGGTGAGGCATGTACTGGGACTGGTGTAAGACACTTCGACTGAGGGAGGCGTGCCGTGAGACTGGTCGAAGGCACTTTGGCTAGGGGAGGCATACACTGGGACTGTGGTAAGGCAGATCGGTTGGGGGAGGCACACACTGGGACTGGCGAAAGACACTTCGGCTGGGGGAGGCCTACACTGAAACTGGTGTAAGGCATTTCGGCTGGGGGAGGCATACACTGGGACTGGTGTAAGGCACTTCGGCTGGGGGAGGCATAAACTGCGTCTGAGGTAAGGCACTTCGGCTGGGGGAGGCATGGACTGGGGTAAAGCACCGGCTGGGTGAGAGATGCACTGGGACTGGGGTAAGGCACTTCGGCTGGGTGAGGCATACACTGGGTCTGGGGGAGGCATGCACTGAGACTGGGGTAAGGCTCTTCGGCTGGGTGTTGCATACACTGGGACTTGGGTAAGGCACTTCGGCCGAGGGAGGCATACATAAGGACTGGGGCAAACCACTTTAGCTGGGGGAGAGATGCACCGGGACTGGGGCAAGGCAGTTCATCTGGGTGAGGCACTTCGGCTGGGGGAGGCATGTTCTGGTGTAAGGCATTTCGGCTGAGGGAGTCATACACCGGGACTGGGGTAAGTCTCTTCGGCTGGGGGAGGCATACATTGGGACTGGGTTAAGGCACTTCGGCTGGGGTAGGCATACACTGGGACTGGGGTAAAGCACTTCGTCTGAGGGAAGGATGCACTGGAACTGGGATAAGGCACTTCGGCTGGGGGAGGCTTGTTCTGGTGTCAGGCATTTCGGCTGGGTGAGAGATGCACTGGGACTGGATTAACGCACTACGGCTGGGTGAGGGATGCACTGGGACTGGGGTAAGGCACTTCGGCTGGGGGAGGCATACATTGGGACTGTGGTAAGGCATTTCGGCTGGGCGAGGCATACACTGGGACTGGGATAAGTCTCTTCGGCTGGGGGAGGCATACACTGGGGCTGTGGTAAGACACTTCGGCTGAGGGAGGCATACATTGGGACTGGGTTCAGGCTCTTCGGCTGTGAGAGGCCTGCACTGGGACTGTGGTAAGGAACTTCAGCTGGTGGGGGCATGGACTGGGATAAGGCACTTTGGCTGGGGGAGGCATACACTGAGACTATGGTAAGGCACTTCAGCTGTGGGAGGCATACACTGTGACTGGTGTAAGGCTCTTCGGCTGTGAGAGGCCTGCACTGGGACTGTGGTAAGGAACTTCAGCTGGTGGGGGCATGGACTGGGATAAGTCCCTTTGGCTGGGGGAGGCATACACTGAGACTATGGTAAGGCACTTCAGCTGTGGGAGGCATACACTGTGACTGGTGTAAGGCACTTTGGCTGGGGGAGGCATATACTGAGACTGTGGTAAGGCACTTCAGCTGTGGGAGGCATACACTGTGACTGGGGTAAGGCACTTTGGCTGGGGGAGGCATATACTGAGACTGTGGTAAGGCACTTCGGCTGGGTGAGGCATACATTGGGACTGGGTTAAGGCACATCGACTGGGGTAGGCATACACTGGGACTGGGGTAAAGCACTTCGTCTGAGGGAATGATGCACTGCAACTGGGGTAAAGCACTTCGGCTGGGGGAGGCATATACTGGGACTGTGGTAAGGCATCTTGACTGGGGGAGGCATACACTGGGACTGGGGTAAGTCTCTTTGGCTGGGGGAGGCATGCACTGGGACTGGGGTAAGGCACTTCGGCTGGGGAAGGCATACACTAGGAGTGGGGTAAGGCAGTTTGGCTGGAGGTTGGATGCACTGGGATTGGGGTAAGGTACTTCGGCCGAGTGAGGCCTGTACTGGGACTGGGATAAGTCTCTTCGGCTGGGGGAGGCCTGCACTGGGACTGTGGTAAGGAACTTTGGCTCGTGGAGGCATGGACTGGGATAAGGCACTTTGGCTGGGGGAGGCATGCACTGGGACTGTGGTAAAGCACTTCGGCTGGGGAAGGCATATACTGAGACTGTGGTAAGACACGGCTGCTGGAGGCTTGCACTGGGACTGGGGTAAGGCACTTCGGCTGTTTGAGGCATACACTAGGAATGGGGTAAGGCAGTTCGGCTGGAGGTTGGATGCACTGGGACTGGGGTAAGGTACTTCGGCTGGGGTAGGCATACACTGGGACTGGGGTAAAGCACTTCGTCTGAGGGAAGGATGCACTGGAACTGGGGTAAGGCACTTCGGCTGGGGGAGGCATACTTTGGGACTGTGGTAAGGCACTTCGGCTGGGGAAGGCATACACTAGGAGTGGGGTAAGGCAGTTTGGCTGGAGGTTGGATGCACTGGGATTGGGGTAAGGTACTTCGGCCGAGTGAGGCTTGTACTGGGACTGGGATAAGTCTCTTCGGCTGAGGGAAGCATACTCTGGGACTGTGGTAAGACACTTCGGCTGGGGGAGGCATACATTGGGACTGGGTTAAGGTTCTTCGGCTGTGAGAGGCCTGCACTGGGACTGTGGTAAGGAACTTTGGCTCGTGGAGGCATGGACTGGGATAAGGCACTTTGGCTGGGGGAGGCATGCACTGGGACTGTGGTAAAGCACTTCGGCTGGGGAAGGCATATACTGAGACTGTGGTAAGACACGGCTGCTGGAGGCTTGCACTGGGACTGGGGTAAGGCACTTCGGCTGTTTGAGGCATACACTAGGAATGGGGTAAGGCAGTTCGGCTGGAGGTTGGATGCACTGGGACTGGGGTAAGGTATTTCGGCTGGGTGAGGCATGTACTGGGACTGGTGTAAGACACTTCGACTGAGGGAGGCGTGCCGTGAGACTGGTCGAAGGCACTTCGGCTAGGGGAGGCATACACTGGGACTGTGGTAAGGCAGATCGGTTGGGGGAGGCACACACTGGGACTGGCGAAAGACACTTCGGCTGGGGGAGGCCTACACTGAGATTGGTGTAAGGCACTTCGGCTGGGGGAGGCATACACTGTGACTGGTGTAAGGCACTTCGGCTGGGGTAGGCATACACTGGGACTGTGGTAAAGCACTTCGGCTGGAGGAGGCATACACTGAGACTGTGGTAAGACACTTCGGCTGGTGGAGGCTTGCACTGGGACTGGGGTAAGGCACTTCGGCTGTTTGAGGCATACACTAGGAATGGGGTAAGGCAGTTCGGCTGGAGGTTGGATGCACTGGGACTGGGGTAAGGTACTTCGGCTGGGTGAGGCATGTACTGGGACTGGTGTAAGACACTTCGACTGAGGGAGGCGTGCCGTGAGACTGGTCGAAGGCACTTTGGCTAGGGGAGGCATACACTGGGACTGTGGTAAGGCAGATCGGTTGGGGGAGGCACACACTGGGACTGGCGAAAGACACTTCGGCTGGGGGAGGCCTACACTGAAACTGGTGTAAGGCATTTCGGCTGGGGGAGGCATACACTGGGACTGGTGTAAGGCACTTCGGCTGGGGGAGGCATAAACTGCGTCTGAGGTAAGGCACTTCGGCTGGGGGAGGCATGGACTGGGGTAAAGCACCGGCTGGGTGAGAGATGCACTGGGACTGGGGTAAGGCACTTCGGCTGGGTGAGGCATACACTGGGTCTGGGGGAGGCATGCACTGAGACTGGGGTAAGGCTCTTCGGCTGGGTGTTGCATACACTGGGACTTGGGTAAGGCACTTCGGCCGAGGGAGGCATACATAAGGACTGGGGCAAACCTCTTTAGCTGGGGGAGAGATGCACCGGGACTGGGGCAAGGCAGTTCATCTGGGTGAGGCACTTCGGCTGGGGGAGGCATGTTCTGGTGTAAGGCATTTCGGCTGAGGGAGTCATACACCGGGACTGGGGTAAGTCTCTTCGGCTGGGGGAGGCATACATTGGGACTGGGTTAAGGCACTTCGGCTGGGGTAGGCATACACTGGGACTGGGGTAAAGCACTTCGTCTGAGGGAAGGATGCACTGGAACTGGGATAAGGCACTTCGGCTGGGGGAGGCTTGTTCTGGTGTCAGGCATTTCGGCTGGGTGAGAGATGCACTGGGACTGGATTAACGCACTACGGCTGGGTGAGGGATGCACTGGGACTGGGGTAAGGCACTTCGGCTGGGGGAGGCATACACTGTGACTGGTGTAAGGCACTTCGGCTGGGGTAGGCATACACTGGGACTGTGGTAAAGCACTTCGGCTGGAGGAGGCATACACTGAGACTGTGGTAAGACACTTCGGCTGGTGGAGGCTTGCACTGGGACTGGGGTAAGGCACTTCGGCTGTTTGAGGCATACACTAGGAATGGGGTAAGGCAGTTCGGCTGGAGGTTGGATGCACTGGGACTGGGGTAAGGTACTTCGGCTGGGTGAGGCATGTACTGGGACTGGTGTAAGACACTTCGACTGAGGGAGGCGTGCCGTGAGACTGGTCGAAGGCACTTTGGCTAGGGGAGGCATACACTGGGACTGTGGTAAGGCAGATCGGTTGGGGGAGGCACACACTGGGACTGGCGAAAGACACTTCGGCTGGGGGAGGCCTACACTGAAACTGGTGTAAGGCATTTCGGCTGGGGGAGGCATACACTGGGACTGGTGTAAGGCACTTCGGCTGGGGGAGGCATAAACTGCGTCTGAGGTAAGGCACTTCGGCTGGGGGAGGCATGGACTGGGGTAAAGCACCGGCTGGGTGAGAGATGCACTGGGACTGGGGTAAGGCACTTCGGCTGGGTGAGGCATACACTGGGTCTGGGGGAGGCATGCACTGAGACTGGGGTAAGGCTCTTCGGCTGGGTGTTGCATACACTGGGACTTGGGTAAGGCACTTCGGCCGAGGGAGGCATACATAAGGACTGGGGCAAACCACTTTAGCTGGGGGAGAGATGCACCGGGACTGGGGCAAGGCAGTTCATCTGGGTGAGGCACTTCGGCTGGGGGAGGCATGTTCTGGTGTAAGGCATTTCGGCTGAGGGAGTCATACACCGGGACTGGGGTAAGTCTCTTCGGCTGGGGGAGGCATACATTGGGACTGGGTTAAGGCACTTCGGCTGGGGTAGGCATACACTGGGACTGGGGTAAAGCACTTCGTCTGAGGGAAGGATGCACTGGAACTGGGATAAGGCACTTCGGCTGGGGGAGGCTTGTTCTGGTGTCAGGCATTTCGGCTGGGTGAGAGATGCACTGGGACTGGATTAACGCACTACGGCTGGGTGAGGGATGCACTGGGACTGGGGTAAGGCACTTCGGCTGGGGGAGGCATACATTGGGACTGTGGTAAGGCATTTCGGCTGGGCGAGGCATACACTGGGACTGGGATAAGTCTCTTCGGCTGGGGGAGGCATACACTGGGACTGTGGTAAGACACTTCGGCTGAGGGAGGCATACATTGGGACTGGGTTCAGGCTCTTCGGCTGTGAGAGGCCTGCACTGGGACTGTGGTAAGGAACTTCAGCTGGTGGGGGCATGGACTGGAATAAGGCACTTTGGCTGGGAGAGGCATGCACTGGGACTGTGGTAAAGCACTTCGGCTGGGGGAGGCATACACTGAGACTGTGGTAAGACACTTCGGCTGGTGGAGGCTTACACTGCGACTGGGGTAAGGCACTTCGGCTGTTTGAGGCATACACTAGGAATGGGGTAAGGCAGTTCGGCTGGATGCACTGGGACTGGGGTAAGGTACTTCGGCTGGGTGAGGCATGTACTGGGACTGGTGTAAGACACTTCGACTGAGGGAGGCGTGCCGTGAGACTGGTCGAAGGCACTTCGGCTAGGGGAGGCATACACTGGGACTGGTAAGGCAGATCGGTTGGGGGATGCACACACTGGGACTAGCGAAAGACACTTCGGCTGGGGGAGGCCTACACTGAGACTGGTGAAAGGCACTTCGGCTG
This sequence comes from Pristiophorus japonicus, assembly GCF_044704955.1. Classification (NCBI taxonomy): domain Eukaryota; kingdom Metazoa; phylum Chordata; class Chondrichthyes; family Pristiophoridae; genus Pristiophorus; species Pristiophorus japonicus. The sequence goes on along the minus strand of NC_091999.1, from coordinate 12,263,766 downwards.
GGGGAGGTATACACTGGAACTGGTGTAAGGCACTTCGGCTGGGGGAGGCATAAACTGCGTCTGAGGTAAGGCACTTCGGCTGGGGGACGCATGGACTGGGGTAAAGCACCGGCTGGGTGAGAGATGCACTGGGACTGGGGTAAGGCACTTCGGCTGGGTGAGGCATACACTGGGTCTGGGGGAGGCATGCACTGAGACTGGGGTAAGGCTCTTCGGCTGGGTGTTGCATACACTGGGACTTGGGTAAGGCACTTCGGCTGAGGGAGGCATACACAAGGACAGGGGTAAGTCTCTTCGGCTGAGGGAGGCATACATAAGGACTGGGGCAAACCACTTTAGCTGGGGGAGGGATGCACCGGGACTGGGGCAAGGCAGTTCATCTGGGTGAGGCACTTCGGCTGGGGGAGGCATGTTCTGGTGTAAGGCATTTCGGCTGAGGGAGTCATACACCGGGACTGGGGTTAGTCTCTTCGGCTGGGGGAGGCATACATTGGGACTGGGTTAAGGCTCTTCGGCTGTGAGAGGCCTGCACTGGGACTGTGGTAAGGCACTTCGGCTGGGGAAGGCATATACTGAGACTGTGGTAAGACACGGCTGCTGGAGGCTTGCACTGGGACTGGGGTAAGGCACTTCGGCTGTTTGAGGCATACACTAGGAATGGGGTAAGGCAGTTCGGCTGGAGGTTGGATGCACTGGGACTGGGGTAAGGTACTTCGGCTGGGTGAGGCATGTACTGGGACTGGTGTAAGACACTTCGACTGAGGGAGGCGTGCCGTGAGACTGGTCGAAGGCACTTCGGCTAGGGGAGGCATAGACTGGGACTGTGGTAAGGCAGATCGGTTGGGGGAGGCACACACTGGGACTGGCGAAAGACACTTCGGCTGGGGGAGGCCTACACTGAGACTGGTGTAAGGCACTTCGGCTGGGGGAGGCATACACTGGGACTGGTGTAAGGCACTTCGGCTGGGGGAGGCATACACTGGGACTGTGGTAAAGCACTTCGGCTGGAGGAGGCATACACTGAGACTGTGGTAAGACACTTCGGCTGGTGGAGGCTTGCACTGGGACTGGGGTAAGGCACTTCGGCTGTTTGAGGCATACACTAGGAATGGGGTAAGGCAATTCGGCTGGAGGTTGGATGCACTGGGACTGGGGTAAGGTACTTCGGCTGGGTGAGGCATGTACTGGGACTGGTGTAAGACACTTCGACTGAGGGAGGCGTGCCGTGAGACTGGTCGAAGGCACTTCGGCTAGGGGAGGCATACACTGGGACTGTGGTAAGGCAGATCGGTTGGGGGAGGCACACACTGGGACTGGCGAAAGACACTTCGGCTGGGGTTGGCCTACACTGAAACTGGTGTAAGGCATTTCGGCTGGGGGAGGCATACACTGGGACTGGTGTAAGGCACTTCGGCTGGGGGAGGCATAAACTGCGTCTGAGGTAAGGCACTTCGGCTGGGGGAGGCATGGACTGGGGTAAAGCACCGGCTGGGTGAGAGATGCACTGGGACTGGGGTAAGGCACTTCGGCTGGGTGAGGCATACACTGGGTCTGGGGGAGGCATGCACTGAGACTGGGGTAAGGCTCTTCGGCTGGGTGTTGCATACACTGGGACTTGGGTAAGGCACTTCGGCTGAGGGAGGCATACATAAGGACTGGGGCAAACCACTTTAGCTGGGGGAGAGATGCACCGGGACTGGGGCAAGGCAGTTCATCTGGGTGAGGCACTTCGGCTGGGGGAGGCATGTTCTGGTGTAAGGCATTTCGGCTGAGGGAGTCATACACCGGGACTGGGGTAAGTCTCTTCGGCTGGGGGAGGCATACATTGGGACTGTGGTAAAGCACTTCGGCTGGGGAAGGCATATACTGAGACTGTGGTAAGGCACTTCGGCTGGGGGAGGCATACATTGGGACTGGGTTAAGGCACTTCGGCTGGGGTAGGCATACACTGGGACTGGGGTAAAGCACTTCGTCTGAGGGAAGGATGCACTGGAACTGGGATAAGGCACTTCGGCTGGGGGAGGCTTGTTCTGGTGTCAGGCATTTCGGCTGGGTGAGAGATGCACTGGGACTGGATTAACGCACTACGGCTGGGTGAGGGATGCACTGGGACTGAGGTAAGGCACTTCGGCTGGGGGAGGCATACATTGGGACTGTGGTAAGGCATTTCGGCTGGGCGAGGCATACACTGGGACTGGGATAAGTCTCTTCGGCTGGGGGAGGCATACACTGGGACTGTGGTAAGACACTTCGGCTGAGGGAGGCATACATTGGGACTGGGTTCAGGCTCTTCGGCTGTGAGAGGCCTGCACTGGGACTGTGGTAAGGAACTTCAGCTGGTGGGGGCATGGACTGGGATAAGGCACTTTGGCTGGGGGAGGCATACACTGAGACTATGGTAAGGCACTTCAGCTGTGGGAGGCATACACTGTGACTGGTGTAAGGCACTTTGGCTGGGGGAGGCATATACTGAGACTGTGGTAAGGCACTTCGGCTGGGGGAGGCATACATTGGGACTGGGTTAAGGCACATCGACTGGGGTAGGCATACACTGGGACTGGGGTAAAGCACTTCGTCTGAGGGAATGATGCACTGCAACTGGGGTAAAGCACTTCGGCTGGGGGAGGCATATACTGGGACTGTGGTCAGGCATCTTGACTGGGGGAGGCATACACTGGGACTGGGGTAAGTCTCTTTGGCTGGGGGAGGCATGCACTGGGACTGGGGTAAGGCACTTCGGCTGGGGAAGGCATACACTAGGAGTGGGGTAAGGCAGTTTGGCTGGAGGTTGGATGCACTGGGATTGGGGTAAAGCACTTCGGCCGAGTGAGGCCTGTACTGGGACTGTGGTAAGACACTTCGGCTGGGGGAGGCATACATTGGGACTGGGTTAAGGCACTTCGGCTGGGGTAGGCATACACTGGGACTGGGGTAAAGCACTTCGTCTGAGGGAAGGATGCACTGGAACTGGGATAAGGCACTTCGGCTGGGGGAGGCTTGTTCTGGTGTCAGGCATTTCGGCTGGGTGAGAGATGCACTGGGACTGGATTAACGCACTACGGCTGGGTGAGAGATGCACTGGGACTGGGGTAAGGCACTTCGGCTGGGGGAGGCATACATTGGGACTGTGGTAAGGCATTTCGGCTGGGCGAGGCATACACTGGGACTGGGATAAGTCTCTTCGGCTGGGGGAGGCATACACTGGGACTGTGGTAAGACACTTCGGCTGAGGGAGGCATACATTGGGACTGGGTTCAGGCTCTTCGGCTGTGAGAGGCCTGCACTGGGACTGTGGTAAGGAACTTCAGCTGGTGGGGGCATGGACTGGGATAAGGCACTTTGGCTGGGGGAGGCATACACTGAGACTATGGTAAGGCACTTCAGCTGTGGGAGGCATACACTGTGACTGGTGTAAGGCACTTTGGCTGGGGGAGGCATATACTGAGACTGTGGTAAGGCACTTCGGCTGGGGGAGGCATACATTGGGACTGGGTTAAGGCACATCGACTGGGGTAGGCATACACTGGGACTGGGGTAAAGCACTTCGTCTGAGGGAATGATGCACTGCAACTGGGGTAAAGCACTTCGGCTGGGAGAGGCATATACTGGGACTGTGGTAAGGCATCTTGACTGGGGGAGGCATACACTGGGACTGGGGTAAGTCTCTTTGGCTGGGGGAGGCATGCACTGGGACTGGGGTAAGGCACTTCGGCTGGGGAAGGCATACACTAGGAGTGGGGTAAGGCAGTTTGGCTGGAGGTTGGATGCACTGGGATTGGGGTAAGGTACTTCGGCCGAGTGAGGCCTGTACTGGGACTGGGATAAGTCTCTTCGGCTGAGGGAAGCATACTCTGGGACTGTGGTAAGACACTTCGGCTGGGGGAGGCATACATTGGGACTGGGTTAAGGCACTTCGGCTGGGGTAGGCATACACTGGGACTGGGGTAAAGCACTTCGTCTGAGGGAAGGATGCACTGGAACTAGGATAAGGCACTTCGGCTGGGGGAGGCTTGTTCTGGTGTCAGGCATTTCGGCTGGGTGAGAGATGCACTGGGACTGGATTAACGCACTACGGCTGGGTGAGGGATGCACTGGGACTGGGGTAAGGCACTTCGGCTGGGGGAGGCATACATTGGGACTGTGGTAAAGCATTTCGGCTGGGCGAGGCATACACTGGGACTGGGATAAGTCTCTTCGGCTGGGGGAGGCATACACTGGGACTGTGGTAAGACACTTCGGCTGAGGGAGGCATACATTGGGACTGGGTTCAGGCTCTTCGGCTGTGAGAGGCCTGCACTGGGACTGTGGTAAGCAACTTCAGCTGGTGGGGGCATGGACTGGGATAAGGCACTTTGGCTGGGAGAGGCATGCACTGGGACTGTGGTAAAGCACTTCGGCTGGGGGAGGCATACACTGAGACTATGGTAAGGCACTTCAGCTGTGGGAGGCATACACTGTGACTGGGGTAAGGCACTTTGGCTGGGGGAGGCATATACTGAGACTGTGGTAAGGCACTTCGGCTGGGGGAGGCATACATTGGGACTGGGTTAAGGCACATCGACTGGGGTAGGCATACACTGGGACTGGGGTAAAGCACTTCGTCTGAGGGAATGATGCACTGCAACTGGGGTAAAGCACTTCGGCTGGGGGAGGCATATACTGGGACTGTGGTAAGGCATCTTGACTGGGGGAGGCATACACTGGGACTGGGGTAAGTCTCTTTGGCTGGGGGAGGCATGCACTGGGACTGGGGTAAGGCACTTCGGCTGGGGAAGGCATACACTAGGAGTGGGGTAAGGCAGTTTGGCTGGAGATTGGATGCACTGGGATTGGGGTAAGGTACTTCGGCCGAGTGAGGCCTGTACTGGGACTGGGATAAGTCTCTTCGGCTGGGGGAGGCCTGCACTGGGACTGTGGTAAGGAACTTTGGCTCGTGGAGGCATGGACTGGGATAAGGCACTTTGGCTGGGGGAGGCATGCACTGGGACTGTGGTAAAGCACTTCGGCTGGGGAAGGCATATACTGAGACTGTGGTAAGACACGGCTGCTGGAGGCTTGCACTGGGACTGGGGTAAGGCACTTCGGCTGTTTGAGGCATACACTAGGAATGGGGTAAGGCAGTTCGGCTGGAGGTTGGATGCACTGGGACTGGGGTAAGGTACTTCGGCTGGGTGAGGCATGTACTGGGACTGGTGTAAGACACTTCGACTGAGGGAGGCGTGCCGTGAGACTGGTCGAAGGCACTTCGGCTAGGGGAGGCATACACTGGGACTGTGGTAAGGCAGATCGGTTGGGGGAGGCACACACTGGGACTGGCGAAAGACACTTCGGCTGGGGGAGGCCTACACTGAGATTGGTGTAAGGCACTTCGGCTGGGGGAGGCATACACTGGGACTGGTGTAAGGCACTTCGGCTGGGGTAGGCATACACTGGGACTGTGGTAAAGCACTTCGGCTGGAGGAGGCATACACTGAGACTGTGGTAAGACACTTCGGCTGGTGGAGGCTTGCACTGGGACTGGGGTAAGGCACTTCGGCTGTTTGAGGCATACACTAGGAATGGGGAAAGGCAGTTCGGCTGGAGGTTGGATGCACTGGGACTGGGGTAAGGTACTTCGGCTGGGTGAGGCATGTACTGGGACTGGCGAAAGACACTTCGGCTGGGGGAGGCCTACACTGAAACTGGTGTAAGGCATTTCGGCTGGGGGAGGCATACACTGGGACTGGTGTAAGGCACTTCGGCTGGGGGAGGCATAAACTGCGTCTGAGGTAAGGCACTTCGGCTGGGGGAGGCATGGACTGGGGTAAAGCACCGGCTGGGTGAGAGATGCACTGGGACTGGGGTAAGGCACTTCGGCTGGGTGAGGCATACACTGGGTCTGGGGGAGGCATGCACTGAGACTGGGGTAAGGCTCTTCGGCTGGGTGTTGCATACACTGGGACTTGGGTAAGGCACTTCGGCTGAGGGAGGCATACATAAGGACTGGGGCAAACCACTTTAGCTGGGGGAGAGATGCACCGGGACTGGGGCAAGGCAGTTCATCTGGGTGAGGCACTTCGGCTGGGGGAGGCATGTTCTGGTGTAAGGCATTTCGGCTGAGGGAGTCATACACCGGGACTGGGGTAAGTCTCTTCGGCTGGGGGAGGCATACATTGGGACTGTGGTAAAGCACTTCGGCTGGGGAAGGCATATACTGAGACTGTGGTAAGGCACTTCGGCTGGGGGAGGCATACATTGGGACTGGGTTAAGGCACTTCGGCTGGGGTAGGCATACACTGGGACTGGGGTAAAGCACTTCGTCTGAGGGAAGGATGCACTGGAACTGGGATAAGGCACTTCGGCTGGGGGAGGCTTGTTCTGGTGTCAGGCATTTCGGCTGGGTGAGAGATGCACTGGGACTGGATTAACGCACTACGGCTGGGTGAGGGATGCACTGGGACTGGGGTAAGGCACTTCGGCTGGGGGAGGCATACATTGGGACTGTGGTAAGGCATTTCGGCTGGGGTAGGCATACACTGGGACTGGGGTAAAGCACTTCGTCTGAGGGAATGATGCACTGCAACTGGGGTAAAGCACTTCGGCTGGGGGAGGCATATACTGGGACTGTGGTCAGGCATCTTGACTGGGGGAGGCATACACTGGGACTGGGGTAAGTCTCTTTTGCTGGGGGAGGCATGCACTGGGACTGGGGTAAGGCACTTCGGCTGGGGAAGGCATACACTAGGAGTGGGGTAAGGCAGTTTGGCTGGAGGTTGGATGCACTGGGATTGGGGTAAGGTACTTCGGCCGAGTGAGGCCTGTACTGGGACTGGGATAAGTCTCTTCGGCTGAGGGAAGCATACTCTGGGACTGTGGTAAGACACTTCGGCTGGGGGAGGCATACATTGGGACTGGGTTAAGGCACTTCGGCTGTGGTAGGCATACACTGGGACTGGGGTAAAGCACTTCGTCTGAGGGAAGGATGCACTGGAACTGGGATAAGGCACTTCGGCTGGGGGAGGCTTGTTCTGGTGTCAGGCATTTCGGCTGGGTGAGAGATGCACTGGGACTGGATTAACGCACTACGGCTGGGTGAGGGATGCACTGGGACTGGGGTAAGGCACTTCGGCTGGGGGAGGCATACATTGGGACTGTGGTAAGGCATTTCGGCTGGGCGAGGCATACACTGGGACTGGGATAAGTCTCTTCGGCTGGGGGAGGCATACACTGGGACTGTGGTAAGACACTTCGGCTGAGGGAGGCATACATTGGGACTGGGTTCAGGCTCTTCGGCTGTGAGAGGCCTGCACTGGGACTGTGGTAAGGAACTTCAGCTGGTGGGGGCATGGACTGGGATAAGGCACTTTGGCTGGGGGAGGCATACACTGAGACTATGGTAAGGCACTTCAGCTGTGGGAGGCATACACTGTGACTGGTGTAAGGCACTTTGGCTGGGGGAGGCATATACTGAGACTGTGGTAAGGCACTTCGGCTGGGGGAGGCATACATTGGGACTGGGTTAAGGCACATCGACTGGGGTAGGCATACACTGGGACTGGGGTAAAGCACTTCGTCTGAGGGAATGATGCACTGCAACTGGGGTAAAGCACTTCGGCTGGGGGAGGCATATACTGGGACTGTGGTCAGGCATCTTGACTGGGGGAGGCATACACTGGGACTGGGGTAAGTCTCTTTGGCTGGGGGAGGCATGCACTGGGACTGGGGTAAGGCACTTCGGCTGGGGAAGGCATACACTAGGAGTGGGGTAAGGCAGTTTGGCTGGAGGTTGGATGCACTGGGATTGGGGTAAAGCACTTCGGCCGAGTGAGGCCTGTACTGGGACTGTGGTAAGACACTTCGGCTGGGGGAGGCATACATTGGGACTGGGTTAAGGCACTTCGGCTGGGGTAGGCATACACTGGGACTGGGGTAAAGCACTTCGTCTGAGGGAAGGATGCACTGGAACTGGGATAAGGCACTTCGGCTGGGGGAGGCTTGTTCTGGTGTCAGGCATTTCGGCTGGGTGAGAGATGCACTGGGACTGGATTAACGCACTACGGCTGGGTGAGAGATGCACTGGGACTGGGGTAAGGCACTTCGGCTGGGGGAGGCATACATTGGGACTGTGGTAAGGCATTTCGGCTGGGCGAGGCATACACTGGGACTGGGATAAGTCTCTTCGGCTGGGGGAGGCATACACTGGGACTGTGGTAAGACACTTCGGCTGAGGGAGGCATACATTGGGACTGGGTTCAGGCTCTTCGGCTGTGAGAGGCCTGCACTGGGACTGTGGTAAGGAACTTCAGCTGGTGGGGGCATGGACTGGGATAAGGCACTTTGGCTGGGGGAGGCATACACTGAGACTATGGTAAGGCACTTCAGCTGTGGGAGGCATACACTGTGACTGGTGTAAGGCACTTTGGCTGGGGGAGGCATATACTGAGACTGTGGTAAGGCACTTCGGCTGGGGGAGGCATACATTGGGACTGGGTTAAGGCACATCGACTGGGGTAGGCATACACTGGGACTGGGGTAAAGCACTTCGTCTGAGGGAATGATGCACTGCAACTGGGGTAAAGCACTTCGGCTGGGGGAGGCATATACTGGGACTGTGGTAAGGCATCTTGACTGGGGGAGGCATACACTGGGACTGGGGTAAGTCTCTTTGGCTGGGGGAGGCATGCACTGGGACTGGGGTAAGGCACTTCGGCTGGGGAAGGCATACACTAGGAGTGGGGTAAGGCAGTTTGGCTGGAGGTTGGATGCACTGGGATTGGGGTAAGGTACTTCGGCCGAGTGAGGCCTGTACTGGGACTGGGATAAGTCTCTTCGGCTGAGGGAAGCATACTCTGGGACTGTGGTAAGACACTTCGGCTGGGGGAGGCATACATTGGGACTGGGTTAAGGCACTTCGGCTGGGGTAGGCATACACTGGGACTGGGGTAAAGCACTTCGTCTGAGGGAAGGATGCACTGGAACTAGGATAAGGCACTTCGGCTGGGGGAGGCTTGTTCTGGTGTCAGGCATTTCGGCTGGGTGAGAGATGCACTGGGACTGGATTAACGCACTACGGCTGGGTGAGGGATGCACTGGGACTGGGGTAAGGCACTTCGGCTGGGGGAGGCATACATTGGGACTGTGGTAAAGCATTTCGGCTGGGCGAGGCATACACTGGGACTGGGATAAGTCTCTTCGGCTGGGGGAGGCATACACTGGGACTGTGGTAAGACACTTCGGCTGAGGGAGGCATACATTGGGACTGGGTTCAGGCTCTTCGGCTGTGAGAGGCCTGCACTGGGACTGTGGTAAGGAACTTCAGCTGGTGGGGGCATGGACTGGGATAAGGCACTTTGGCTGGGAGAGGCATGCACTGGGACTGTGGTAAAGCACTTCGGCTGGGGGAGGCATACACTGAGACTATGGTAAGGCACTTCAGCTGTGGGAGGCATACACTGTGACTGGGGTAAGGCACTTTGGCTGGGGGAGGCATATACTGAGACTGTGGTAAGGCACTTCGGCTGGGGGAGGCATACATTGGGACTGGGTTAAGGCACATCGACTGGGGTAGGCATACACTGGGACTGGGGTAAAGCACTTCGTCTGAGGGAATGATGCACTGCAACTGGGGTAAAGCACTTCGGCTGGGGGAGGCATATACTGGGACTGTGGTAAGGCATCTTGACTGGGGGAGGCATACACTGGGACTGGGGTAAGTCTCTTTGGCTGGGGGAGGCATGCACTGGGACTGGGGTAAGGCACTTCGGCTGGGGAAGGCATACACTAGGAGTGGGGTAAGGCAGTTTGGCTGGAGATTGGATGCACTGGGATTGGGGTAAGGTACTTCGGCCGAGTGAGGCCTGTACTGGGACTGGGATAAGTCTCTTCGGCTGGGGGAGGCCTGCACTGGGACTGTGGTAAGGAACTTTGGCTCGTGGAGGCATGGACTGGGATAAGGCACTTTGGCTGGGGGAGGCATGCACTGGGACTGTGGTAAAGCACTTCGGCTGGGGAAGGCATATACTGAGACTGTGGTAAGACACGGCTGCTGGAGGCTTGCACTGGGACTGGGGTAAGGCACTTCGGCTGTTTGAGGCATACACTAGGAATGGGGTAAGGCAGTTCGGCTGGAGGTTGGATGCACTGGGACTGGGGTAAGGTACTTCGGCTGGGTGAGGCATGTACTGGGACTGGTGTAAGACACTTCGACTGAGGGAGGCGTGCCGTGAGACTGGTCGAAGGCACTTCGGCTAGGGGAGGCATACACTGGGACTGTGGTAAGGCAGATCGGTTGGGGGAGGCACACACTGGGACTGGCGAAAGACACTTCGGCTGGGGGAGGCCTACACTGAGATTGGTGTAAGGCACTTCGGCTGGGGGAGGCATACACTGGGACTGGTGTAAGGCACTTCGGCTGGGGTAGGCATACACTGGGACTGTGGTAAAGCACTTCGGCTGGAGGAGGCATACACTGAGACTGTGGTAAGACACTTCGGCTGGTGGAGGCTTGCACTGGGACTGGGGTAAGGCACTTCGGCTGTTTGAGGCATACACTAGGAATGGGGAAAGGCAGTTCGGCTGGAGGTTGGATGCACTGGGACTGGGGTAAGGTACTTCGGCTGGGTGAGGCATGTACTGGGACTGGCGAAAGACACTTCGGCTGGGGGAGGCCTACACTGAAACTGGTGTAAGGCATTTCGGCTGGGGGAGGCATACACTGGGACTGGTGTAAGGCACTTCGGCTGGGGGAGGCATAAACTGCGTCTGAGGTAAGGCACTTCGGCTGGGGGAGGCATGGACTGGGGTAAAGCACCGGCTGGGTGAGAGATGCACTGGGACTGGGGTAAGGCACTTCGGCTGGGTGAGGCATACACTGGGTCTGGGGGAGGCATGCACTGAGACTGGGGTAAGGCTCTTCGGCTGGGTGTTGCATACACTGGGACTTGGGTAAGGCACTTCGGCTGAGGGAGGCATACATAAGGACTGGGGCAAACCACTTTAGCTGGGGGAGAGATGCACCGGGACTGGGGCAAGGCAGTTCATCTGGGTGAGGCACTTCGGCTGGGGGAGGCATGTTCTGGTGTAAGGCATTTCGGCTGAGGGAGTCATACACCGGGACTGGGGTAAGTCTCTTCGGCTGGGGGAGGCATACATTGGGACTGTGGTAAAGCACTTCGGCTGGGGAAGGCATATACTGAGACTGTGGTAAGGCACTTCGGCTGGGGGAGGCATACATTGGGACTGGGTTAAGGCACTTCGGCTGGGGTAGGCATACACTGGGACTGGGGTAAAGCACTTCGTCTGAGGGAAGGATGCACTGGAACTGGGATAAGGCACTTCGGCTGGGGGAGGCTTGTTCTGGTGTCAGGCATTTCGGCTGGGTGAGAGATGCACTGGGACTGGATTAACGCACTACGGCTGGGTGAGGGATGCACTGGGACTGGGGTAAGGCACTTCGGCTGGGGGAGGCATACATTGGGACTGTGGTAAGGCATTTCGGCTGGGCGAGGCATACACTGGGACTGGGATAAGTCTCTTCGGCTGGGGGAGGCATACACTGGGACTGTGGTAAGACACTTCGGCTGAGGGAGGCATACATTGGGACTGGGTTCAGGCTCTTCGGCTGTGAGAGGCCTGCACTGGGACTGTGGTAAGGAACTTCAGCTGGTGGGGGCATGGACTGGGATAAGGCACTTTGGCTGGGGGAGGCATACACTGAGACTATGGTAAGGCACTTCAGCTGTGGGAGGCATACACTGTGACTGGTGTAAGGCACTTTGGCTGGGGGAGGCATATACTGAGACTGTGGTAAGGCACTTCGGCTGGGGGAGGCATACATTGGGACTGGGTTAAGGCACATCGACTGGGGTAGGCATACACTGGGACTGGGGTAAAGCACTTCGTCTGAGGGAATGATGCACTGCAACTGGGGTAAAGCACTTCGGCTGGGGGAGGCATATACTGGGACTGTGGTAAGGCATCTTGACTGGGGGAGGCATACACTGGGACTGGGGTAAGTCTCTTTGGCTGGGGGAGGCATGCACTGGGACTGGGGTAAGGCACTTCGGCTGGGGAAGGCATACACTAGGAGTGGGGTAAGGCAGTTTGGCTGGAGGTTGGATGCACTGGGATTGGGGTAAGGTACTTCGGCCGAGTGAGGCCTGTACTGGGACTGGGATAAGTCTCTTCGGCTGAGGGAAGCATACTCTGGGACTGTGGTAAGACACTTCGGCTGGGGGAGGCATACATTGGGACTGGGTTAAGGCACTTCGGCTGGGGTAGGCATACACTGGGACTGGGGTAAAGCACTTCGTCTGAGGGAAGGATGCACTGGAACTAGGATAAGGCACTTCGGCTGGGGGAGGCTTGTTCTGGTGTCAGGCATTTCGGCTGGGTGAGAGATGCACTGGGACTGGATTAACGCACTACGGCTGGGTGAGGGATGCACTGGGACTGGGGTAAGGCACTTCGACTGGGGGAGGCATACATTGGGACTGTGGTAAAGCATTTCGGCTGGGCGAGGCATACACTGGGACTGGGATAAGTCTCTTCGGCTGGGGGAGGCATACACTGGGACTGTGGTAAGACACTTCGGCTGAGGGAGGCATACATTGGGACTGGGTTCAGGCTCTTCGGCTGTGAGAGGCCTGCACTGGGACTGTGGTAAGGAACTTCAGCTGGTGGGGGCATGGACTGGGATAAGGCACTTTGGCTGGGAGAGGCATGCACTGGGACTGTGGTAAAGCACTTCGGCTGGGGGAGGCATACACTGAGACTATGGTAAGGCACTTCAGCTGTGGGAGGCATACACTGTGACTGGGGTAAGGCACTTTGGCTGGGGGAGGCATATACTGAGACTGTGGTAAGGCACTTCGGCTGGGGGAGGCATACATTGGGACTGGGTTAAGGCACATCGACTGGGGTAGGCATACACTGGGACTGGGGTAAAGCACTTCGTCTGAGGGAATGATGCACTGCAACTGGGGTAAAGCACTTCGGCTGGGGGAGGCATATACTGGGACTGTGGTAAGGCATCTTGACTGGGGGAGGCATACACTGGGACTGGGGTAAGTCTCTTTGGCTGGGGGAGGCATGCACTGGGACTGGGGTAAGGCACTTCGGCTGGGGAAGGCATACACTAGGAGTGGGGTAAGGCAGTTTGGCTGGAGATTGGATGCACTGGGATTGGGGTAAGGTACTTCGGCCGAGTGAGGCCTGTACTGGGACTGGGATAAGTCTCTTCGGCTGGGGGAGGCCTGCACTGGGACTGTGGTAAGGAACTTTGGCTCGTGGAGGCATGGACTGGGATAAGGCACTTTGGCTGGGGGAGGCATGCACTGGGACTGTGGTAAAGCACTTCGGCTGGGGAAGGCATATACTGAGACTGTGGTAAGACACGGCTGCTGGAGGCTTGCACTGGGACTGGGGTAAGGCACTTCGGCTGTTTGAGGCATACACTAGGAATGGGGTAAGGCAGTTCGGCTGGAGGTTGGATGCACTGGGACTGGGGCAAGGTACTTCGGCTGGGTGAGGCATGTACTGGGACTGGTGTAAGACACTTCGACTGAGGGAGGCGTGCCGTGAGACTGGTCGAAGGCACTTCGGCTAGGGGAGGCATACACTGGGACTGTGGTAAGGCAGATCGGTTGGGGGAGGCACACACTGGGACTGGCGAAAGACACTTCGGCTGGGGGAGGCCTACACTGAGATTGGTGTAAGGCACTTCGGCTGGGGGAGGCATACACTGGGACTGGTGTAAGGCACTTCGGCTGGGGTAGGCATACACTGGGACTGTGGTAAAGCACTTCGGCTGGAGGAGGCATACACTGAGACTGTGGTAAGACACTTCGGCTGGTGGAGGCTTGCACTGGGACTGGGGTAAGGCACTTCGGCTGTTTGAGGCATACACTAGGAATGGGGAAAGGCAGTTCGGCTGGAGGTTGGATGCACTGGGACTGGGGTAAGGTACTTCGGCTGGGTGAGGCATGTACTGGGACTGGCGAAAGACACTTCGGCTGGGGGAGGCCTACACTGAAACTGGTGTAAGGCATTTCGGCTGGGGGAGGCATACACTGGGACTGGTGTAAGGCACTTCGGCTGGGGGAGGCATAAACTGCGTCTGAGGTAAGGCACTTCGGCTGGGGGAGGCATGGACTGGGGTAAAGCACCGGCTGGGTGAGAGATGCACTGGGACTGGGGTAAGGCACTTCGGCTGGGTGAGGCATACACTGGGTCTGGGGGAGGCATGCACTGAGACTGGGGTAAGGCTCTTCGGCTGGGTGTTGCATACACTGGGACTTGGGTAAGGCACTTCGGCTGAGGGAGGCATACATAAGGACTGGGGCAAACCACTTTAGCTGGGGGAGAGATGCACCGGGACTGGGGCAAGGCAGTTCATCTGGGTGAGGCACTTCGGCTGGGGGAGGCATGTTCTGGTGTAAGGCATTTCGGCTGAGGGAGTCATACACCGGGACTGGGGTAAGTCTCTTCGGCTGGGGGAGGCATACATTGGGACTGTGGTAAAGCACTTCGGCTGGGGAAGGCATATACTGAGACTGTGGTAAGGCACTTCGGCTGGGGGAGGCATACATTGGGACTGGGTTAAGGCACTTCGGCTGGGGTAGGCATACACTGGGACTGGGGTAAAGCACTTCGTCTGAGGGAAGGATGCACTGGAACTGGGATAAGGCACTTCGGCTGGGGGAGGCTTGTTCTGGTGTCAGGCATTTCGGCTGGGTGAGAGATGCACTGGGACTGGATTAACGCACTACGGCTGGGTGAGGGATGCACTGGGACTGGGGTAAGGCACTTCGGCTGGGGGAGGCATACATTGGGACTGTGGTAAGGCATTTCGGCTGGGCGAGGCATACACTGGGACTGGGATAAGTCTCTTCGGCTGGGGGAGGCATACACTGGGACTGTGGTAAGACACTTCGGCTGAGGGAGGCATACATTGGGACTGGGTTCAGGCTCTTCGGCTGTGAGAGGCCTGCACTGGGACTGTGGTAAGGAACTTCAGCTGGTGGGGGCATGGACTGGGATAAGGCACTTTGGCTGGGGGAGGCATACACTGAGACTATGGTAAGGCACTTCAGCTGTGGGAGGCATACACTGTGACTGGTGTAAGGCACTTTGGCTGGGGGAGGCATATACTGAGACTGTGGTAAGGCACTTCGGCTGGGGGAGGCATACATTGGGACTGGGTTAAGGCACATCGACTGGGGTAGGCATACACTGGGACTGGGGTAAAGCACTTCGTCTGAGGGAATGATGCACTGCAACTGGGGTAAAGCACTTCGGCTGGGGGAGGCATATACTGGGACTGTGGTAAGGCATCTTGACTGGGGGAGGCATACACTGGGACTGGGGTAAGTCTCTTTGGCTGGGGGAGGCATGCACTGGGACTGGGGTAAGGCACTTCGGCTGGGGAAGGCATACACTAGGAGTGGGGTAAGGCAGTTTGGCTGGAGGTTGGATGCACTGGGATTGGGGTAAGGTACTTCGGCCGAGTGAGGCCTGTACTGGGACTGGGATAAGTCTCTTCGGCTGAGGGAAGCATACTCTGGGACTGTGGTAAGACACTTCGGCTGGGGGAGGCATACATTGGGACTGGGTTAAGGCACTTCGGCTGGGGTAGGCATACACTGGGACTGGGGTAAAGCACTTCGTCTGAGGGAAGGATGCACTGGAACTAGGATAAGGCACTTCGGCTGGGGGAGGCTTGTTCTGGTGTCAGGCATTTCGGCTGGGTGAGAGATGCACTGGGACTGGATTAACGCACTACGGCTGGGTGAGGGATGCACTGGGACTGGGGTAAGGCACTTCGACTGGGGGAGGCATACATTGGGACTGTGGTAAAGCATTTCGGCTGGGCGAGGCATACACTGGGACTGGGATAAGTCTCTTCGGCTGGGGGAGGCATACACTGGGACTGTGGTAAGACACTTCGGCTGAGGGAGGCATACATTGGGACTGGGTTCAGGCTCTTCGGCTGTGAGAGGCCTGCACTGGGACTGTGGTAAGGAACTTCAGCTGGTGGGGGCATGGACTGGGATAAGGCACTTTGGCTGGGAGAGGCATGCACTGGGACTGTGGTAAAGCACTTCGGCTGGGGGAGGCATACACTGAGACTATGGTAAGGCACTTCAGCTGTGGGAGGCATACACTGTGACTGGGGTAAGGCACTTTGGCTGGGGGAGGCATATACTGAGACTGTGGTAAGGCACTTCGGCTGGGGGAGGCATACATTGGGACTGGGTTAAGGCACATCGACTGGGGTAGGCATACACTGGGACTGGGGTAAAGCACTTCGTCTGAGGGAATGATGCACTGCAACTGGGGTAAAGCACTTCGGCTGGGGGAGGCATATACTGGGACTGTGGTAAGGCATCTTGACTGGGGGAGGCATACACTGGGACTGGGGTAAGTCTCTTTGGCTGGGGGAGGCATGCACTGGGACTGGGGTAAGGCACTTCGGCTGGGGAAGGCATACACTAGGAGTGGGGTAAGGCAGTTTGGCTGGAGATTGGATGCACTGGGATTGGGGTAAGGTACTTCGGCCGAGTGAGGCCTGTACTGGGACTGGGATAAGTCTCTTCGGCTGGGGGAGGCCTGCACTGGGACTGTGGTAAGGAACTTTGGCTCGTGGAGGCATGGACTGGGATAAGGCACTTTGGCTGGGGGAGGCATGCACTGGGACTGTGGTAAAGCACTTCGGCTGGGGAAGGCATATACTGAGACTGTGGTAAGACACGGCTGCTGGAGGCTTGCACTGGGACTGGGGTAAGGCACTTCGGCTGTTTGAGGCATACACTAGGAATGGGGTAAGGCAGTTCGGCTGGAGGTTGGATGCACTGGGACTGGGGCAAGGTACTTCGGCTGGGTGAGGCATGTACTGGGACTGGTGTAAGACACTTCGACTGAGGGAGGCGTGCCGTGAGACTGGTCGAAGGCACTTCGGCTAGGGGAGGCATACACTGGGACTGTGGTAAGGCAGATCGGTTGGGGGAGGCACACACTGGGACTGGCGAAAGACACTTCGGCTGGGGGAGGCCTACACTGAGATTGGTGTAAGGCACTTCGGCTGGGGGAGGCATACACTGGGACTGGTGTAAGGCACTTCGGCTGGGGTAGGCATACACTGGGACTGTGGTAAAGCACTTCGGCTGGAGGAGGCATACACTGAGACTGTGGTAAGACACTTCGGCTGGTGGAGGCTTGCACTGGGACTGGGGTAAGGCACTTCGGCTGTTTGAGGCATACACTAGGAATGGGGAAAGGCAGTTCGGCTGGAGGTTGGATGCACTGGGACTGGGGTAAGGTACTTCGGCTGGGTGAGGCATGTACTGGGACTGGCGAAAGACACTTCGGCTGGGGGAGGCCTACACTGAAACTGGTGTAAGGCATTTCGGCTGGGGGAGGCATACACTGGGACTGGTGTAAGGCACTTCGGCTGGGGGAGGCATAAACTGCGTCTGAGGTAAGGCACTTCGGCTGGGGGAGGCATGGACTGGGGTAAAGCACCGGCTGGGTGAGAGATGCACTGGGACTGGGGTAAGGCACTTCGGCTGGGTGAGGCATACACTGGGTCTGGGGGAGGCATGCACTGAGACTGGGGTAAGGCTCTTCGGCTGGGTGTTGCATACACTGGGACTTGGGTAAGGCACTTCGGCTGAGGGAGGCATACATAAGGACTGGGGCAAACCACTTTAGCTGGGGGAGAGATGCACCGGGACTGGGGCAAGGCAGTTCATCTGGGTGAGGCACTTCGGCTGGGGGAGGCATGTTCTGGTGTAAGGCATTTCGGCTGAGGGAGTCATACACCGGGACTGGGGTAAGTCTCTTCGGCTGGGGGAGGCATACATTGGGACTGTGGTAAAGCACTTCGGCTGGGGAAGGCATATACTGAGACTGTGGTAAGGCACTTCGGCTGGGGGAGGCATACATTGGGACTGGGTTAAGGCACTTCG
This sequence comes from Pristiophorus japonicus, assembly GCF_044704955.1. NCBI lineage: Eukaryota > Metazoa > Chordata > Chondrichthyes > Pristiophoridae > Pristiophorus > Pristiophorus japonicus. Next base: position 12,245,821 of record NC_091999.1, on the reverse strand, counting down.
GCTGGGGTAGGCATACACTGGGACTGGGGTAAAGCACTTCGTCTGAGGGAAGGATGCACTGGAACTGGGATAAGGCACTTCGGCTGGGGGAGGCTTGTTCTGGTGTCAGGCATTTCGGCTGGGTGAGAGATGCACTGGGACTGGATTAACGCACTACGGCTGGGTGAGGGATGCACTGGGACTGGGGTAAGGCACTTCGGCTGGGGGAGGCATACATTGGGACTGTGGTAAGGCATTTCGGCTGGGCGAGGCATACACTGGGACTGGGATAAGTCTCTTCGGCTGGGGGAGGCATACACTGGGACTGTGGTAAGACACTTCGGCTGAGGGAGGCATACATTGGGACTGGGTTCAGGCTCTTCGGCTGTGAGAGGCCTGCACTGGGACTGTGGTAAGGAACTTCAGCTGGTGGTGGCATGGACTGGGATAAGGCACTTTGGCTGGGGGAGGCATACACTGAGACTATGGTAAGGCACTTCAGCTGTGGGAGGCATACACTGTGACTGGTGTAAGGCACTTTGGCTGGGGGAGGCATATACTGAGACTGTGGTAAGGCACTTCGGCTGGGGGAGGCATACATTGGGACTGGGTTAAGGCACATCGACTGGGGTAGGCATACACTGGGACTGGGGTAAAGCACTTCGTCTGAGGGAATGATGCACTGCAACTGGGGTAAAGCACTTCGGCTGGGGGAGGCATATACTGGGACTGTGGTCAGGCATCTTGACTGGGGGAGGCATACACTGGGACTGGGGTAAGTCTCTTTGGCTGGGGGAGGCATGCACTGGGACTGGGGTAAGGCACTTCGGCTGGGGAAGGCATACACTAGGAGTGGGGTAAGGCAGTTTGGCTGGAGGTTGGATGCACTGGGATTGGGGTAAAGCACTTCGGCCGAGTGAGGCCTGTACTGGGACTGTGGTAAGACACTTCGGCTGGGGGAGGCATACATTGGGACTGGGTTAAGGCACTTCGGCTGGGGTAGGCATACACTGGGACTGGGGTAAAGCACTTCGTCTGAGGGAAGGATGCACTGGAACTGGGATAAGGCACTTCGGCTGGGGGAGGCTTGTTCTGGTGTCAGGCATTTCGGCTGGGTGAGAGATGCACTGGGACTGGATTAACGCACTACGGCTGGGTGAGAGATGCACTGGGACTGGGGTAAGGCACTTCGGCTGGGGGAGGCATACATTGGGACTGTGGTAAGGCATTTCGGCTGGGCGAGGCATACACTGGGACTGGGATAAGTCTCTTCGGCTGGGGGAGGCATACACTGGGACTGTGGTAAGACACTTCGGCTGAGGGAGGCATACATTGGGACTGGGTTCAGGCTCTTCGGCTGTGAGAGGCCTGCACTGGGACTGTGGTAAGGAACTTCAGCTGGTGGGGGCATGGACTGGGATAAGGCACTTTGGCTGGGGGAGGCATACACTGAGACTATGGTAAGGCACTTCAGCTGTGGGAGGCATACACTGTGACTGGTGTAAGGCACTTTGGCTGGGGGAGGCATATACTGAGACTGTGGTAAGGCACTTCGGCTGGGGGAGGCATACATTGGGACTGGGTTAAGGCACATCGACTGGGGTAGGCATACACTGGGACTGGGGTAAAGCACTTCGTCTGAGGGAATGATGCACTGCAACTGGGGTAAAGCACTTCGGCTGGGGGAGGCATATACTGGGACTGTGGTAAGGCATCTTGACTGGGGGAGGCATACACTGGGACTGGGGTAAGTCTCTTTGGCTGGGGGAGGCATGCACTGGGACTGGGGTAAGGCACTTCGGCTGGGGAAGGCATACACTAGGAGTGGGGTAAGGCAGTTTGGCTGGAGGTTGGATGCACTGGGATTGGGGTAAGGTACTTCGGCCGAGTGAGGCCTGTACTGGGACTGGGATAAGTCTCTTCGGCTGAGGGAAGCATACTCTGGGACTGTGGTAAGACACTTCGGCTGGGGGAGGCATACATTGGGACTGGGTTAAGGCACTTCGGCTGGGGTAGGCATACACTGGGACTGGGGTAAAGCACTTCGTCTGAGGGAAGGATGCACTGGAACTAGGATAAGGCACTTCGGCTGGGGGAGGCTTGTTCTGGTGTCAGGCATTTCGGCTGGGTGAGAGATGCACTGGGACTGGATTAACGCACTACGGCTGGGTGAGGGATGCACTGGGACTGGGGTAAGGCACTTCGGCTGGGGGAGGCATACATTGGGACTGTGGTAAAGCATTTCGGCTGGGCGAGGCATACACTGGGACTGGGATAAGTCTCTTCGGCTGGGGGAGGCATACACTGGGACTGTGGTAAGACACTTCGGCTGAGGGAGGCATACATTGGGACTGGGTTCAGGCTCTTCGGCTGTGAGAGGCCTGCACTGGGACTGTGGTAAGGAACTTCAGCTGGTGGGGGCATGGACTGGGATAAGGCACTTTGGCTGGGAGAGGCATGCACTGGGACTGTGGTAAAGCACTTCGGCTGGGGGAGGCATACACTGAGACTATGGTAAGGCACTTCAGCTGTGGGAGGCATACACTGTGACTGGGGTAAGGCACTTTGGCTGGGGGAGGCATATACTGAGACTGTGGTAAGGCACTTCGGCTGGGGGAGGCATACATTGGGACTGGGTTAAGGCACATCGACTGGGGTAGGCATACACTGGGACTGGGGTAAAGCACTTCGTCTGAGGGAATGATGCACTGCAACTGGGGTAAAGCACTTCGGCTGGGGGAGGCATATACTGGGACTGTGGTAAGGCATCTTGACTGGGGGAGGCATACACTGGGACTGGTGTAAGGCACTTCGGCTGGGGGAGGCATATACTGGGACTGTGGTAAGGCATCTTGACTGGGGGAGGCATACACTGGGACTGGGGTAAGTCTCTTTGGCTGGGGGAGGCATGCACTGGGACTGGGGTAAGGCACTTCGGCTGGGGAAGGCATACACTAGGAGTGGGGTAAGGCAGTTTGGCTGGAGATTGGATGCACTGGGATTGGGGTAAGGTACTTCGGCCGAGTGAGGCCTGTACTGGGACTGGGATAAGTCTCTTCGGCTGGGGGAGGCCTGCACTGGGACTGTGGTAAGGAACTTTGGCTCGTGGAGGCATGGACTGGGATAAGGCACTTTGGCTGGGGGAGGCATGCACTGGGACTGTGGTAAAGCACTTCGGCTGGGGAAGGCATATACTGAGACTGTGGTAAGACACGGCTGCTGGAGGCTTGCACTGGGACTGGGGTAAGGCACTTCGGCTGTTTGAGGCATACACTAGGAATGGGGTAAGGCAGTTCGGCTGGAGGTTGGATGCACTGGGACTGGGGTAAGGTACTTCGGCTGGGTGAGGCATGTACTGGGACTGGTGTAAGACACTTCGACTGAGGGAGGCGTGCCGTGAGACTGGTCGAAGGCACTTCGGCTAGGGGAGGCATACACTGGGACTGTGGTAAGGCAGATCGGTTGGGGGAGGCACACACTGGGACTGGCGAAAGACACTTCGGCTGGGGGAGGCCTACACTGAGATTGGTGTAAGGCACTTCGGCTGGGGGAGGCATACACTGGGACTGGTGTAAGGCACTTCGGCTGGGGTAGGCATACACTGGGACTGTGGTAAAGCACTTCGGCTGGAGGAGGCATACACTGAGACTGTGGTAAGACACTTCGGCTGGTGGAGGCTTGCACTGGGACTGGGGTAAGGCACTTCGGCTGTTTGAGGCATACACTAGGAATGGGGAAAGGCAGTTCGGCTGGAGGTTGGATGCACTGGGACTGGGGTAAGGTACTTCGGCTGGGTGAGGCATGTACTGGGACTGGCGAAAGACACTTCGGCTGGGGGAGGCCTACACTGAAACTGGTGTAAGGCATTTCGGCTGGGGGAGGCATACACTGGGACTGGTGTAAGGCACTTCGGCTGGGGGAGGCATAAACTGCGTCTGAGGTAAGGCACTTCGGCTGGGGGAGGCATGGACTGGGGTAAAGCACCGGCTGGGTGAGAGATGCACTGGGACTGGGGTAAGGCACTTCGGCTGGGTGAGGCATACACTGGGTCTGGGGGAGGCATGCACTGAGACTGGGGTAAGGCTCTTCGGCTGGGTGTTGCATACACTGGGACTTGGGTAAGGCACTTCGGCTGAGGGAGGCATACATAAGGACTGGGGCAAACCACTTTAGCTGGGGGAGAGATGCACCGGGACTGGGGCAAGGCAGTTCATCTGGGTGAGGCACTTCGGCTGGGGGAGGCATGTTCTGGTGTAAGGCATTTCGGCTGAGGGAGTCATACACCGGGACTGGGGTAAGTCTCTTCGGCTGGGGGAGGCATACATTGGGACTGTGGTAAAGCACTTCGGCTGGGGAAGGCATATACTGAGACTGTGGTAAGGCACTTCGGCTGGGGGAGGCATACATTGGGACTGGGTTAAGGCACTTCGGCTGGGGTAGGCATACACTGGGACTGGGGTAAAGCACTTCGTCTGAGGGAATGATGCACTGCAACTGGGGTAAAGCACTTCGGCTGGGGGAGGCATATACTGGGACTGTGGTCAGGCATCTTGACTGGGGGAGGCATACACTGGGACTGGGGTAAGTCTCTTTTGCTGGGGGAGGCATGCACTGGGACTGGGGTAAGGCACTTCGGCTGGGGAAGGCATACACTAGGAGTGGGGTAAGGCAGTTTGGCTGGAGGTTGGATGCACTGGGATTGGGGTAAGGTACTTCGGCCGAGTGAGGCCTGTACTGGGACTGGGATAAGTCTCTTCGGCTGAGGGAAGCATACTCTGGGACTGTGGTAAGACACTTCGGCTGGGGGAGGCATACATTGGGACTGGGTTAAGGCACTTCGGCTGTGGTAGGCATACACTGGGACTGGGGTAAAGCACTTCGTCTGAGGGAAGGATGCACTGGAACTGGGATAAGGCACTTCGGCTGGGGGAGGCTTGTTCTGGTGTCAGGCATTTCGGCTGGGTGAGAGATGCACTGGGACTGGATTAACGCACTACGGCTGGGTGAGGGATGCACTGGGACTGGGGTAAGGCACTTCGGCTGGGGGAGGCATACATTGGGACTGTGGTAAGGCATTTCGGCTGGGCGAGGCATACACTGGGACTGGGATAAGTCTCTTCGGCTGGGGGAGGCATACACTGGGACTGTGGTAAGACACTTCGGCTGAGGGAGGCATACATTGGGACTGGGTTCAGGCTCTTCGGCTGTGAGAGGCCTGCACTGGGACTCTGGTAAGGAACTTCAGCTGGTGGGGGCATGGACTGGGATAAGGCACTTTGGCTGGGTGAGGCACGCACTGGGACTGTGGTAAAGCACTTCGGCTGGGGGAGGCATACACTGAGACTATGGTAAGGCACTTCAGCTGTGGGAGGCATACACTGTGACTGGGGTAAGGCACTTTGGCTGGGGGAGGCATATACTGAGACTGTGGTAAGACACTTCGGCTGGGGGAGGCATACATTGGGACTGGGTTAAGGCACATCGACTGGGGTAGGCATACACTGGGACTGGGGTAAAGCACTTCGTCTGAGGGAATGATGCACTGCAACTGGGGTAAAGCACTTCGGCTGGGGGAGGCATATACTGGGACTGTGGTAAGGCATCTTGACTGGGGGAGGCATACACTGGGACTGGGGTAAGTCTCTTTGGCTGGGGGAGGCATGCACTGGGACTGGGGTAAGGCACTTCGGCTGGGGAAGGCATACACTAGGAGTGGGGTAAGGCAGTTTGGCTGGAGGTTGGATGCACTGGGATTGGGGTAAGGTACTTCGGCCGAGTGAGGCCTGTACTGGGACTGGGATAAGTCTCTTCGGCTGGGGGAGGCCTGCACTGGGACTGTGGTAAGGAACTTTGGCTCGTGGAGGCATGGACTGGGATAAGGCACTTTGGCTGCTGGAGGCTTGCACTGGGACTGGGGTAAGGCACTTCGGCTGTTTGAGGCATACACTAGGAATGGGGTAAGGCAGTTCGGCTGGAGGTTGGATGCACTGGGACTGGGGTAAGGTACTTCGGCTGGGTGAGGCATGTACTGGGACTGGTGTAAGACACTTCGACTGAGGGAGGCGTGCCGTGAGACTGGTCGAAGGCACTTCGGCTAGGGGAGGCATACACTGGGACTGTGGTAAGGCAGATCGGTTGGGGAAGGCACACACTGGGACTGGCGAAAGACACTTCGGCTGGGGGAGGCCTACACTGAGATTGGTGTAAGGCACTTCGGCTGGGGGAGGCATACACTGGGACTGGTGTAAGGCACTTCGGCTGGGGTAGGCATACACTGGGACTGTGGTAAAGCACTTCGGCTGGAGGAGGCATGGACTGGGGTAAAGCACCGGCTGGGTGAGAGATGCACTGGGACTGGGGTAAGGCACTTCGGCTGGGTGAGGCATACACTGGGTCTGGGGGAGGCATGCACTGAGACTGGGGTAAGGCTCTTCGGCTGGGTGTTGCATACACTGGGACTTGGGTAAGGCACTTCGGCTGAGGGAGGCATACATAAGGACTGGGGCAAACCACTTTAGCTGGGGGAGAGATGCACCGGGACTGGGGCAAGGCAGTTCATCTGGGTGAGGCACTTCGGCTGGGGGAGGCATGTTCTGGTGTAAGGCATTTCGGCTGAGGGAGTCATACACCGGGACTGGGGTAAGTCTCTTCGGCTGGGGGAGGCATACATTGGGACTGTGGTAAAGCACTTCGGCTGGGGAAGGCATATACTGAGACTGTGGTAAGGCACTTCGGCTGGGGGAGGCATACATTGGGACTGGGTTAAGGCACTTCGGCTGGGGTAGGCATACACTGGGACTGGGGTAAAGCACTTCGTCTGAGGGAAGGATGCACTGGAACTGGGATAAGGCACTTCGGCTGGGGGAGGCTTGTTCTGGTGTCAGGCATTTCGGCTGGGTGAGAGATGCACTGGGACTGGATTAACGCACTACGGCTGGGTGAGGGATGCACTGGGACTGGGGTAAGGCACTTCGGCTGGGGGAGGCATACATTGGGACTGTGGTAAGGCATTTCGGCTGGGCGAGGCATACACTGGGACTGGGATAAGTCTCTTCGGCTGGGGGAGGCATACACTGGGACTGTGGTAAGACACTTCGGCTGAGGGAGGCATACATTGGGACTGGGTTCAGGCTCTTCGGCTGTGAGAGGCCTGCACTGGGACTGTGGTAAGGAACTTCAGCTGGTGGGGGCATGGACTGGGATAAGGCACTTTGGCTGGGGGAGGCATACACTGAGACTATGGTAAGGCACTTCAGCTGTGGGAGGCATACACTGTGACTGGTGTAAGGCACTTTGGCTGGGGGAGGCATATACTGAGACTGTGGTAAGGCACTTCGGCTGGGGGAGGCATATACTGGGACTGTGGTCAGGCATCTTGACTGGGGGAGGCATACACTGGGACTGGGGTAAGTCTCTTTGGCTGGGGGAGGCATGCAATGGGACTGGGGTAAGGCACTTCGGCTGGGGAAGGCATACACTAGGAGTGGGGTAAGGCAGTTTGGCTGGAGGTTGGATGCACTGGGATTGGGGTAAGGTACTTCGGCCGAGTGAGGCCTGTACTGGGACTGGGATAAGTCTCTTCGGCTGAGGGAAGCATACTCTGGGACTGTGGTAAGACACTTCGGCTGGGGGAGGCATACATTGGGACTGGGTTAAGGCACTTCGGCTGGGGTAGGCATACACTGGGACTGGGGTAAAGCACTTCGTCTGAGGGAAGGATGCACTGGAACTGGGATAAGGCACTTCGGCTGGGGGAGGCTTGTTCTGGTGTCAGGCATTTCGGCTGGGTGAGAGATGCACTGGGACTGGATTAACGCACTACGGCTGGGTGAGGGATGCACTGGGACTGGGGTAAGGCACTTCGGCTGGGGGAGGCATACATTGGGACTGTGGTAAGGCATTTCGGCTGGGCGAGGCATACACTGGGACTGGGATAAGTCTCTTCGGCTGGGGGAGGCATACACTGGGACTGTGGTAAGACACTTCGGCTTTGGGAGGCATACATTGGGACTGGGTTCAGGCTCTTCGGCTCTGAGAGGCCTGCACTGGGACTGTGGTAAGGAACTTCAGCTGGTGGGGGCATGGACTGGGATAAGGCACTTTGGCTGGGAGAGGCATGCACTGGGACTGTGGTAAAGCACTTCGGCTGGGGGAGGCATACACTGAGACTATGGTAAGGCACTTCAGCTGTGGGAGGCATACACTGTGACTGGGGTAAGGCACTTTGGCTGGGGGAGGCATATACTGAGACTGTGGTAAGGCACTTCGGCTGGGGGAGGCATACATTGGGACTGGGTTAAGGCACTTCGGCTGGGGTAGGCATACACTGGGACTGGGGTAAAGCACTTCGTCTGAGGGAAGGATGCACTGGAACTGGGATAAGGCACTTCGGCTGGGGGAGGCTTGTTCTGGTGTCAGGCATTTCGGCTGGGTGAGAGATGCACTGGGACTGGATTAACGCACTACGGCTGGGTGAGGGATGCACTGGGACTGGGGTAAGGCACTTCGGCTGGGGGAGGCATACATTGGGACTGTGGTAAGGCATTTCGGCTGGGCGAGGCATACACTGGGACTGGGATAAGTCTCTTCGGCTGGGGGAGGCATACACTGGGACTGTGGTAAGACACTTCGGCTTTGGGAGGCATACATTGGGACTGGGTTCAGGCTCTTCGGCTCTGAGAGGCCTGCACTGGGACTGTGGTAAGGAACTTCAGCTGGTGGGGGCATGGACTGGGATAAGGCACTTTGGCTGGGTGAGGCATGCACTGGGACTGTGGTAAAGCACTTCGGCTGGGGGAGGCATACACTGAGACTATGGTAAGGCACTTCAGCTGTGGGAGGCATACACTGTGACTGGGGTAAGGCACTTTGGCTGGGGGAGGCATATACTGAGACTGTGGTAAGGCACTTCGGCTGGGGGAGGCATACATTGGGACTGGGTTAAGGCACATCGACTGGGGTAGGCATACACTGGGACTGGGGTAAAGCACTTCGTCTGAGGGAATGATGCACTGCAACTGGGGTAAAGCACTTCGGCTGGGGGAGGCATATACTGGGACTGTGGTAAGGCATCTTGACTGGGGGAGGCATACACTGGGACTGGGGTAAGTCTCTTTGGCTGGGGGAGGCATGCACTGGGACTGGGGTAAGGCACTTCGGCTGGGGAAGGCATACACTAGGAGTGGGGTAAGGCAGTTTGGCTGGAGGTTGGATGCACTGGGATTGGGGTAAGGTACTTCGGCCGAGTGAGGCCTGTACTGGGACTGGGATAAGTCTCTTCGGCTGGGGGAGGCCTGCACTGGGACTGTGGTAAGGAACTTTGGCTCGTGGAGGCATGGACTGGGATAAGGCACTTTGGCTGGGGGAGGCATGCACTGGGACTGTGGTAAAGCACTTCGGCTGGGGAAGGCATATACTGAGACTGTGGTAAGACACGGCTGCTGGAGGCTTGCACTGGGACTGGGGTAAGGCACTTCGGCTGTTTGAGGCATACACTAGGAATGGGGTAAGGCAGTTCGGCTGGAGGTTGGATGCACTGGGACTGGGGTAAGGTACTTCGGCTGGGTGAGGCATGTACTGGGACTGGTGTAAGACACTTCGACTGAGGGAGGCGTGCCGTGAGACTGGTCGAAGGCACTTCGGCTAGGGGAGGCATACACTGGGACTGTGGTAAGGCAGATCGGTTGGGGGAGGCACACACTGGGACTGGCGAAAGACACTTCGGCTGGGGGAGGCCTACACTGAGATTGGTGTAAGGCACTTCGGCTGGGGGAGGCATACACTGGGACTGGTGTAAGGCACTTCGGCTGGGGTAGGCATACACTGGGACTGTGGTAAAGCACTTCGGCTGGAGGAGGCATACACTGAGACTGTGGTAAGACACTTCGGCTGGTGGAGGCTTGCACTGGGACTGGGGTAAGGCACTTCGGCTGTTTGAGGCATACACTAGGAATGGGGTAAGGCAGTTCGGCTGGAGGTTGGATGCACTGGGACTGGGGTAAGGTACTTCGGCTGGGTGAGGCATGTACTGGGACTGGCGAAAGACACTTCGGCTGGGGGAGGCCTACACTGAAACTGGTGTAAGGCATTTCGGCTGGGGGAGGCATACACTGGGACTGGTGTAAGGCACTTCGGCTGGGGGAGGCATAAACTGCGTCTGAGGTAAGGCACTTCGGCTGGGGGAGGCATGGACTGGGGTAAAGCACCGGCTGGGTGAGAGATGCACTGGGACTGGGGTAAGGCACTTCGGCTGGGTGAGGCATACACTGGGTCTGGGGGAGGCATGCACTGAGACTGGGGTAAGGCTCTTCGGCTGGGTGTTGCATACACTGGGACTTGGGTAAGGCACTTCGGCTGAGGGAGGCATACATAAGGACTGGGGCAAACCACTTTAGCTGGGGGAGAGATGCACCGGGACTGGGGCAAGGCAGTTCATCTGGGTGAGGCACTTCGGCTGGGGGAGGCATGTTCTGGTGTAAGGCATTTCGGCTGAGGGAGTCATACACCGGGACTGGGGTAAGTCTCTTCGGCTGGGGGAGGCATACATTGGGACTGTGGTAAAGCACTTCGGCTGGGGAAGGCATATACTGAGACTGTGGTAAGGCACTTCGGCTGGGGGAGGCATACATTGGGACTGGGTTAAGGCACTTCGGCTGGGGTAGGCATACACTGGGACTGGGGTAAAGCACTTCGTCTGAGGGAAGGATGCACTGGAACTGGGATAAGGCACTTCGGCTGGGGGAGGCTTGTTCTGGTGTCAGGCATTTCGGCTGGGTGAGAGATGCACTGGGACTGGATTAACGCACTACGGCTGGGTGAGGGATGCACTGGGACTGGGGTAAGGCACTTCGGCTGGGGGAGGCATACATTGGGACTGTGGTAAGGCATTTCGGCTGGGCGAGGCATACACTGGGACTGGGATAAGTCTCTTCGGCTGGGGGAGGCATACACTGGGACTGTGGTAAGACACTTCGGCTGAGGGAGGCATACATTGGGACTGGGTTCAGGCTCTTCGGCTGTGAGAGGCCTGCACTGGGACTGTGGTAAGGAACTTCAGCTGGTGGGGGCATGGACTGGGATAAGGCACTTTGGCTGGGGGAGGCATACACTGAGACTATGGTAAGGCACTTCAGCTGTGGGAGGCATACACTGTGACTGGTGTAAGGCACTTTGGCTGGGGGAGGCATATACTGAGACTGTGGTAAGGCACTTCGGCTGGGGGAGGCATACATTGGGACTGGGTTAAGGCACATCGACTGGGGTAGGCATACACTGGGACTGGGGTAAAGCACTTCGTCTGAGGGAATGATGCACTGCAACTGGGGTAAAGCACTTCGGCTGGGGGAGGCATATACTGGGACTGTGGTCAGGCATCTTGACTGGGGGAGGCATACACTGGGACTGGGGTAAGTCTCTTTGGCTGGGGGAGGCATGCAATGGGACTGGGGTAAGGCACTTCGGCTGGGGAAGGCATACACTAGGAGTGGGGTAAGGCAGTTTGGCTGGAGGTTGGATGCACTGGGATTGGGGTAAGGTACTTCGGCCGAGTGAGGCCTGTACTGGGACTGGGATAAGTCTCTTCGGCTGAGGGAAGCATACTCTGGGACTGTGGTAAGACACTTCGGCTGGGGGAGGCATACATTGGGACTGGGTTAAGGCACTTCGGCTGGGGTAGGCATACACTGGGACTGGGGTAAAGCACTTCGTCTGAGGGAAGGATGCACTGGAACTGGGATAAGGCACTTCGGCTGGGGGAGGCTTGTTCTGGTGTCAGGCATTTCGGCTGGGTGAGAGATGCACTGGGACTGGATTAACGCACTACGGCTGGGTGAGGGATGCACTGGGACTGGGGTAAGGCACTTCGGCTGGGGGAGGCATACATTGGGACTGTGGTAAGGCATTTCGGCTGGGCGAGGCATACACTGGGACTGGGATAAGTCTCTTCGGCTGGGGGAGGCATACACTGGGACTGTGGTAAGACACTTCGGCTTTGGGAGGCATACATTGGGACTGGGTTCAGGCTCTTCGGCTCTGAGAGGCCTGCACTGGGACTGTGGTAAGGAACTTCAGCTGGTGGGGGCATGGACTGGGATAAGGCACTTTGGCTGGGAGAGGCATGCACTGGGACTGTGGTAAAGCACTTCGGCTGGGGGAGGCATACACTGAGACTATGGTAAGGCACTTCAGCTGTGGGAGGCATACACTGTGACTGGGGTAAGGCACTTTGGCTGGGGGAGGCATATACTGAGACTGTGGTAAGGCACTTCGGCTGGGGGAGGCATACATTGGGACTGGGTTAAGGCACTTCGGCTGGGGTAGGCATACACTGGGACTGGGGTAAAGCACTTCGTCTGAGGGAAGGATGCACTGGAACTGGGATAAGGCACTTCGGCTGGGGGAGGCTTGTTCTGGTGTCAGGCATTTCGGCTGGGTGAGAGATGCACTGGGACTGGATTAACGCACTACGGCTGGGTGAGGGATGCACTGGGACTGGGGTAAGGCACTTCGGCTGGGGGAGGCATACATTGGGACTGTGGTAAGGCATTTCGGCTGGGCGAGGCATACACTGGGACTGGGATAAGTCTCTTCGGCTGGGGGAGGCATACACTGGGACTGTGGTAAGACACTTCGGCTTTGGGAGGCATACATTGGGACTGGGTTCAGGCTCTTCGGCTCTGAGAGGCCTGCACTGGGACTGTGGTAAGGAACTTCAGCTGGTGGGGGCATGGACTGGGATAAGGCACTTTGGCTGGGTGAGGCATGCACTGGGACTGTGGTAAAGCACTTCGGCTGGGGGAGGCATACACTGAGACTATGGTAAGGCACTTCAGCTGTGGGAGGCATACACTGTGTGGGGTAAGGCACTTTGGCTGGGGGAGGCATATACTGAGACTGTGGTAAGGCACTTCGGCTGGGGGAGGCATACATTGGGACTGGGTTAAGGCACATCGACTGGGGTAGGCATACACTGGGACTGGGGTAAAGCACTTCGTCTGAGGGAATGATGCACTGCAACTGGGGTAAAGCACTTCGGCTGGGGGAGGCATATACTGGGACTGTGGTAAGGCATCTTGACTGGGGGAGGCATACACTGGGACTGGGGTAAGTCTCTTTGGCTGGGGGAGGCATGCACTGGGACTGGGGTAAGGCACTTCGGCTGGGGAAGGCATACACTAGGAGTGGGGTAAGGCAGTTTGGCTGGAGGTTGGATGCACTGGGATTGGGGTAAGGTACTTCGGCCGAGTGAGGCCTGTACTGGGACTGGGATAAGTCTCTTCGGCTGGGGGAGGCCTGCACTGGGACTGTGGTAAGGAACTTTGGCTCGTGGAGGCATGGACTGGGATAAGGCACTTTGGCTGGGGGAGGCATGCACTGGGACTGTGGTAAAGCACTTCGGCTGGGGAAGGCATATACTGAGACTGTGGTAAGACACGGCTGCTGGAGGCTTGCACTGGGACTGGGGTAAGGCACTTCGGCTGTTTGAGGCATACACTAGGAATGGGGTAAGGCAGTTCGGCTGGAGGTTGGATGCACTGGGACTGGGGTAAGGTACTTCGGCTGGGTGAGGCATGTACTGGGACTGGTGTAAGACACTTCGACTGAGGGAGGCGTGCCGTGAGACTGGTCGAAGGCACTTCGGCTAGGGGAGGCATACACTGGGACTGTGGTAAGGCAGATCGGTTGGGGGAGGCACACACTGGGACTGGCGAAAGACACATCGGCTGGGGGAGGCCTACACTGAGATTGGTGTAAGGCACTTCGGCTGGGGGAGGCATACACTGGGACTGGTGTAAGGCACTTCGGCTGGGGTAGGCATACACTGGGACTGTGGTAAAGCACTTCGGCTGGAGGAGGCATACACTGAGACTGTGGTAAGACACTTCGGCTGGTGGAGGCTTGCACTGGGACTGGGGTAAGGCACTTCGGCTGTTTGAGGCATACACTAGGAATGGGGTAAGGCAGTTCGGCTGGAGGTTGGATGCACTGGGACTGGGGTAAGGTACTTCGGCTGGGTGAGGCATGTACTGGGACTGGCGAAAGACACTTCGGCTGGGGGAGGCCTACACTGAAACTGGTGTAAGGCATTTCGGCTGGGGGAGGCATACACTGGGACTGGTGTAAGGCACTTCGGCTGGGGGAGGCATAAACTGCGTCTGAGGTAAGGCACTTCGGCTGGGGGAGGCATGGACTGGGGTAAAGCACCGGCTGGGTGAGAGATGCACTGGGACTGGGGTAAGGCACTTCGGCTGGGTGAGGCATACACTGGGTCTGGGGGAGGCATGCACTGAGACTGGGGTAAGGCTCTTCGGCTGGGTGTTGCATACACTGGGACTTGGGTAAGGCACTTCGGCTGAGGGAGGCATACATAAGGACTGGGGCAAACCACTTTAGCTGGGGGAGAGATGCACCGGGACTGGGGCAAGGCAGTTCATCTGGGTGAGGCACTTCGGCTGGGGGAGGCATGTTCTGGTGTAAGGCATTTCGGCTGAGGGAGTCATACACCGGGACTGGGGTAAGTCTCTTCGGCTGGGGGAGGCATACATTGGGACTGTGGTAAAGCACTTCGGCTGGGGAAGGCATATACTGAGACTGTGGTAAGGCACTTCGGCTGGGGGAGGCATACATTGGGACTGGGTTAAGGCACTTCGGCTGGGGTAGGCATACACTGGGACTGGGGTAAAGCACTTCGTCTGAGGGAAGGATGCACTGGAACTGGGATAAGGCACTTCGGCTGGGGGAGGCTTGTTCTGGTGTCAGGCATTTCGGCTGGGTGAGAGATGCACTGGGACTGGATTAACGCACTACGGCTGGGTGAGGGATGCACTGGGACTGGGGTAAGGCACTTCGGCTGGGGGAGGCATACATTGGGACTGTGGTAAGGCATTTCGGCTGGGCGAGGCATACACTGGGACTGGGATAAGTCTCTTCGGCTGGGGGAGGCATACACTGGGACTGTGGTAAGACACTTCGGCTGAGGGAGGCATACATTGGGACTGGGTTCAGGCTCTTCGGCTGTGAGAGGCCTGCACTGGGACTGTGGTAAGGAACTTCAGCTGGTGGGGGCATGGACTGGGATAAGGCACTTTGGCTGGGGGAGGCATACACTGAGACTATGGTAAGGCACTTCAGCTGTGGGAGGCATACACTGTGACTGGTGTAAGGCACTTTGGCTGGGGGAGGCATATACTGAGACTGTGGTAAGGCATTTCGGCTGGGGGAGGCATACATTGGGACTGGGTTAAGGCACATCGACTGGGGTAGGCATACACTGGGACTGGGGTAAAGCACTTCGTCTGAGGGAATGATGCACTGCAACTGGGGTAAAGCACTTCGGCTGGGGGAGGCATATACTGGGACTGTGGTCAGGCATCTTGACTGGGGGAGGCATACACTGGGACTGGGGTAAGTCTCTTTGGCTGGGGGAGGCATGCACTGGGACTGGGGTAAGGCACTTCGGCTGGGGAAGGCATACACTAGGAGTGGGGTAAGGCAGTTTGGCTGGAGGTTGGATGCACTGGGATTGGGGTAAGGTACTTCGGCCGAGTGAGGCCTGTACTGGTACTTCGGCCGAGTGAGGCCTGTACTGGGACTGGGATAAGTCTCTTCGGCTGAGGGAAGCATACTCTGGGACTGTGGTAAGACACTTCGGCTGGGGGAGGCATACATTGGGACTGGGTTAAGGCACTTCGGCTGGGGTAGGCATACACTGGGACTGGGGTAAAGCACTTCGTCTGAGGGAAGGATGCACTGGAACTGGGATAAGGCACTTCGGCTGGGGGAGGCTTGTTCTGGTGTCAGGCATTTCGGCTGGGTGAGAGATGCACTGGGACTGGATTAACGCACTACGGCTGGGTGAGGGATGCACTGGGACTGGGGTAAGGCACTTCGGCTGGGGGAGGCATACATTGGGACTGTGGTAAGGCATTTCGGCTGGGCGAGGCATACACTGGGACTGGGATAAGTCTCTTCGGCTGGGGGAGGCATACACTGGGACTGTGGTAAGACACTTCGGCTTTGGGAGGCATACATTGGGACTGGGTTCAGGCTCTTCGGCTCTGAGAGGCCTGCACTGGGACTGTGGTAAGGAACTTCAGCTGGTGGGGGCATGGACTGGGATAAGGCACTTTGGCTGGGAGAGGCATGCACTGGGACTGTGGTAAAGCACTTCGGCTGGGGGAGGCATACACTGAGACTATGGTAAGGCACTTCAGCTGTGGGAGGCATACACTGTGACTGGGGTAAGGCACTTTGGCTGGGGGAGGCATATACTGAGACTGTGGTAAGGCACTTCGGCTGGGGGAGGCATACATTGGGACTGGGTTAAGGCACATCGACTGGGGTAGGCATACACTGGGACTGGGGTAAAGCACTTCGTCTGAGGGAATGATGCACTGCAACTGGGGTAAAGCACTTCGGCTGGGGGAGGCATATACTGGGACTGTGGTAAGGCATCTTGACTGGGGGAGGCATACACTGGGACTGGGGTAAGTCTCTTTGGCGGGGGGAGGCATGCACTGGGACTGGGGTAAGGCACTTCGGCTGGGGAAGGCATACACTAGGAGTGGGGTAAGGCAGTTTGGCTGGAGGTTGGATGCACTGGGATTGGGGTAAGGTACTTCGGCCGAGTGAGGCCTGTACTGGGACTGGGATAAGTCTCTTCGGCTGAGGGAAGCATACTCTGGGACTGTGGTAAGACACTTCGGCTGGGGGAGGCATACATTGGGACTGGGTTAAGGTTCTTCGGCTGTGAGAGGCCTGCACTGGGACTGTGGTAAGGAACTTTGGCTCGTGGAGGCATGGACTGGGATAAGGCACTTTGGCTGGGGGAGGCATGCACTGGGACTGTGGTAAAGCACTTCGGCTGGGGAAGGCATATACTGAGACTGTGGTAAGACACGGCTGCTGGAGGCTTGCACTGGGACTGGGGTAAGGCACTTCGGCTGTTTGAGGCATACACTAGGAATGGGGTAAGGCAGTTCGGCTGGAGGTTGGATGCACTGGGACTGGGGTAAGGTACTTCGGCTGGGTGAGGCATGTACTGGGACTGGCGAAAGACACTTCGGCTGGGGGAGGCCTACACTGAAACTGGTGTAAGGCATTTCGGCTGGGGGAGGCATACACTGGGACTGGTGTAAGGCACTTCGGCTGGGGGAGGCATAAACTGCGTCTGAGGTAAGGCACTTCGGCTGGGGGAGGCATGGACTGGGGTAAAGCACCGGCTGGGTGAGAGATGCACTGGGACTGGGGTAAGGCACTTCGGCTGGCGGAGGCATACACTGGGTCTGGGGGAGGCATGCACTGAGACTGGGGTAAGGCTCTTCGGCTGGGTGTTGCATACACTGGGACTTGGGTAAGGCACTTCGGCTGAGGGAGGCATACATAAGGACTGGGGCAAACCACTTTAGCTGGGGGAGAGATGCACCGGGACTGGGGCAAGGCAGTTCATCTGGGTGAGGCACTTCGGCTGGGGGAGGCATGTTCTGGTGTAAGGCATTTCGGCTGAGGGAGTCATACACCGGGACTGGGGTAAGTCTCTTCGGCTGGGGGAGGCATACATTGGGACTGGGTTAAGGCTCTTCGGCTGTGAGAGGCCTGCACTGGGACTGTGGTAAGGAACTTTGGCTTGTGGAGGCATGGACTGGGATAAGGCACTTTGGCTGGGGGAGGCATGCACTGGGCCTGTGGTAAAGCACTTCGGCTGGGGAAGGCATATACTGAGACTGTGGTAAGGCACTTCGGCTGGGGGAGGCATACATTGGGACTGGGTTAAGGCACTTCGGCTGGGGTAGGCATACACTGGGACTGGGGTAAAGCACTTCGTCTGAGGGAAGGATGCACTGGAACTGGGATAAGGCACTTCGGCTGGGGGAGGCTTGTTCTGGTGTCAGGCATTTCGGCTGGGTGAGAGATGCACTGGGACTGGATTAACGCACTACGGCTGGGTGAGGGATGCTCTGGGACTGGGGTAAGGCACTTCGGCTGGGGGAGGCATACATTGGGACTGTGGTAAGGCATTTCGGCTGGGCGAGGCATACACTGGGACTGGGATAAGTCTCTTCAGCTGGGGGAGGCATACACTGGGACTGTGGTAAGACACTTCGGCTGAGGGAGGCATACATTGGGACTGGGTTCAGGCTCTTCGGCTGTGAGAGGCCTGCACTGGGACTGTGGTAAGGAACTTCAGCTGGTGGGGGCATGGACTGGGATAAGGCACTTTGGCTGGGGGAGGCATACACTGAGACTATGGTAAGGCACTTCAGCTGTGGGAGGCATACACTGTGACTGGTGTAAGGCACTTTGGCTGGGGGAGGCATATACTGAGACTGTGGTAAGGCACTTCGGCTGGGGGAGGCATACATTGGGACTGGGTTAAGGCACATCGACTGGGGTAGGCATACACTGGGACTGGGGTAAAGCACTTCGTCTGAGGGAATGATGCACTGCAACTGGGGTAAAGCACTTCGGCTGGGGGAGGCATATACTGGGACTGTGGTCAGGCATCTTGACTGGGGGAAGCATACACTGGGACTGGGGTAAGTCTCTTTGGCTGGGGGAGGCATGCACTGGGACTGGGGTAAGGCACTTCGGCTGGGGAAGGCATACACTAGGAGTGGGGTAAGGCAGTTTGGCTGGAGGTTGGATGCACTGGGATTGGGGTAAGGTACTTCGGCCGAGTGAGGCCTGTACTGGGACTGGGATAAGTCTCTTCGGCTGAGGGAAGCATACTCTGGGACTGTGGTAAGACACTTCGGCTGGGGGAGGCATACATTGGGACTGGGTTAAGGTTCTTCGGCTGTGAGAGGCCTGCACTGGGACTGTGGTAAGGAACTTTGGCTCGTGGAGGCATGGACTGGGATAAGGCACTTTGGCTGGGGGAGGCATGCACTGGGACTGTGGTAAAGCACTTCGGCTGGGGAAGGCATATACTGAGACTGTGGTAAGACACGGCTGCTGGAGGCTTGCACTGGGACTGGGGTAAGGCACTTCGGCTGTTTGAGGCATACACTAGGAATGGGGTAAGGCAGTTCGGCTGGAGGTTGGATGCACTGGGACTGGGGTAAGGTACTTCGGCTGGGTGAGGCATGTACTGGGACTGGTGTAAGACACTTCGACTGAGGGAGGCGTGCCGTGAGACTGGTCGAAGGCACTTCGGCTAGGGGAGGCATACACTGGGACTGTGGTAAGGCAGATCGGTTGGGGGAGGCACACACTGGGACTGGCGAAAGACACTTCGGCTGGGGGAGGCCTACACTGAGATTGGTGTAAGGCACTTCGGCTGGGGGAGGCATACACTGGGACTGGTGTAAGGCACTTCGGCTGGGGTAGGCATACACTGGGACTGTGGTAAAGCACTTCGGCTGGAGGAGGCATACACTGAGACTGTGGTAAGACACTTCGGCTGGTGGAGGCTTGCACTGGGACTGGGGTAAGGCACTTCGGCTGTTTGAGGCATACACTAGGAATGGGGTAAGGCAGTTCGGCTGGAGGTTGGATGCACTGGGACTGGGGTAAGGTACTTCGGCTGGGTGAGGCATGTACTGGGACTGGCGAAAGACACTTCGGCTGGGGGAGGCCTACACTGAAACTGGTGTAAGGCATTTCGGCTGGGGGAGGCATACACTGGGACTGGTGTAAGGCACTTCGGCTGGGGGAGGCATAAACTGCGTCTGAGGTAAGGCACTTCGGCTGGGGGAGGCATGGACTGGGGTAAAGCACCGGCTGGGTGAGAGATGCACTGGGACTGGGGTAAGGCACTTCGGCTGGCGGAGGCATACACTGGGTCTGGGGGAGGCATGCACTGAGACTGGGGTAAGGCTCTTCGGCTGGGTGTTGCATACACTGGGACTTGGGTAAGGCACTTCGGCTGAGGGAGGCATACATAAGGACTGGGGCAAACCACTTTAGCTGGGGGAGAGATGCACCGGGACTGGGGCAAGGCAGTTCATCTGGGTGAGGCACTTCGGCTGGGGGAGGCATGTTCTGGTGTAAGGCATTTCGGCTGAGGGAGTCATACACCGGGACTGGGGTAAGTCTCTTCGGCTGGGGGAGGCATACATTGGGACTGGGTTAAGGCTCTTCGGCTGTGAGAGGCCTGCACTGGGACTGTGGTAAGGAACTTTGGCTTGTGGAGGCATGGACTGGGATAAGGCACTTTGGCTGGGGGAGGCATGCACTGGGCCTGTGGTAAAGCACTTCGGCTGGGGAAGGCATATACTGAGACTGTGGTAAGGCACTTCGGCTGGGGGAGGCATACATTGGGACTGGGTTAAGGCACTTCGGCTGGGGTAGGCATACACTGGGACTGGGGTAAAGCACTTCGTCTGAGGGAAGGATGCACTGGAACTGGGATAAGGCACTTCGGCTGGGGGAGGCTTGTTCTGGTGTCAGGCATTTCGGCTGGGTGAGAGATGCACTGGGACTGGATTAACGCACTACGGCTGGGTGAGGGATGCTCTGGGACTGGGGTAAGGCACTTCGGCTGGGGGAGGCATACATTGGGACTGTGGTAAGGCATTTCGGCTGGGCGAGGCATACACTGGGACTGGGATAAGTCTCTTCAGCTGGGGGAGGCATACACTGGGACTGTGGTAAGACACTTCGGCTGAGGGAGGCATACATTGGGACTGGGTTCAGGCTCTTCGGCTGTGAGAGGCCTGCACTGGGACTGTGGTAAGGAACTTCAGCTGGTGGGGGCATGGACTGGGATAAGGCACTTTGGCTGGGGGAGGCATACACTGAGACTATGGTAAGGCACTTCAGCTGTGGGAGGCATACACTGTGACTGGTGTAAGGCACTTTGGCTGGGGGAGGCATATACTGAGACTGTGGTAAGGCACTTCGGCTGGGGGAGGCATACATTGGGACTGGGTTAAGGCACATCGACTGGGGTAGGCATACACTGGGACTGGGGTAAAGCACTTCGTCTGAGGGAATGATGCACTGCAACTGGGGTAAAGCACTTCGGCTGGGGGAGGCATATACTGGGACTGTGGTCAGGCATCTTGACTGGGGGAAGCATACACTGGGACTGGGGTAAGTCTCTTTGGCTGGGGGAGGCATGCACTGGGACTGGGGTAAGGCACTTCGGCTGGGGAAGGCATACACTAGGAGTGGGGTAAGGCAGTTTGGCTGGAGGTTGGATGCACTGGGATTGGGGTAAGGTACTTCGGCCGAGTGAGGCCTGTACTGGGACTGGGATAAGTCTCTTCGGCTGAGGGAAGCATACTCTGGGACTGTGGTAAGACACTTCGGCTGGGGGAGGCATACATTGGGACTGGGTTAAGGTTCTTCGGCTGTGAGAGGCCTGCACTGGGACTGTGGTAAGGAACTTTGGCTCGTGGAGGCATGGACTGGGATAAGGCACTTTGGCTGGGGGAGGCATGCACTGGGACTGTGGTAAAGCACTTCGGCTGGGGAAGGCATATACTGAGACTGTGGTAAGACACGGCTGCTGGAGGCTTGCACTGGGACTGGGGTAAGGCACTTCGGCTGTTTGAGGCATACACTAGGAATGGGGTAAGGCAGTTCGGCTGGAGGTTGGATGCACTGGGACTGGGGTAAGGTACTTCGGCTGGGTGAGGCATGTACTGGGACTGGTGTAAGACACTTCGACTGAGGGAGGTGTGCCGTGAGACTGGTCGAAGGCACTTCGGCTAGGGGAGGCATACACTGGGACTGTGGTAAGGCAGATCGGTTGGGGGAGGCACACACTGGGACTGGCGAAAGACACTTCGGCTGGGGTAGGCATACACTGGGACTGGTGTAAGGCACTTCGGCTGGGGGAGGCATACACTGAGACTGTGGTAAGACACTTCGGCTGGTGGAGGCTTGCACTGGGACTGGGGTAAGGCACTTCGGCTGTTTGAGGCATACACTAGGAATGGGGTAAGGCACTTCGGCTGGGGGAGGCATAAACTGCGTCTGAGGTCAGGCACTTCGGCTGGCGGAGGCATGGACTGGGGTAAAGCACCGGCTGGGTGAGAGATGCACTGGGACTGGGGTAAGGCACTTCGGCTGGGTGAGGCATACACTGGGACTTGGGTAAGGCACTTCGGCTGAGGGAGGCATACATAAGGACTGGGGCAAACCACTTTAGCTGGGGGAGAGATGCACCGGGACTGGGGCAAGGCAGTTCATCTGGGTGAGGCACTTCGGCTGGGGGAGGCATGTTCTGGTGTAAGGCATTTCGGCTGAGGGAGTCATACACCGGGACTGTGGTAAGTCTCTTCGGCTGGGGGAGGCATACATTGGGACTGGGTTAAGGCACTTCGGCTGGGGTAGGCATACATTGGGACTGGGTTAAGGCACATCGACTGGGGTAGGCATACACTGGGACTGGGGTAAAGCACTTCGTCTGAGGGAATGATGCACTGCAACTGGGGTAAAGCACTTCGGCTGGGGGAGGCATATACTGGGACTGTGGTAAGGCATCTTGACTGGGGGAGGCATACACTGGGACTGGGGTAAGTCTCTTTGGCTGGGGGAGGCATGCACTGGGACTGGGGTGAGGCACTTCGGCTGGGGAAGGCATACACTAGGAGTGGGGTAAGGCAGTTTGGCTGGAGGTTGGATGCACTGGGATTGGGGTAAGGTACTTCGGCCGAGTGAGGCATGTACTGGGACTGGGATAAGTCTCTTCGGCTGGGGGAGGCATGCACTGGGACTGTGGTAAAGCACTTCGGCTGGGGAAGGCATATACTGAGACTGTGGTAAGACACTTCGGCTGGTGGAGGCTTACACTGGGACTGGGGTAAGGCACTTCGGCTGTTTGAGGCATACACTAGGAATGGGGTAAGGCAGTTCGGCTGGAGGTTGGATGCACTGGGATTGGGGTAAGGTACTTCGGCCGAGTGAGGCATGTACTGGGACTGGGATAAGTCTCTTCGGCTGGGGGAGGCTAACACTGGGACTGTGGTAAGACACTTCGGCTGGGGGAGGCATACATTGGGACTGGGTTAAGGTTCTTCGGCTGTGAGAGGCCTGCACTGGGACTGTGATAAGGAACTTTGGCTCGTGGAGGCATGGACTGGGATAAGGCACTTTGGCTGGGGGAGGCATGCACTGGGACTGTGGTAAAGCACTTCGGCTGGGGAAGGCATATACTGAGACTGTGGTAAGACACTTCGGCTGGTGGAGGCTTACACTGGGACTGGGGTAAGTCACTTCGGCTGTTTGAGGAATACACTAGGAATGGGGTAAGGCAGTTCGGCTGGAGGTTGGATGCACTGGGACTGGGGTAAGGTACTTCGGCTGGGTGAGGCATGTACTGGGACTGGCGAAAGACACTTCGACTGGGGGAGGCATGTTCTGGTGTAAGGCATTTCGGCTGGGTGAGGCATGCACTGGGACTGGGGTAAGGCACTTCGGCTCGGTGTTGCATACACTGGGACTTGGGTAAGGCACTTCGGCTGAGGGAGGCACACACTGGGACTGGGGTAAGTCTCTTCGGCTGGGGGAGGCATACACTGGGACTGGGGCAAACCATTTTGGCTGGGGGAGGGATGCAACGGGACTGGGGCAAGGCAGTTCGTCTGGGTGAGGAACTTCGGCTGGGGGAGGCATGTTCTGGTGTAAGGCATTTCGGCTGAGGGAGGCATAGACTGGGACTGGGGTAAGTCTCTTCGGCTGGGTGAGGCATCCACTGGGACTGGGGTAAGTCTCTTCGGCTGGGGGAGGCATACACTGAGGCTAGGAGAGGGATGCACTCGGACTGGGGCAAGGCACTTCGGCTGGGTGAGGCATCCACTGGGACTGGGGTAAGACATTTCGGCTGGGGTAGGCATACACTGGGACTGGGGTAAAGCACTTCGTCTGAGGGAAGGATGCACTGGAACTGGGATAAGGCACTTCGGCTGGGGGAGGCTTGTTCTGGTGTCAGGCATTTTGGCTGGGTGAGAGGTGCACTGGGACTGGATTAACGCACTACGGCTGGGTGAGGGATGCACTGGGACTGGGGTAAGGCACTTCGGCTGGGGGAGGCATACATTGGGACTGGGATAAGTCTCTTCGGCTGGGGGAGGCATACACTGGGACTGTGGTAAGACACTTCAGCTGAGGGAGGCATACATTGGGACTGGGGTAAGGCACTTCGGCTGTTCGAGGCATACACTAGGAATGGGGTAAGGCAGTTCGGCTGGAGGTTGGATGCACTGGGACTGGGGTAAGGTACTTCGGCTGGGTGAGGCATGTACTGGGACCGGTGTAAGACACTTCGACTGAGGGAGGCGTGCCGTGAGACTGGTCGTAGGCACTTCGGCTAGGGGAGGCATACACTGGGACTGTGGTAAGGCAGATCGGTTGGGGGAGGCACAGACTGGGACTGGCGTAAGACACTTCGGCTGGGGGAGGCATACACTGAGGCTAGGAGAGGGATACACTGGGACTGGGGCAAGGCACTTCGGCTGGGTGAGGCATGCACTCGGACTAGGGTAAGGCACTTCGGCTGGTGGAGTGATGCACTGGGACTGTGGTAAGGCACTTCGGCTGAGGGAGGCATACTCTGGGACTGTGGTAAGACACTTTGGCTGGGGGAGGCAAACATTGGGACTGGGTTAAGGTTCTTCGGCTGTGAGAGGCCTGCACTGGGACTGTGGTAAGGAACTTTGGCTCGTGGAGGCATGGACTGGAATAAGGCACTTTGGCTGAGGGAGGCATGCACTGGGACTGTGGTAAAGCACTTCGGCTGGGGAAGGCATATACTGAGACTGTGGTAAGACACTTCGGCTGGTGGAGGCTTGCACTGGGACTGGGGTAAGGCACTTCGGCTGTTTGAGGCATACACTAGGAATGGGGTAAGGCAGTTCACCTAGAGGTTGGGTGCACTGGGACTGGGGTAAGGTACTTCGGCTGGGTGAGGCATGTACTGGGACTGGTGTAAGACACTTCGACTGAGTGAGGCATGCCGTGAGACTGGTCGAAGGCACTTTGGCTAGGGGAGGCATACACTGGGACTGTGGTAAGGCAGATCGGTTGGGGGAGGCACACACTGGGACTGGCGAAAGACACTTCGGCTGGGGGAGGCCTACACTGAGACTGGTGTAAGGCACTTCGGCTGGGGGAGGCATACACTGGGACTGGTGTAAGGCACTTCGGCTGGGGGAGGCATAAACTGCGTCTGAGGTAAGGCACTTCGACTGTGGGAGGCATGGACTGGGGTAAAGCACCGGCTGGGTGAGAGATGCACTGGGACTGGGGTAAGGCACTTCGGCTGGGTGAGGCATACACTGGGTCTGGGGGAGGCATGCACTGAGACTGGGGTAAGGCTCTTCGGCTGGGTGTTGCATACACTGGGACTTGGGTAAGGCACTTCGGCTGAGGGAGGCATACACAAGGACTGGGGTAAGTCTCTTCGGCTGGGGGAGGTATACACTGGGACTGGGGCAAACCACTTTAGCTGGGGGAGTGATGCACCGGGACTGGGGCAAGGCAGTTCATCTGGGTGAGGCACTTCGGCTGGGGGAGGCATACATTGGGACTGGGTTAAGGCTCTTCGGCTGTGAGAGGCCTGCACTGGGACTGTGGTAAGGAACTTTGGCTGGGGAAGGCACATACTGAGACTGTGGTAAGGCACTTCGGCTGGGGGAGGCATACATTGGGACTGGGTTAAGTCTCTTCGGCTGGGGCAGGCATACACTGGGACTGGTGGAGGGATGCAACGGGACTGGGGCAAGGCAGTTCGTCTGGGTGAGGAACTTCGGCTGGGGGAGGCATGTTCTGGTGTAAGGCATTTCGGCTGAGGGAGGCATAGACTGGGACTGGGGTAAGTCTCTTCGGCTGGGTGAGGCATCCACTGGGACTGGGGTAAGTCTCTTCGGCTGGTGGAGGCATACACTGGGGCTAGGAGAGGGATGCACTCGGACTGTGGTAAGACACTTCGGCTGGTGGAGGCATGCACTGGGACTCGGGAAAGGCACTTCGGCTGTTTGAGGCATACACTAGGAATGGGGTAAGGCAGTTCACCTGGAGGTTGGGTACACTGAGACTGGTGTAAGGCACTTCGGCTGGGGGAGGCCTACACTGAGACTGGTGTAAGGCAGTTTGGCTGTTTGAGGCATAAATTGCGTCTGAGGTAAGGCACTTTGGCTGGGGGAGGCATGGACTCGGGTAAAGCACCGGCTGGGTGAGAGATACACTGGGACTGGGGTAAGGCATTTCGGCTGGGTGAGGCATACACTGGGTCTGGGGGAGGCATGCACTGAGACTGGGGTAAGGCTCTTCGGCTGGGTGTTGCATACACTGGGACTTGGGTAAGGCACTTCGGCTGAGGGAGGCATACACAAGGACTGGGGTAAGTCTCTTCGGCTGGGGGAGGCATACACTGGGACTGGGGCAAACCACTTTAGCTGGGGGAGTGATGCACCGGGACTGGGGCAAGGCAGTTCATCTGGGTGAGGCACTTCGGCTGGGGGAGGCATGTTCTGGTGTAAGGCATTTCGGCTGAGGGAGTCATACACTGGGACTGGGGTAAGTCTCTTCGGCAGGGGAAGGCATACATTGGGACTGGGTTAAGGCTCTTCGGCTGTGAGAGGCCTGCACTGGGACTGTGGTAAGGAACTTTGGCTTGTGGAGGCATGGACTGGGATAAGGCACTTCGGCTGGGGAAGGCATATACTGAGACTGTGGTAAGGCACTTCGGCTGGGGGAGGCATATACTGGGACTGTGGTAAGGCATCTTGACTGGGGGAGGCATACACTGGGACTGGGGTAAGTCTCTTTGGCTGGGGGAGGCATGCACTGGGACTGGGGTAAGGCACTTCGGCTGGGGAAGGCATACACTAGGAGTGGGGTAAGGCAGTTTGGCTGGAGGTTGGATGCACTGGGATTGGGGTAAGGTACTTCGGCCGAGTGAGGCCTGTACTGGGACTGGGATAAGTCTCTTCGGCTGGGGGAGGCCGACACTGGGACTGTGGTAAGGCACTTCGGCTGAGGGAGGCATACTCTTGGACTGTGGTAAGACACTTCGGCTGGGGGAGGCATACATTGGGACTGGGTTAAGGTTCTTCGGCTGTGAGAGGCCTGCACTGGGACTGTGGTAAGGAACTTTGGCTCGTGGAGGCATGGACTGGAATAAGGCACTTTGGCTGGGGGAGGCATGCACTGGGACTGTGGTAAAGCACTTCGGCTGGGAAAGGCATATACTGACACTGTGGTAACACACTTCGGCTGGTGGAGGCTTGCACTGGGACTGGGGTAAGGCACTTCGGCTGTTTGAGGCATACACTAGGAATGGGGTAAGGCAGTTCGGCTGGAGGTTGGATGCACTGGGACTGAGGTAAGGTACTTCGGCTGGGTGAGGCATGTACTGGGACTGGTGTAAGACACTTCGACTGAGGGAGGCGTGCCGTGAGACTGGTCGAAGGCACTTCGGCTAGGGGAGGCAGACACTGGGACTGTGGTAAGGCAGATCGGTTGGGGGAGGCACACACTGGGACTGGCGAAAGACACTTCGGCTGGGGGAGGCCTACACTGAGACTGGTGTAAGGCACTTTGGCTGGGGGAGGCATACACTGGGACTGGTGTAAGGCACTTCGTCTGAGGGAAGGATGCACTGGAACTGGGATAAGGCACTTCGGCTGGGGGAGGCTTGTTCTGGTGTCAGGCATTTCGGCTGGGTGAGAGATGCACTGGGACTGGATTAACGCACTACGGCTGGGTGAGGGATGCACTGGGACTGGGGTAAGGCACTTCGGCTAGGGGAGGCATACATTGGGACTGTGGTAAGGCATTTCGGCTGGGCGAGGCATACACTGGGACTGGGATAAGTCTCTTCGGCTGGGGGAGGCATACACTGGGACTGTGGTAAGACACTTCGGCTGAGGGAGGCATACATTGGGACTGGGTTCAGGCTCTTCGGCTGTGAGAGGCCTGCACTGGGACTGTGGTAAGGAACTTCAGCTGGTGGGTGCATGGACTGGTATAAGGCACTTTGGCTGGGAGAGGCATGCACTGGGACTGTGGTAAAGCACTTCGGCTGGGGGAGGCATACACTGTGACTAAGGTAAGGCACTTCGTCTGAGGGAATGATGCACTGCAACTGGGGTAAAGCACTTCGGCTGGGGGAGGCATATACTGGGACTGTGGTAAGGCATCTTGACTGGGGGAGGCATACACTGGGACTGGGGTAAGTCTCTTTGGCTGGGGGAGGCATGCACTGGGACTGGGGTAAGGCACTTCGGCTGGGGAAGGCATACACTAGGAGTGGGGTAAGGCAGTTTGGCTGGAGGTTGGATGCACTGCAACTGGGGTAAAGCACTTCGGCTGGGGGAGGCACATACTGGGACTGTGGTAAGGCATCTTGACTGGGGGAGGCATACACTGGGACTGGGGTAAGTCTCTTCGGCTGGGGGAGGCCTACACTGGGACTGTGGTAAGGCACTTCGGCTGAGGGAGGCATACTCTGGGACTGTGGTAAGACACTTCGGCTGGGGGAGGCATACATTGGGACTGGGTTAAGGTTCTTTGGCTGTGAGAGGCCTGCACTGGGACTGTGGTTAGGAACTTTGGCTCGTGGAGGCATGGACTGGGATAAGGCACTTTGGCTGGGGGAGGCAGGCACTGGGACTGTGGTAAAGCACTTCGGCTGGGGAAGGCATATACTGAGACTGTGGTAAGACACTTCGGCTGGTGGAGGCTTACACTGGGACTGGGGTAAGGCACTTCGGCTGTTTGAGGCATACACTAGGAATGGGGTAAGGCAGTTCGGCTGGAAGTTGGAGGTACTTCGGCTGGGTGAGGCATGTACTGGGACTGGTGTAAGACACTTCGACTGAGGGAGGCGTGCCGTGAGACTGGTCGAAGGCACTTCGGCTAGGGGAGGCATACACTGGGACTGTGGTAAGGCAGATCGGTTGGGGGAGGCACACACTGGGACTGGCGTAAGACACTTCGGCTGGGGGAGGCCTACACTGAGACTGGTGTAAGGCACTTCGGCTGGGGGAGGCATACACTGGGACTGGTGTAAGGCACTTCGGCTGGGGGAGGCATAAACTGCGATCTGAGGTAAGGCACTTCGGCTGGGGGAGGCATGGACTCGGGTAAAGCACCGGCTGGGTGAGAGATGCACTGGGACTGGGGTAAGGCACTTCGGCTGGGTGAGGCATACACTGGGTCTGGGGGAGGCATGCACTGAGACTGGGGTAAGGCTCTTCGGCTGGGTGTTGCATACACTGGGACTGCGGTAAGGCACTTCGGCTGGGGGAGGCATACATTGGGACTGGGTTAAGGCACTTCGGCTGGGGTAGGCATACACTGGGACTGGGGTAAAGCACTTCGTCTGAGGGAAGGATGCACTGGAACTGGGGTAAGGCACTTCGGCTGGGGGAGGCATACATTGGGACTGTGGTAAGGCATTTCGGCTGGGCGAGGCA
Organism: Pristiophorus japonicus; assembly: GCF_044704955.1. Classification (NCBI taxonomy): domain Eukaryota; kingdom Metazoa; phylum Chordata; class Chondrichthyes; family Pristiophoridae; genus Pristiophorus; species Pristiophorus japonicus. Next base: position 12,216,476 of record NC_091999.1, on the reverse strand, counting down.
TACACTGGGACTGGGATGTCTCTTCGGCTGGGGGAGGCATACACTGGGACTGTGGTAAGACACTTTGGCTGAGGGAGGCATACATTGGGACTGGGTTCAGGCTCTTCGGCTGTGAGAGGCCTGCACTGGGACTGTGGTAAGGAACTTCAGCTGGTGGGGGCATGGACTGGGATAAGGCACTTTGGCTGGGAGAGGCATGCACTGGGACTGTGGTAAAGCACTTCGGCTGGGGGAGGCATACACTGAGACTATGGTAAGGCACTTCAGCTGTGGGAGGCATACACTGTGACTGGGGTAAGGCACTTTGGCTGGGGGAGGCATATACTGAGACTGTGCTAATGCACTTCGGCTGGGGGAAGCATACATTGGAACTGGGTTAAGGCACATCGACTGGGGTAGGCATACACTGGGACTGAGGTAAAGCACTTCGTCTGAGGCAATGATGCACTGCAACTGGGGTAAAGCACTTCGGCTGGGGGAGGCATATACTGGGACTGTGGTAAGGCATCTTGACTGGGGGAGGCATACACTGGGACTGGGGTAAGTCTCTTTGGTTGGGGGAGGCATGCACTGGAACTGGGGTAAGGCATTTTGGCTGGGGAAGGCATACACTAGGAGTGAGGTAAGGCAGTTTGGCTGGAGATTGGATGCACTGGGATTGGGGTAAGGTACTTCGGCCGAGTGAGGCCTGTACTGGGACTGGGATAAGTCTCTTCGGCTGGGGGAGGCCGACACTGGGACTGTGGTAAGGCACTTCGGCTGAGGGAGGCATACTCTGGGACTGTGGTAAGACACTTCGGCTGGGGGAGGCATACATTGGGACTGGGTTATGGTTCTTCGGCTGTGAGAGGCCTGCACTGGGACTGTGGTAAGGAACTTTGGCTCGTGGAGGCATGGACTGGGATAAGGCACTTTGGCTGGGGGAGGCATGCACTGGGACTGTGGTAAAGCACTTCGGCTGGGGAAGGCATATACTGAGATTGTGGTAAGACACTTCGGCTGGTGGAGGCTTACACTGGGACTGGGGTAAGGCACTTCGGATGTTTGAGGCATACACTAGGAATGGGGTAAGGCAGTTCGGCTGGAGGTTGGATGCACTGGGACTGGGGTAAGGTACTTCGGCTGGGTGAGGCATGTACTGGGACTGGTGTAAGACACTTCGACTGAGGGAGGCGTGCCATGAGACTGGTCGAAGGCACTTCGGCTAGGGGAGGCATACACTGGGACTGTGGTAAGGCAGATCGGTTGGGGGAGGCACACACTGGGACTGGCGAAAGACACTTCGGCTGGGGGAGGCCTACACTGAGACTGGTGTAAGGTACTTCGGCTGGGGGAGGCATAAACTGCGTCTGAGGTAAGGCACTTCGGCTGGGGGAGGCATGGACTGGGGTGAAGCACCGGCTGGGTGAGAGATGCACTGGGACTGGGGTAAGGCACTTCGGCTGGGTGAGGCATACACTGGGTCTGGGGGAGGCATGCACTGAGACTGGGGTAAGGCTCTTCGGCTGGGTGTTGCATGCACTGGGACTTGGGTAAGGCACTTCGGCTGAGGGAGGCATACACAAGGACTGGGGTAAGTCTCTTCGGCTGGGGGAGGCATACACTGCGACTGGGGCAAACCACTTTAGCTGGGGGAGGGATGCACCGGGACTGGGGCAAGGCAGTTCATCTGGGTGAGGCACTTCGGCTGGGGGAGGCATGTTCTGGTGTAAGGCATTTCGGCTGAGGGAGTCATACACTGGGACTGGGGTGAGTCTCTTCGGCTGGGTGAGGCATACACTGGGTCTGGGGGAGGCATGCACTGAGACTGGGGTAAGGCTCTTCGGCTGGGTGTTGCATACACTGGGACTTGGTTAAGGCTCTTCGGCTGTGAGAGGCCTGCACTGGGACTGTGGTAAGGAACTTTGGCTTGTGGAGGCATGGACTGGGATAAGGCACTTTGGCTGGGGGAGGCATGCACTGGGACTGTGGTAAAGCACTTCGGCTGGGGGAGGCATAAACTGCGTCTGAGGTAAGGCACTTCGGCTGGGGGAGGCATGTTCTGGTGTAAGGCATTTCGGCTGGGTGAGGCATGCACTGGGACTGGGGTAAGGCACTTCGGCTCGGTGTTGCATACACTGGGACTTGGGTAAGGCACTTCGGTTGAGGGAGGCACACACTGGGACTGGGGTAAGTATCTTCGGCTGGGGGAGGCATACACTGGGACTGGGGCAAACCATTTTGGCTGGGGGAGGGATGCAACGGGACTGGGGCAAGGCAGTTCGTCTGGGTGAGGAACTTCGTCTTGGGGAGGCATGTTCTGGTGTAAGGCATTTCGGCTGAGGGAGGCTTAGACTGGGACTGGGGTCAGTCTCTTCGGCTGGGTGAGGCATCCACAGGGACTGGGGTAAGTCTCTTCGGCTGGGGGAGGCATACACTGGGGCTAGGAGAGGGATGCACTCGGACTGGGGCAAGGCACTTCGGCTGGTGGAGGCCTGCACTGGGACTGGGGTAAGGCACTTCGGCTGTTTGAGGCATACACTAGGAATGGGGTAAGGCAGTTCGGCTGGAGGTTGGATGCACTGGGACAGGAGTAAGGTACTTCGGCTAGGTGAGGCATGTACTGGGACTGGTGTAAGACACTTCGACTGAGGGAGGCGTGCCGTGAGACTGGTCGTAGGCACTTCGGCCAGGGGAGGCATACACTGAGACTGGTGTCAGGCACTTCGGCTGTTTCAGGCATACACTAGGAATGGGGTAAAGCAGTTCACTGCCTTACTGTGGTAAGGCAGATCGGTTGGGGGAGGCACACACTGGGACTGGCGTAAGACACTTCGGCTGGGGGAGGCCTACACTGAGACTGGTGTCAGGCACTTTGGCTGGGGGAGGCATACACTGGGACTGGTGTAAGGCACTTCGGCTGGGGGAGGCATAAACTGCGTCTGAGGTAAGGCATTTCGGCTGGGGAGGCATGGACTGGGGTAAAGCACCGGCTGGGTGAGAGATGCACTGGGACTGGGGTAAGGCACTTCGGCTGGGTGAGGCATACACTGGGTCTGGGGAAGGCATGCACTGAGACTGGGGTAAGGCTCTTCGGCTGGGTGTTGCATACACTGGGACTTGGGTAAGGCACTTCGGCTGAGGGAGGCATACACTGGGACTGGGGTCAGTCTCTTCGGCTGGGGGAGGCATACATTGGGACTGGGTTAAGGCTCTTCGGCTGTGAGAGGTCTGCACTGGGACTGTGGTAAGGAACTTTGGCTTGTGGAGGCATGGACTGGGATAAGGCACTTTGGCTGGGGGAGGCATGCACTGGGACTGTGGTAAAGCACTTCGGCTGGGGAAGGCATATACTGAGACTGTAGTAAGGCTCTTCGGCTGGGGGAGGCATACATTGGGACTGGGTTAAGGCACTTCGGCTGGGGTAGGCATACACTGGGACTGGGGTAAAGCACTTCGTCTGAGGGAAGGATGCACTGGAACTGGGATAAGGCACTTCGGCTGGGGGAGGCTTGTTCTGGTGTAAGGCATTTCAGCTGGGTGAGAGATGCACTGGGACTGGGGTAAGGCACTTTGGCTGGGTGAGGCATACTCTGGGTCTGGGATAAGGCACTTCGGCTGGGGGAGGCATGGACTGGGGTAAGGCACCGGCTGGGTGAGAGATGCACTGGGACTGGGGTAAGGCCCTTCGGCTGGGTGAGGCATAAATTGGGTCTGGGTGTTGCATACACTGGGACTCGGGTAAGGCACTTCGGCCGAGGGAGGCATACACAAGGACTGGGGTAAGGCACTACGGATCGGTGAGAGCTGCACTGGGACTTGGATAAGGCACTTCGGCTGAGGGAGGCACACACTGGAACTGGGGTAAGTCTCTTCGGCTGGGGGAGGCATACACTGGGACTGGGGCAAACCATTTTGGCTGGGGGAGGAATGCACCGGGACTGGGGCAAGGCAGTTCATCTGGGTGAGGCACTTCGGCTGGGGAGGCATGTTCTGGTGTAAGGCATTTCGGCTGAGGGAGACATACACTGGGACTGGGCTAAGTCTCTTCGGCTGGGGAAGGCATACACTGGGATTGGGGTAAGGCACTTCGGCTTGGGTAGGCATGCACTGGGGCTAGGAGAGGGATGCACTGGGACTGGAGCAAGGCACTTCGGCTGGGGGAGGCATACACTGGGACTGGGGTAAGGCACTTCTGCTGTGTGAGGCATACACTGGTACTGGGGGAGGCATATACTGGGATTGGGGTGAGGCACTTCGGCTTAGGGTTGCATACCTGGGACTGGAGTAAGGCACTTCGGCTGCGGGAGGCATACATTGCGACTGGGTTAAGGCTCTTCGGCTGAGATGCATGCAATGGGATTGGAGTAAGGCATTTTGGCTGGGGAAGGCTTACACTGGGACTGGAGTGAGGCACCGGCTGGGTGAGAGATGCACTGGGACTGTGGTAAGGCACTTCGGCTGGGTGAGGCATACACTGGGTTTGGGGGAGGCATGCACTGAGACTGGGGCGAGGCACTTTGGCTGTGTGCGGCGTGCACTGTGACTGGGGTAAGGCACTTCGGCTGGGTGTTGCATACACTGGGACTCCGATAAGGCACTTCGGCCGAGGGAGGCATACACAAGGACTGGGGTAAGGCACTACGGATTGGTGAGGGCTGCACTGCGATTTGGGTAAGGCACTTCGGCTGAGGGAGGCACACACTGGGACTGGGGTAAGTCTCTTCGGCTGGGGGAGGCATACACTGGGATTGGGATGAGATACTTTGGCTTTGGGTTGCATACTCTGGGACTAGTGTAAGGCATTTCGGCTGGGTGAGGCATACACTGCGACTGGGTTAAGGCTCTTCGGCTGAGACGCATGCAATGGGATTGGAGTAAGGCACTTCGGCTGGAGGAGGCTTACACTGGGACTGGGGTAAGGCACTTCAGCTAGCGGAGGCATACACTGCGACTGGGGTAAGGCACTGCGGCTGGGTGAGGCCTGCACTGGGACTGGAGTAAGGTGCTTCGGCTAGGGGAGGCATACACTGGGACTGGGGTAAAGCACTTCGGCTGGTGGAGTGATGTACTGGGACTGGGGTAAGACACCGGCTGGGTGAGTGATACGCTGGGACTGGGTTAAGGCACTTGGGCTATGGGAGACCTGCACTGGCAATGTGTTAAGGCACTTTGGCTGTGGGAGGCATTCACTGGGACTGGGGTAAGGCACTTCGGCTGGTGGAGGCATACATTGGGACTGGGGTAAGGCACTTTGGATGGGGGAGGCATAGGCTGGGACTGGGGAAGGCACTTTGGCTGGGGGACGCATACACTTGGAGTAGGGTAAGGCATTTCGGCTGAGTGATGCATTCAGTGGGACTGGAGTAAGGCACTTAGACTGGGGGAGGCATGGACTGCGGTAAGGCACTTCGGTTGGGTGACGGATGCACTGGAACTGGGGTAAGGCACTTCAGCTGGTGGAGGCCGACACTGGGACTGGCGTAAGGCACTTCAGCTGGGTGATGCATACACTGTGACCAGGAGAGGCATACACTAGCATTGGGGTGAGGCACTTCGACTTTGGGTTGCATACACTGCGACTGGGGTAAGGCACTTCGGCTGAGAGGCATGCAATGGGATTGGAGTAAGGCACTTCGGCTGGGGGAGGCTTACACTGGGACTGGGGTAAGGCACTTCGGCTGGGGGAGGCTTACACTGGGACTGGGGTAAGGCACTTCGGCTGGGGGAAGCATACACTGGGACTGGGATAAGGCACTGCGGCTGGGTGAGGCCTGCACTGGGACTGGGGTAAGGCTCTTCAGCTCGGGGAGGCATACACTGGGATGGGGTAAAGCGCTTCGGCTGGGGGAGTGATGCACTGGGACTGGGGTAAGACACCAGCTGGGTGAGTCATATGCTGGGACTGGGTTAAGGCACTTTGGCTGTGGGAGACATTCAATGGGACTCGGGTGAGGTACTTTGGCTGTGGAAGCATTCACTGGGACTGGGATAAGGCACTTTGGCTGTGGGAGACCTGCACTGGCAATGTGTTAAGGCACTTTGGCTGTGGGAGGCATTCACTGGGACTGGGGTAAGGCACTTCGGCTGGTTGAGGCATACACTGGGACTGGGGTAAGGCACTTTGGCAGGGGGAGGCATACACTGGAACTGGGGTAAGGCACTTTGGCTGGGGGAGGCATACACTGGGACTGGGGTAAAGCACTTCGGCTGGTGGAGTGATGTACTGGGACTGGGGTAAGACACCGGCTGGGTGAGTGATACGCTGGGACTGGGTTAAGGCACTTGGGCTATGGGAGACCTGCACTGGCAATGTGTTAAGGCACTTTGGCTGTGGGAGGCATTCACTGGGACTGGGGTAAGGCACTTCGGCTGGTGGAGGCATACATTGGGACTGGGGTAAGGCACTTTGGATGGGGGAGGCATAGGCTGGGACTGGGGAAGGCACTTTGGCTGGGGGACGCATACACTTGGAGTAGGGTAAGGCATTTCGGCTGAGTGATGCATTCAGTGGGACTGGAGTAAGGCACTTAGACTGGGGGAGGCATGGACTGCGGTAAGGCACTTCGGTTGGGTGACGGATGCACTGGAACTGGGGTAAGGCACTTCAGCTGGTGGAGGCCGACACTGGGACTGGCGTAAGGCACTTCAGCTGGGTGATGCATACACTGTGACCAGGAGAGGCATACACTAGCATTGGGGTGAGGCACTTCGACTTTGGGTTGCATACACTGCGACTGGGGTAAGGCACTTCGGCTGAGAGGCATGCAATGGGATTGGAGTAAGGCACTTCGGCTGGGGGAGGCATACACTGGGACTGGGGTAAGGCACTTCTGCTGGGTGAGACATACACTGGGATTGCAGTTAGGCACTTTGACTGAGGAGGCATACAATGGGGCTGGGGGAGGCATACGCTAGGACTGGGGTAAGGCACTTCGGCTGGGTTGTGCACTGGGACTGGGGTAAGGCACTCCAGCTGGGGGAGGCATACACTGGGTAGAGGTAAGGCACTTCGGCTGGGGGAGGCATGGACTAGGGTAATGCACTTTGTCTGGAGGAGGCATATACTGGGACTGGGGTAAGGCACTTCGGCTGGGTGAGGCATGCACTGGAACTAGGGTAAGGCACTTCGGCTGGGGGAGGCATATACTGGGACTTGGGTAAGGCACTTTGGCTGGCCCTTTCATTCTTCTGGGGAGTTCTGTATTCTGCTGCTTCAGGAAGTCAAGTTACAATTTGCCATGTCAGTGAGACCTTGGGATGGGCGGTTCCAGTTGCACATTCCTGTGAAACGTCATGGTGTAGCTTATCCTCCAAGAGGACCAATCATAGATGAAGGGTGGAGCATGGTGGCCATTTTTGCAGTACAAATAAGCGCGTTCTTTATTAACCCGCTCCTTCCCTCCACCCGTCTCTCACCCGCTGCCTCACCCACTGTGCATGCTCAGCTCACATTGCCTGGCTGATTGAAGGCAGGTCTTGACCAATCGGGAGAGTGGGGCGGGGCTGGAGGACCGGGCGGGTGGATGGTTTTTCATCTAATCGGAGTGTGTGAGGGGTGGGGCTTGCGTGGGCTGAGTGCTTGGGTTGTCGTGCGCTCCTTCCATCATCTGCGCTTGGTCTTCACTTGCTGCAGGCGAGTGGCTCAAAGTGTTCGATGACATCATGGATTATTCTTTTCCATTTTCAGCGATCTTGCGCCAGGGATTCCCAGGTGTCGGTGAGGATGTTGAACTTCTGCAAGGAGGCCTTGAGGGGTCCTTGAAGCATTTCCTCTGCCCCCCTGGGGCTCGCTTGCCATGTTGAAGCTCTAAGTAGAGCACTTGCTTTAGGAGTCTCGTATCGGGCATGTGGACGATGTGGCCCATCCACCATTGCTGATCGAGCGTGGTCAATGCTTCAATGCTGAGGATGTTGGCCTGCGCCTATCCTGCCATTGGATTTGCAGAATCTTCCGGAGGCAGCATTGGTGGTACTTCTCCAGTGCTTTGACGTTCCTGCTGTAGTCCATGTCTGAGAAACAGGTACCACTACAGCTATGTAGACCATGAGCTTTGTGCCAGTTTTACGGTTCTGGTCTTCAAACAGTCTATTCCTTAGATGACCAAAGACTGCGCTGGCGGTGTTGGACCTAGTCTTCGCTATCTGCCCTTTTTGGCAGTAGGCTCCCGAAGTACGAAAAATGGTTTACATTGTCCAAGGCCTCATCGTGGATTTTGATAATTAGGAGGGCAGTGCTGTGTGGTGGGGGCAGGTTGATAGAGCACCTTTATGAAGACGTTTAGTGTAAGGCCTATGCTCTCAGACACTACGGTGAATGTGTTGACGATTGTTTGGAGCTCGTCATCCGAGTGAGCGCAGACATAAGCATCATCTGCATATTGTAATTCATCACAGAGGATGGTACGACCTAGGATTTGGTCTGAAGGCGATTGTTGAGTCCTGAACTCTTAAACATAATCACATGAGGCACGTACTGCAGACACAGTCACTCTGTGACCTTCACCTTTATTACCTGGACTAAGGAGTGCTGGCCCTGCGAGGGACCTCCTCTTATATACCTGAATCTCCAGGTAAGGAGTGTCTCCCACAAGTGCACCCCCTGTGGTCAAGGTGTGCATTTCTAGTAAGTATGTACAGTATGTAGTGGTTACATGAGGGTTACAATTGTATAAGGGTTACAGTAGTATGCTGGTTATATACATGACATCACCTCCCCCCTCATGTCTTTTTGACTCAAAGGTTAAGTCTATCAGGTGGTCGACGCTCTCTCGTGGAGCGCTGCAGTTGAGGCTCTGGTGGCTGAGCCTTGGCATGCGTTTCTGGCACCTGAGGTGATTCCGGCCTGTCCGGGCTGGTCGCAGGGACTGTGCATGCTGGTGATTGTCCTTGTTGCTCGTCCAATGGCAGTGCTGTGGTTGACATCTCAAGCTCTTCTTCATGTTCATCGGTGTCTGTGCCGAACCTTTTCTTTACTTGATCCAAGTGTTTGCGGCATATCTGCCCATTATTGAGTCTGACCACTATGGCCCTGTTTCCCTCTTTACCAATTACGGTGCCCTCCAGCCACTTGGGTCCCAATGCATGGTTAACAACAAATACCAGATCATCCATTTCTATACACCTCTCCCTTGAGTTACGATCGTCGCACTCGGTTTGTGACTGGCGCTTGCCCTCAACAATGTCTGCCAGGGCAGGGTGGATGAGGGACAGCCGCGTTTTGAGCGTACGTTTCATGAGGAGGTGGAACTCCTGTGAGCGAGTGCGGCCGGAACCTATAGGCCAGCAGGAGGCGCGATAAGCGGTACTGCAGAGAGGGTCCTTGGATGCAGAGCATGCCTTGCTTTATGACTTGGACCACACATTCCGCCTGGCCATTGGAAGCCGGCTTGAATGGTGCCATCCGGACATGTTTGATGCCATTACCCGACATAACTCCTGGAATTCATGGCTGGTGAAACACGGGCCATTGTCGCTGACCAGAATGTCCAGTAAGCCGTAGGTCGTGAAAACCATGCGCAGGCTCTCCACGGTGATGGATGTCGTGCACGAGTTCAATATGATGCACTCGATCCATTTCGAGTATGCATCAACAATTATCAAGAACATTTTTCCCATGAACAGGCCCGCATAGTCCACGTGAATGCGTGACCAAGGCTTGGTGGGCCAGGGCCACGGGCTGAGCGGGGCCTCTCTGGGGGCGTTGCCCAGCTGGGCACACATCGTGCACCTGCGAACCCAGTGTTCCAGGTCTGAGTCAATCCCCAGCCACCATACATGTGACCGGGCAATTGCCTTCATTAGCACAATTCCAGGGTGCTCGCTGTGGAGTTCCCTGATGAATGCTTCCCTCCCCTTCTGGGGCATGACTACTCGGCTGCCCCATAGCAGGCAGTCGGCTTGGATGGAGAGCTCATCCATCCATCACTGACACGGTCTGACCTCCTCGGGGCACGCCCCATGCGTGGCCGCCCAATCCCCCGTCAGAGCACATTTCTTTATCATGGATAGGAGGGGGTCCCTGTTGGTCCAGAGTTTGATCTGGCGGGCTGTGATGGGGGAGCCCGCAGTGTCAAAAGCCTCAACGGCCATGACCATCTCAGCGCTCTACTCCGCTGCCCCCTTGGTGGTGGCCAGGGGAAGCCTGCTGAGCGCGTCAGCGCAGTTTTCTGTGCCTGGCCGGTGCCGTATGGTGTAGTCATATGCAGCCAGCGTGAGAGCCCAATGCTGTATGCAAGCTGACGCATTTGCATTGACTGCCTTACTGTTGGACAACAGAGAAGTTAACGGCTTGTGGTCCGTTTCTAACTCGAACGGCCTGCCGAAAAGGTACTGGTGCATTTTTTTCACACTATAAACGCAAGCGAGTGTTTCCTTTTCGACCATGCCATAACCACGCTCTGCCAGGGAGAGTGACCTGAGGGCATAAGCCACCGGTTAGAGTTGCCCGTCTCCATTACCCTGCTGCAACACACACCCAACCCTGTATGATGATGCATCGCATGTTAAAACTAGTTTTTTTACAGGGCTCATACAATGTTAACAGTTTGTTAGAACAAAGCAGGTTCCACGCCCTGTTGAAAGCCCGTTCTTGACAGTCCCCCCAAAACCATTCGCAACCCTTACGCAGGAGCACGTGTAACGGCTCCAACAATGTGCTTATGTTCGGCAGGAAGTTCCTGAAATAGTTCAAAAGTCCCAGGAACGATCGCAACTCCAATGAGTTGCCTGGCTGGGGCGCACGACGGATCACCTCCGTTTTGGATTCGGTAGGCCGGATCCCGTCTGCGGCAACCCTCCTGCCCAAAAACTCGACCTCTGGGGCCAAAAATACACACTTGGCCTTCTTCAGCCGCAGGCCTACCCGGTCCAGTCAGTGTAGCACCTTCTCCAGGTTGTGGAGGTGTTCCACGGTGTCTCGCCCGTTATTAGGATGTCATCCTGGAATATGACTGTGCCGGGAATGGATTTCAGCAAGCTTTCCATGTTTCTCTGAAAGATGGTGGCCGCCGAACGGATACCAAAAGGACACCTGTTGTAGATGAATAAACCCTTGTGCATCGTGATGGTGGTCAGAAGCTTGGATTCTTCAGCCAGTTCCTGAGTCATGTAGGCCGAAGTGAGGTCCAATTTAGTGAACAGCTTGCCATCTGCCAACGTGGCAAAAAGGTCCTCCGCCCTCGGGAGCGGGTATTGGTCCTGCAGGGACACCCGGTTGATGGTGGCTATGTAGTCACCGCAGATCCTAACCGAGCCGTCCGCTTTAAGGACAGGAACAATGGGACTTGCCCAGTCACTGAATTCAACGGGCGAAATTATGCCCTCTCTGAGCAGCCTGTCCAGTTCACTCTCAATTTTCCCACGCATCACGTACGGCACCGCTCTGGCTTTGTGGTGCACTGGTCTGGCGTCCGGGGTGATGCTTATCATTACTTTTGTGCCCTTGAACGTTCTGGCACTGGGTTGAAACAGTGACCCGAATTTTCGTAGTACCTGTGAGCATGAGCTTTGCTCCACAGATGAAATGGCGTGCACATCCCCCCATTTCCAGTTCATCTCAGTTAGCCAGCTCCTTCCCAAAAGCACGGGGCCATTTCCTGGAACAATCCAGAGTGGCAGCCAGTTCTGTGACCCATTGTGTGTTACCACCACGTTTGCACTGCCTAGCACTGGAATGATCTCTTGGGTGTACGTCCGTAGCTGTGTATTAATTTGTTCCAGTTTGGGCCTGCTGCTCTGTGTGGCCATCGTTTCTCAAATTGTTGTGCACTCATGAGGGACTGGCTAGCTCCCGTGTCCAGCTCCATGCGCACCGGGATGCCATTCAATAAAACTTTCATCATCTTGGGTGGCGTTTTGGTGTATGAGCTGTGGACGTCAGCCACATGAACCCGTTGAACTTCAGCATCCATGGCTTTACCCCAGGCATTGTCCTGCACTGCAAGCCCCTCGCCTGATTCCTCTGTCTCATAGATTAGCCTCGTTACCGGCTGTTTGCAAACCCTAGCCAAATGTCCTCTGACATTACAATTCCTACAGACGAACTCCTGAAATTTGCAGCTTTTTGCATAATGTCTGCCCCCGCATCTCCAGCATTGGCTGAGATCGTTGTTCACAAAAGGACTGTTAGCAGGCATTCCTCTCTTGATTGTTCCCTTTGTTGTTTCCAAACACTCTGATGGTGGGTGTTAATGGTCCCCTTGATGGAATGAATTGCCGCTCCCCTCTCCATTCTCCGTCGGGTAGAGTCAGTTTCAGCTTGGACAGTTACAAAATGCCTTTGTCTGACTGCTGCAGTTTCAAAATGCCTTTGCCTGACTGCAAGATCTTGAGCCGGGTTTATCACATTAATTCCTTGGTCCGTCGCCATGTTGGACACAGGACTACTCGCGTAAATTAGCTTGGTCGCTTCTTCCCCCGCTATGAAAGTTTGAGCTATCAATGCTGCCCCTTCTAGAGTTAAGTCCTTGATCTCTATGAGCTTCCTGAAGATCCCGGCATGGCTAATGCCCTCAATGAAAAAATCCCTTAACATCTCCTCCCTGCAGGCGTCTGAGAACTTACAGAAGCTGGCCAAGCGCCGCAAGTCTGCCACGAAGTCCAAGATATTTTGCCCTTCCCGACGTCGGTGTATGTAGAACCGGTGCTGGGCCATGTGTATGTTGCTCGCCGGTTTTAAGTGTTCGCTGATCAACTGGCTGAGCTCTTCAAAAGACTTGTTGGCCGGTTTGTGAGGTGCGAGCAGGTCCTTCATACGTTTTTGTCCCGCAACTTGTTAGTAGATGCGCCCTCCACTTGTCAGCCACATCCTTTCGCAGCCAGTCCTTCAAGACAAAGGTCTCCTGGAGTCTCGCCACAAAATCGTCCCAGTCTTCACCCACACTGTAACGTTCCTCTGAGCTACGGTGGCCATCCTCTGGGTTCAGTGATTCCTGTTTCCCGTCGCCAGGTGTTGTGTTCTTAACTCTTAAACATAATCACATGAGGTGCGTACTGCAGACACAGTCACTCTGTGACCTTCACCTTTATTACCTGAACTAAGGAGTGCTGGCCCTGCGAGGAACCTCCCCTTATGTATCTGAATCTCCAGATAATGAGTGTCTCCCACAAGTACACCCTCTGAAGTCAAGGTGTGCATTTCTAGTAAGTATGTACAGTACGTAGTGGTTACACGAGGATTACAATGGTATAAGGGTTACAGTAGTATGCTGGTTACATACATGACAGTGATGGAGGTTGAAAAGTTTCTCATTTATTCTGTCGATTATCTCCACTCCAGCGGGAAGCTTACTGACGGTGAGATGTAGCAATGCAGCAAGGAAGATGGAGAAGAGCTTGGGTGCAGTGACACAGCCTTGCTTCACCCCGGTCCGTACATGAATTGGGTCTGTGGTGGATCCATTGATCAGGATCACAGCTTGCATGTTATCATGAAGCAAGCGGAGGATGGTGACAAATTTTGAGGACACCCCATAATCCCTCACGGTTGATAGTGTCAAAGGCCTTGGTCAGATCAAAGAAGGTTGACCCAACCCCATCATCACTGACACCAATCTCCTCCCATGTGATATAAACCAACACTTGTCACTGACACCAAGTGGACTGGGAAAATATGTTAAAGGGTAAGACTGTAGAAACGCAGTACCAAACATTTAAAAGATATTTCATTATCTCAGCAAAGATTTATTCAAGTGAGAAAAAAAGATGCTAAGAGAAGGATGAACCATCCCTGGCTAACCCAGGAAGTAAAGGATGGTATCAAATTGAAAAAAAGGCATATAATGTTGCTAAGGACCGTGGAAAGCCAGAGGATTGGGAAATTTTTAGAAACCAGCAAAGGGTGACTAAAAAAATTAAAAATGTAACACCCTATTCAAGTAAGGAGGGAGACAGAGAGCAGTAATCTATAGATCAATTTGCCTACCATGTTATTGGGAAAATACTGGAGTCCATTATTATGGAAGTAGTAGCAAGACCTTTAAAAAATCAAGTTGGTTATGGATAAGGACAAGAATAGGCCTGGAATAAAAGTTCTGAATTGGAGAAAAGCCAATTTTGCTAAGTTAAGGAGTGATTTGGCCATGGTGGACTGGAAACAGCTAATTGTGGGTAAATCAGTGTCAGAACAGTGGGAGGCATTTCAGGAGGAGATTCGGAAGGCCCAGGCCAAACATGTGCCCTTAAAGAGAAAGGTTGGGAAAAATAATTCCAGAGCCCCCTGGATGTCTTGGGAGGATTAAGAAAAAAACAGACGCTTATATCAATATATCAATGGCTAAATACTATAGAATCTTTAGAGGAATATAGAAAGTTAAGAGGCCAAATTAAAAAGGATATTAGGAATGCTAAAAGAGAGCATGAGAAATTCTTGGCCAGTAAAATTAAGGAAACCCCTAAGATGTTCTATAAATATATTAAGAGTAAGAGGGTAACTTAAGAAAGGATAGGGCCTATTAGAGACCGTGAGGGTAATCTTTGTGTGGAGGTGGAAGATGTTGGGAGGGTTCTTAATGAATACTTTGCGTCTGTTTTCACAAAGGGAAGAGGCAATGCAGAGACTGCTATCGAGGAGGAATGTGATATTCTGGATGAAATAAATATAGTGAGAGAGGAAGTATTAAGGGGTTTAACAGCTTTGAAAGTAGGTAAGTTCCCAGGCCCGGATGAAATGCATCCCAGGCTGTTGAGCGAAGTAAAAGAGGAAATAGCAGAGGCCTTGATCATCATTTTCCAGTCCTCTTTGGATCTGGGCATGGTGCCGGAAACATAGAAAATAGGTGCAGGAGTAGGCAATTTGGCCTTTCGAGACTGCACCACCATTCAATATGATCATGGCTGATCATGCAACTTCAGTAACCCATTCCTGCTTTCTCTCCATACTGTTTTATCCCTTTAGCCATAAGGGCCACATTAAACCCCCTTTGAATATATGTAACGAACTGGCCACAACAACTTTCTGTGGCAGAGAATTCCACAGGTTAACAACTCTCTGAGTGAAGAAGTTTCTCCGAATCTTGGTCCTAAATGGCTTAACCCTTATCCTTAGACTGTGACCCCTGGTTCTAGACTTCCTCAACATTGGGAACATTCTTCCTGCATCTAATCTGTCCAATCCTGTCAGAATTTTATATGTTTCTATGAGATCCCCTCTCATTCTTCTAAATTCCAGTAAATATAAGCATAGTCGATCCAGTCTTTCTTCATATTTCAGTCCTGCTATCCTGGGAATCAGTCTGGTGAACCTTCGCTGCACTCCCTCAATAGCAAGAATGTCCTGCCTCAGATTAGGAGACCAAAACTGTACACAATATTCAAGGTGTGGCCTCACCAAGGCCCTGTACAACTGCAGTAAGACCTCCTTGCTCCTATACTCAAATGCCCTAGCTTTGAAGGCCAACATGCCGCTTGCCTTCTTCATGTCTGCTGTACCTGCATGCCAACTTTCAATGACTGATGTGCCATGACACCCAGGTCTCGTTGCACATCCTCTTTTCCTAATCTGTCACCATTCAGATAATATTCTGCCTTCGTGTTTTTGCCACCAAAGTGGATAACCTCAAATTTATCAACATTATATTGCATCTGCCAGGCATTTGCTCACTCACTGAACCTGTCCAAGTCACCATGCAGCCTCTTAGCATCCTCCTTACAGCTCACACTGCCACCAAGCTTAGTGTCATCTGCAAACTTGGAGATATTACATTCAATTCCTTCGTCCAAATCATTAATGTATATTGTAAATAGCTGGGATCCCAGCACTGAACCCTGCAGCACCCCACTAATCACTGCCATTCTGAAAAGGACCCATTTATTCCTACTCTTTGCTTCCTGTCTGCCAACTAGTTCTTTATCCACGTCAGTACATTACCCCCAATACCATGTGCTTTAATTTTGCACACCAATCTCTTGTGTGGGACCTTGTCAAAAGTGTTTTGAAAGTCCAAATACACATCCACTGGTTCTCCCTTGTCCACTCTACTAGTTACATCCTCAAAAAATTCTAGATTTGTCAAGCAGGATTTCCCTTCCATAAATCCATGCTGTCTTGGACCGATCCTGTCACTGCTTTCCAAATGTGCTGCTATTATATCTTTAATAATTGATTCCAACATTTTCCCCACTACCGATATAAGGCTAACCGGTCGAAAATTCCATGTTTTCTCTCTCCCTCCTTTTTTAAAAAGTAGGGTTACATTAGCTATCCTCCAATCCGTGGGAAATGATCCAGAGTCGATAGAATGTTGGAAAATGATCACCAATGCATCCACTATTTCTAGGGCCACTTCCTTAAGTACTCTGGGATGCAGACTATCTGGCCCTGGGGATTTATCGGCCTTCAATCCCATCAATTTCCCTATCACAATTTCCTGACTAATAAGGATTTCCTTCAGTTCCTCCTTCTCGCTAGACCCTCGGTCCCATTGTATTTCCGGAAGGTGTGTTTCTTAGTGAAGACAGAACCAAAGTATTTGTTCAATTGGTCTGCCATTTCTTTGTTCACCTATAAATTCACCTGATTCTGAGTGCAAGGGACCTACTTTTGTCTTCACAAATCATTTTCTCTTCACATACCTATAGAAGCTTTGGCAGTCAGTTTTTATATTCCCTGCAAGCTTACTCTCATACTCTATTTTCCCCCTCCTAATTAAACCCGGGATGGCGGGACTGACCTATCAAGAAAGACTGGATCAACTGGGCTTGTATTCACTGGAGTTCAGAAGAATGAGAGGGGACCTCATAGAAACGTTTAAAATTCTGACGGGGTTAGACAGGTTAGATGCAGGAAGAATGTTCCCAATGTTGGGGAAGTCCAGAACCAGGGGACACAGTCTAAGGATAAGGGGGAAGCCATTTAGGACCGAGATGAGGAGGAATTTCTTCACCCAGAGAGTGGTGAACCTGTGGAATTCTCTACCACAGAAAGTTGTTGAGGCCAATTCACTAAATATATTCAAAAAGGAGTTAGATGAAGTCCTTACTACTAGGGGAATCAAGGGGTATGGTGAGAAAGCAGGAATGGGGTACTGAAGTTGCATGTTCAGCCATGAACTCATTGAATGGCGGTGCAGGCTAGAAGGGCCGAATGGCCTACTCCTGCACCTATTTTCTATGTTTCTATGTTTGTCCTCCTCTGCTGAATTCTAAATTTCTCAGCCCTCAGGTTTGTTCTGGCCAATTTATATTCCTCTTCCTTGCATTTAACACTATCCCGAATTTCCCTTGTTAGCCATGGTTGAGCCACCTTCACCATTTTATTTTTACGCCAAGGGGATGGGAATCTATGCAATTGTTGAAGTTCAGCCATGTGATATTTAAGTGTCTGCCATTGCCTATCCACCGTCAACCCTTTTAGTATAATTTGCCAGTCTATCCTAGCCAATTCACATCTCATACCATTGAAGTTACCTTTCTTTAAGTTCAGGACTGTAGTCTCTGAATTAACTGTGTCACTCTCCACCTTAATGACGAATTCTACCATATTATGGTCACTCTTCCCCAAGGGGCCTTACACAACAAGATTGCTAATTAATCCTCTCTCGTTTCACAAGACCCAATCTAGGATGGCCTGTGCTGTAGTTGGTTCCTCAACATATTGGTCTAGAAAACCATCTCTTATACACTCCAGGAAATCCTCCTCCATAGTATTGCTACCAGTTTGGTTAGCCCAATCAATGTGCAGATTAAAGTCACCCATGATAACTGCTGTACCTTTATTACACGTATCCCTAATTTCCTGTTTGATGACATCCCCAAACTCACTACCATTTCTTGGTGGTCTAAACACTACTCTCACGAATGTTTTCTGCCCTTTGGTGTTTCGCAGCTCTATCCATACAGATTCCACAACATCCAAGCTAATGTCCTTCCTTACTGTTGTATTAATCTCCTCTTTAACCAGCAATGCTACCCCACCTCCTTTACCTTTCTGTCTATCCATCGAAAATATTGAATACCCCTGGATGTTGAGTTCCCAGCCTTGGTCACCCTGGAGCAATTTCTCCGTAATCCCAATTACATCAAAGCCATTAACAGGTATCTGCACAGTTAATTCATCCACCTTATTACGAATGCTCCTCGCATTGAGACACAGAGCCTTCAGGCTTGTTTTTTTAACACTCTTTGTCCTTTTAGAATTATGTTGTAATGTGGCCCTTTTTGATTTTTGCCTTTGATTTCTCTGCTCTCCATCTTTCCTTATCTCCTTTCTACCTTTTGCTTCTGCCCCCATTTTACTTCCACCTGTTTCCTTGCATAGATTCCCATCCCCCTGCCATATTAGTTTAAACCCTCTCCAACAGCACTAGCAAACACTCCCCCCAGGACAAGCACTAGCAAACACTCCCTCCAGGACATTGGTTCTGGTCCTGCCCAGGTGCAGATTGTCCGGTTTGTACTGGTCCTACCTCCAACAGAACCGGTTCCAATGTCCCAGGAATTTAAATCCCTCCCTCTTGCACCATTCCTCAAGCCACGTATTCATCTTAACTATCCTTCTATTTCTACTCTGACGAGCACGTGGCACTGGTAGCAATCCTTAGATTACTACCTTTGAGGTCCTACTTTTTAATTTAATTCCTAGCTCCCTAAATTCAGCCTGTAGGGCCTTATCCCATTTTTTACCTATATTGTTGATACATATATGCACCACGACAAGTGGCTGTTCACCCGCCTCCCCCCCCCCTCCTCCAAAATGCCCTGCAGCCGCTCAGAGACATCCTTGACCCTTGCACCAGTGAAGGCAACATACCATCCTCGATTGTGGCCGCAGAAAGGCCTATCTATTCCCATTACAATAGAAGCCCCTGCCACTATAGCTCTCCCACTCTTTTTCCTGCCCTCGTGTGCAGCAGAGCCACCTATGGTGCCATGAACTTGGCTGCTGCTGCCTTTCCCTGATGCGTTATCTCCCCCAACAATACCCAAAATGGTGCATCTGTTTTGGAGGGTGATGACTGCAGGGGACCCCTGCACTACCTTCCTTCCACTGCTCTGCCCGATGGTCAGCCAGTATAAAAGCAGCGAAGTCCTTCCACAAATGTATAGGGTATTGGTGAGGTCACACCTGGAGTACTGTGTATAGTTTTAGTCTCTGTATTTAAGGAAGGACATATTTGCATTGGAGGCTGTTCAGAGAAGGTTCACTAGGTTGATTGTGGAGATGAGGGGGTTGAGGATAGGTTGAGTAGTTTGGGCCTATACACATTGGCGTTCAGAAGAATGAGAGGTGATCTTATTGACACATAAGATAATGAGGGGGTTCGACAAGGTGGATGTAGAGAGGATATTTCCATTCATAGGGGAAACTAAAACTAGGGGACAGTCTCAAAATAAGGGGCCGCCCATTTAAAACTGAGATGAGGAGGAATTTCTTCTCTCAGAGGGTTGTAAATCTATGGAATTTTCTGCCCAAAGAACTGTTGAAGCTGGGTCATTGAATATATTTAAGGTGGAGATAGACACATTTTTGAGCGATAAGGGAGTAAAGTGTTATGGGGGTGGGCAGGAAAGTGGAGTTGAGTCCATGATCAGATCAGCCGTGATCTTATTGAATGGCAGAACAGGTTCAAGGGGCCAAATGGCCTACTGGTGCTCCTATTTCTTATGTTCTTATGTTCTAGACTGTTTCTCCTCCACTCCCAGTTTTCACCACCAATTCTGGATGCATTCAGTTCGACACTCACTGGTACCCCTCTCCTCCCCTGAAGACACTGACTCTGTCTATGTTTAGTTCAGTTCTACACTAACTGGTTCCCCTCTCTCTCCTCCCCTGTAGGTGCTGACTCTGGCTGGGTTCAGATATAGACTCTCTGGTTCCCCTCCCTCTTCCTCCCCTGAAGGTGCTGTCTCTGGCTGGTTTCTCTTCTACAAACACTGGATCCCCTCTCCTCCCGTGAAGGTGCTGTTTCTGGCTGACTACAGTTGTACACTGTGGTTCCCCTCCCTCTCCTCTCCTCTCCTCCCCTGAAGGTAATGACTCTGGCCGGGTTCAGTTCTACAGGCACTGACATTGCTCACTTTGTTTCTGCACCAAGATGGCCGCGCATGTGCTTTGCTATTCACTGAATCCCCTGCACAAGGATGACACGCAAATTCGTGAAGCGTTCCATATTTTTTTGTATCAGTCTCTGTGACAGTACGTAGCAATGATAGCACGCAATGATCTCATGCATATCGTCCTGGTACCTTTTACAGAAGAAGCTATCGACGATGAGGTCCGAGCAGAGGCGAATGGGTGGGGGGGGCCACCAGTCCCCAGCGACATCACTGAGGAGGAGTGTGTGCTCGCACTCGTGGGGAAGCACCCCCGGACAGCCATGGACGCATCTGCAGACCCTGGAGTGATGCCACGGGAGTAAAGCTTACATCATGGTGTGATCTAAAATTAATAGATGCCAAACCAACACATATCCGAACAATCATATATGATAGATGATTTTTTAAAGTGTCATATAAATAATGCTCGCCTCATGAAATTCATTGCAATGCACAATGTGTTGATGGTCATAAAATGTGATGTCTGCGATGACTTTGAGAGCTGTGGTGCTTTTGTCGTGCATATGCTATGTGTCGCGCTGGACTCACCAGGTCACTGTAGCACCCACTTCTCCTCTAATAACCTCATTTGTGTTTTGCAGCTCAGCCAGCAGCGCGGCCCCAGGCAAGGCCACAGAGGCCAGAAGGTGGGTGCGCGGGGCGAGAGTCGGTAGACGATCCTACTACATCTGGTGCTGACGAGCTCCGATTGTCGCTCGTCAATCCGTTGGGTCTGTTCTCGATGGATGAGAGCGCGGACTTCGAAGAACCTGCATCGCCACGCTCCAGAAGCCATTCCACCCCAAGGCCATCTAGTGGTCCTCCGGTCATTCCCGCCTCCACTCTGGAGGTGCTGGCCCCAAGCACCTCTCCACAGGACACCCCATTTGTCCCCAGGATGGCGCCGACCCCGCGCAGGCCTCGTGGACGCAGCAGGTCTGTTCCACGTGCACGACATGACAGCGGAGATATGGTACAGTTGTCCAGGAGAACTGTAGACATTGGTGACCAGCTCATCGTGGCATTGGGGGGCATATCCCAACACCTGGCCACCATGACTGAGTACATTCTGCGCATGGCGAAGTCCCTGGATGTGATAGCCAGGAACACTGCTGCCACAGGCCTCCCAGTGGTCCCCGAGCATGGCACTCCACCCTGAGGTTCCGCCTCACCACTGCGAATGACAGATGAGAGCAAGGACCAAGATCCCGCTGCAATGTGGCCCCTCCCGTCCCCCACCCTGGGTTTCTCCGCCCCCCCCACCTCCACCACTCTCCCCTCCATCCCCCGCACCCGTCTCCCCTCCACTTCCCTCTGCCTCCCCGCACAAGCTCCCATCTTGGGGGCGGTAACCTTCTGGGGCAGGGAACTTTAGCCCCCAGCGTGGAAGTCCTGCTCCTGCCGCAGAATTGGCCTTACCACCCCGCAATGGAAGAGGAATGCAATTTCCCACACTCCACTTCCCTTGGGGGCAGCTACCGGTGTATGACTGGATGCTCCTGCGACAGTTTGAACTGTTGCTCTCCACTCTCCCGTCCTGTGACAGTTTGAACTGGTGCTCTCCACTCTCCCGTCCTGCGACAGTTTGAACTGGTGCTCTCCACTCTCCCGTCCTGCGACAGTTTGAACTGGTGCTCTCCACTCTCCCGTCCTGCGACAGTTTGAACTGGTGCTCTCCACTTTCCCGTCCTGCGACAGTTTGAACTGGTGCTCTCCACTCTCCCGTCCTGCGACAGTTTGAACTGATGCTCTCCACTCTCCCGTCCTGCGACAGTTTGAACTGATGCTCTCTACTCTCCCGTCCTGCGACAGTTTGAACTGGTGCTCTCCACTCTCCCGTCATGTGACATTTTGAACTGGTGCTCTCCAATCTCTCTCTCCTGCGACAGTTGGAACCGGTGCTCTCCACTCTCCTGTCCTGCGACAGCTTGAACTGGTGCTCTCCACTCTCTGAACTGGTGCTCTCCACTCTCTTCAAAGAAACCTGTAGTTCCCCCCATAATAGAATTAAAATGTCTCTTGACTTCTGAGATTTGGTTTCCACTGCCCTGCCTTGAAGACTATTCCAGATATTAATAATCCTTAGAATGAAGAAATGCTTTCTGACATCTACCTTAAACTTGTCTTTTGTCAGTTTGTACCTATGGCTCTAAAATATCTGCAGGGACACAATCCCAGCAGTTATGCCAGGATTGCGTTTGCCATTGATCTATGTTGCTGACTCTAGCCGGCCCAGAAGCATTGTTCCGGGTAATCCTCCCTGGAAATTTATAGATGGTGCCCTCTGTGACTTCCTGTCCATTGGGGTCCTATTGACATTAGCGGACCCTGATTTGAAAGAGGTACTGATGTTTCTAGTGAATGCCTAGGCCATCCATTTCAAGGCTACCACCAACTGGTGGGAACTGAGTGGTGAGTACTGCACTGCTATTTTCATCAAGCTACCACCCACATTCCCACATGGAGGACACTTCTGTGGAGCCTGTGTAAAACGTGTATCTTCCGCCATTACACACACCGCGCATGCTCCAAACACAGCCTGGGTCCGCGCCTGCGCACTGAGCTCCTGTAGTCTGGGTGTGGCACATTCTCCCTGCTGGGCATGCTGGGTACATAAGACCATGAGAAATCGGAGCAGTTGGGGGCCACCCGGACCCCCGAGCCTGCTCCCCATTCAATAAGATCATGGCTGGTCTGATCATAGACTCAGCTCCACTTCCCTGCCCGCTCCACAGAACCCTTTACTCTTTTATCGCTCAAAAATCTAACTATCTCCGCCTTAAATATATTCAATGAACCAGCCTCCACTGCTCTCTGGGGCAGAGAATTCCACAGATTTACAACCCTCTGAGAGAAGAAATTTCTCCTTATCTCAGTTTTAAATGGACTGAGGAGAAAGGCTGCATTTGTGACGAGAACAGGATTTACTGTGATTGCTTTGGGCACTGAACCATGTTCATTCTCGCAGCTCTTGTTTGTTTCTGATGATCTTAATAACCCCTATACCTGAGCTGGAGATTAATATTGTGGATAAATGTTGAATAAATTATCTTGGTTTCAAACACATTGTGTCGAATATTTGATTCCTCCATGATCAGATGAGACTAATTGATGTTCTGTTACTGACTCTTCCATTTTAGTGCTTTTTCTTAATCTAATTTATATCACTTCTCACCTCGTTCATCTTCTATCAAACCCCAAACTTGTTCCGTTTGAGTACATGACTTGTGGTTGTAGTAAACTTAACTGCAATGTCTCACTTTAAACTCAGCTGAAATCCTTTGAACCACCCCTTTAAGATTTGAAATCCGTTACTTTCTGTATCAGTTAAACCGGTTTTAGCACCAATTTAATTTTAAAAACTCATCCACACACTTTGCACGTGATATCAGAATATTTCACAAGCTATTTGTAATTGTCATTGCCACAAACTCCATTCCCTAGCCACTGACTCCATCCCTCTCCCCAACTTGTGTCTGAGGCTGAACCAGACTGTTCGCAACCTTGGTGACATACTTGATTCTGAAATAAGTTTTTGACCACATATCCACAGCATAACTAAGACTGCCTATTTCCACCTCTGTAACATCGCCCATCTCCGCTCTTGCCTCAGCTCATCCACTGCTGAAGCTTTCATCCATGCCTTTGTCACTCCTGGACTTGACTATTCCAACGCACTCCTCCCACATTCTACCCTGCATAAACTTGAGTTGATCCAAAACTCAGCTGCCCGCGGCCTAACTCGCACTAAGTCCAGCTCACTCACTTACATTGGCTTCTGGTGAAGCAACGCCTTGATTTGAAAATTCTAATAATTATTTTTAAATCCCTCCATGGCCTCACCCCTCCCTAGCTCTGTAAACTCCTCCAGCCCCACAACCGCACTCACCGGCCCCTGCCCATGAGATATCTGTCTTCCTGAGCATCCCTGTTTAGAATTGTTCAACCATTGGTGGCTTTGCATTCTGTTGCCCAGACTCCAAGTTCTGGAACACCCAGCCTAAACCTTTCTGTCTAACCTGTTCTGTACCTGTCCTGGGAGTGTTTGATGGGACATTGTGGAGGGAGCTTTACTCTGTATCTAACACATGCTGTACCTGCCCTGGGAATGTTTGAAGGACAGTGTGGAGGGAGCTTTACTCGGTATCTAACCCCGTGCTGTACTTGCCCTGGGAATGTTTGAAGGGACAGTGTGGAGGGAGCTTTACTCGGTATCTAACCCCGTGCTGTACTTGCCCTGGGAATGTTTGAAGGGACAGTGTAGAGGGAGCTTTACTCTGCATCTAACCCGTTCTGTAACTGCCCTGGGAGTGTTTGATGGGACAGTAGAGGGAGCTTTACTCTGTATCTAACCCATGCTGGATCTGCCCTGGGAGTGTTTGATGGGACAGTGTGGAGGGAGCTTTACTCGGTATCTAACCCGTTCTGTACCTGCCCTGGGAGTGTTTGATGGGACAGTGTCGAGAGAGCTTTTTTCTGTATCTAATCCATTCTGTACCTGCCCTGGGAGTGTTTGATGGGACAGTAGAGGGAGCTTTACTCTGTATCTAACTCATGCTGTACCTGCCCTGGGAGTGTTTGATGGATCAGTCTATGGGGAGCTTTACTCTCTGATTAGCCCGTGCTGTACTTATTGTGCAAGCATAGAGGGAGATTAACTCTGTATCTAACCAATGCTGTACCTAACCTGGGAGTGTCTGGTGGGACAGTGTAGAGAGAGCTTTACTCTGTATCTAATCCGTGCTGTACTTGCCTGGGAATGTTCAGTGAGAGAGACAGTGTAGAGGGAGCTTTACTCTGCATCTAACCTGTGCTGTACCTGCCTTGGAAGTGTCTGGTGGGACAGTGTAGAGGGAGCTTTACTCTGTATCTAACCCGTGCTGCACCTGCCCTGGGAGTGTTTGATGGGACAGTGTAGAGGGAGCTTTACTCTGTATCTAACCCGTGTTGTACCTGCCCTGGGAATGGCTGATGGCACAATGTAGAGGGAGCTTTACTCTGTATTTAACCCGTGTTGTACCTGCCCTGGGAGAGTTTGATGGAACAGTGTAGAGGGAGCTTTGCTTTGTATCTAATCCGTGCTGTACCGGCCCTGGAAGTGTCTGGTGGACAGTGTAGAGGGAGATTTACTCGGTACCTAACCCATGCTGTACCTGTCCTGGAAGTGTTTGGTGCGACAGTGTATTGGGATCCTTACTGTGTACCTACTCGTGTCCATTGTACCCCGTAGAGGATGAAATCCGCACTGTGACTCCGTAAGGAGCTCCTCAGCCACAGGGAGAAGACAGTTGAGGAGGATTCTAGTGACGACTTTCCCAGTGGTCGCTAACAGGGAGATTCCTCTGTAATTGCCGCAGTCGGACTTGTCCCCTTTTCTAAAAGATGGTCACGATTACTGCATCTCTGAGATCTCCAGGCATGCTCTCCTCCTTCCAGATAAAAGAGATGAGATCATTCATTCGTGCCAATAGTGCCTCTCCACCATACTTTAGTGTCCTCAGCGGGGATTCCATCCGCACCCATTGCCATGTTGTTCTTGAGCTGGTGGATGGCCTTTTTTAGCTCGTGCAGGGCTGGGGTTTTGTTGAGATGGTGGCAGGTTGCATGCTGCGGGATGGAGTCGAGGACACTTGAGTCAAAGGCAGTCTCGGTTAAGGAGATTTTCGAAGTGCTTCTTCCAGTGGGTCCTGACTGCCTCAATGTCCTTGATGAGTGTCTCCCTGTTCTTGGCCAGCAGTGGGGTGGGGCCTTGGGTGCTTGGGCCGTAGGTGGCCTTGACTGCGGTGAAGAATCCTCGCACATCATGGCTGTCGGCCAGTTGTTGTATCTCCTGTGATTTCTCCACCCACCATCTATTTTTTAGGTTGCAGGTTTTTTGTTGGACCTCGGCCTTAAGCCGCCTGTAATGCTGCTTTGCTGCTCCCGAGTTGGGTTGTTGTTTTAGGTTCAGAAATGCCCTGCGCTTGCGATTTATTAGCTCTTGGATCTCCTGGTCATTCTCATCAAACCAGTCCTGGTGTTTCCTGGTTGAGTGACCGAGCGTCTCTTCACAGACACTGGTTTTGAGGCCTGGAAGGCAGACCAAGCACTGTGGGCATTCTGCGTCTCGGGGCCATCAAGGGACGCCAGGTTAGCAGTGAGGCAGTAAGCAGTGTGACACAAGACTCCCAAAGCAAGCGCTCTACTCGGAACTCCTTCATGGCAAGCAAGTCCAAGGTGGGCAGAAGAAACATTTCAAGGACACCCTCAAAGCCTCCCTGATAAAATGCAACATCTCCACTGACACCTGGGAGTCCCTGGCCAAAGACCACCCGAAGTGGAGGAAGAGCATCCGGGAAGGTGCTGAGCACCTCGAGTCTCATCGTCGAGAGCATGCAGAAAACAAGCGCAGACAGCAGAACGAGCGTACAACAAACCAGTCCCACCCACCCTTTCTGTAGTGTCTCTGCACCTTGTTACAAACTCACACGATGCATGGATAGATCAGACACGGTCACTCTGTGACTTTCACTTTATTCCCAGGACTAAAGAGTGTTGATCCTGGGTGGGACCTCCCCTTTTATACCTGGAAGCCCAGGTGAGGTGTGTCTCCCGCAAGCTCACTCCCTGTGGTCAGGGTGTGCATTACAAGGGTACAGGTACAGTGTACATGAGTTACATTTACATAACTATTGTCATTGTAAGATGGTGAAATACATGACACTTTCCTTCAACCACTGTCTGTCCCACCTATGACAGAGACTGTGGTTCCCGTATTGGACTGTTCAGTCACCTAAGAACTCACTTTTAGAGTGGAAGCAAGTCTTCCTCGATTTCGAGGGACTGCCTATGATGATGATGATAATGGGAAAGATAACACACAGCGTTTCTTAAATGGACACTGCAGCCCCAAGAACACAATCAGCAATATATCCAGAATATTAAAGTCCAGCCCAGTTATAGAGTTATTATCAGCAGAAACAAACCCCAACTGCCAGAATGGACATGGTTCAGTCAGGATGTGATTAACAGCAGCAATAACAGCAGATTCCAACCCCTGCAGTCACTTGTGAACTCGCTGATGTGTCAGCAGAATGGATGATTGAGTGAATCCCTTCCCACATACAGAGCAGGTGAACGGCCTCTCCCCGGTGTGAACTCGCTGGTGTCTCAGCAGGTGGGATGACGTAGTGAATCGCTTCCCACAATCAGAGCAGGTGAACGGCCTCTCCCCACTGTGAACTCGCTGGTGTGTCAGCAGGTGGGATGACGTAGTGAATCGCTTCCCACACTCCGAGCAGGTGAATGGCCTCTCCCCAGTGTGAACTCGCTGGTGTTTCAGCAGATGGCATGACTGAGTGAATCCCTTTCCACACTCAGAGCAGGTGAATGGCCTCTCCCCAGTGTGAACTCGCTGGTGTGTCAGCAGGTGGGATAACTGAGAGAATCCCTCCCCACACTCATAGCAGGTGAACGGCCTCTCCCCAGTGTGAACTCGCTGGTGTGTCAGCAGGTGGGATGACTGAGTGAATCCCTTCCCACACTCAGAGCAGGTGAACGGCCTCTCCCCAGTGTGAACTCGTTGGTGTTTCAACAGGTTGGATGAATAAGTGAATCCCTTCCCACACTCAGAGCAGGTGAACGGCCTCTCCCCAGTGTGATCTCGCTTGTGTGTCAGGAGGTCAGATGACCCAGTGAATCCCTTCCCACACTCAGAGCAATTGAACGGCCTCTTCCCAGTGTGAACGTGCTGGTGAGTTGCAAGGTTGGATGACCCAGTGAATCCCTTCCCACACACGGGGCAGGTGAACGGCCTCTCCCCAGTGTGACTGCGTCGATGAGTTTCCAGCAGAGACGGCGATCTAAATCCCTTCCCACAGTCCCCACATTCCCACGGTTTCTCCATGGTGCGGGTATCCTTGTGACTCTCCATGGTTGGACGATCAGTTGAAGCCTCGTCCACACACACAACACGTTTACAGATTCTCCCTGCTGTGAATGGTGCGATGTTTTTTCAGGCTGTGTAACTGGTTAAAGCTCTTTCCACAGTCAGTGCACTGGAACACTCACTCGGGGGTGTGTGTGTCTCGGTGCTTTTCCAGTTACACTGATATTTGAAATCTTTTCCCACAGGCAGGACAGACAAACATTTCTCCTTCCACTTTTAAAGGCCGATGATATTCATGACCTGATGAATCGATTGACTCCATCAGATCTTGACGCGATGTTTGGTTTGAGTTTCCTGTCTGAAAATCTCCCCTTCTAATATGCTGTAAAAGGGGATAGCAAAACTCATCACTGTCAGAACAAGACACAAATTCAGGATAGACACTCTAGTTTCCATGGAACATTCTTTCCTCTCTTGTTCTTCCAAAGCTGTAAATCGCTGTCCCACTCATTGTCCCTCCTGCTGTGCTGAAATCCAAATCAACACACATTTCTAGACTGTTTCTCCTCCACTCCCAGTTTTCACCAACAATTCTGGCTGGGTTCAGTTCTACACTCACTGGTTCCCCTCCCCTGAAGGTGCTGACTCTGGCTGGGTTCAGTTCTACACTCACTGGTTCCCCTCCCCTGAAGGTACTGACTCTGGCTGGGTTCAGTTCTACACTCACTGGTTCCCCTCCCCTGAAGGTGCTGACTCTGGCTGGGTTCAGTTCTACACTCACCAGTTTCGCTCCAATATGTGACCCATGTGCCCAATGTCCCTGTGTGAACCTCGACAGTGAGTGTCGACAGGCCACTGTCCTCACCTGAGGTTTCTCACGTGCATTTTCCAGCAGGGTCACTGGACCCTCCTCCCAATGGCTCCGTTTCTAAACGATAAGGGGATAAAGGATTATGGGGAGCGGGCAGGGAAGTGGAGCTGAGTCCATGATTAGATCAGCCATTATCTTATTGCATGGTGGAGCAGGCTCGAGGGGCCATATGGCCCACTCCTGCTCTTATTTCTTATGATTAACGGCACCGCCCAGTGTGACTGAGTCATACAGGAGGGACCCAGGTTTAATTCTGTCTGCATGTCCTCACCTTCTAATCCCTTGTAAAAGCTGTTTACAAAAGTCATCACTGTAAGTAGGAACATAGGAACAGGAATAGACCATTCAGCTGATCAGTTTCTTAACTCCGTCTACCTGCCTTGGTTCCAGCACTCTTTATACCCTTGCCTAAGGAACTCTATCTATCTCAGTTTTAGAATTTTCAATTGGGCCCCAGCCTCTGTTTTATGGGGGATCAGAGTTCCGGATTTCCACTGTCCTTTAAGAACATAAGAAACAGGAGCAGGAGTAGGCCATACGGCCCCTCAAGCCTGCTGCGGCAACAATAAGATCCAGGATGATCTTGTACTTCAGCTCCACTATCCCCGTATCCCGTGATTCCTTTGGTGTCCAAACAGTGTTCTATCTCAGCCCTGAATACACTCGACGACTCAGCGCCCACAGTCCTCTGGGGTAGAGAATTCCAAAGATTCACAACCCTCGGACTACAGAAATTTCTCCTTATCTCAGACCTAAATGGCCAACCCCTTATCCTGAGACTGTGACCCCTAGTTCTAGACTCTCGAGCCAAGAGAAACAGCCTCTCAGCATTTGTGTGAGGAAGTGCTTCCTGACATCACCCTGATTTTAAGGTTTTGAGCCCTTGTTGTGGACTCCTCCACCAGAGGATATCGTTTCTCTCCATCCACCCTATCAATTCCTTTAATCATTTAAACACCTCAATTAGATCACCCTTTAATCTTCTATATTCAAGGGAATACAAGCCTAGTCCATGCAATCTGTCCTCATAATTATTTACAGGATTAATAAATGATCTCCTAGTAAAGGATCCTCTGGGAAAGAGTGATCATAGCATGGTTTAATTTCAAATTCAGTTGGATGGTGTTGAAAGTTGGATCTCAAACCAGTGTCCTAAGTTTAAATAAAGGAGCCTACAAAGATATGAAGGCAGAGTTGGCTAAAGTGGACTGGGAAAATAGATTAATGTGTGTGACAGTTGATGAGCAGTGGTGTACATTTAAGTAGATATTTCATATCTCTCAACAAAAATATATTCCAATGAGAAGGAAAGACTTTAAGAAAAGGGATAACCATCCGTGGCTAACTGAGAAAATAAGGGAGGGTATCAAATTGAAAACAATGTCATACAAAATGGCCAAGATTAGTGGGAGGCCAGAGGATTGGGAAACTTTGAGAAACCAGCAAAGAATGACTAAAAAAAAATAAAGGGAAGATAGATTATGAATGTAAACTAGCAAGAAATATAACAAAAGATTGTAAGTGTTTCTACAGATATATAAAAAGGAAGAGAGTGACTAAAGTAAATGTTCGTCCCTCAAGATTTATTAGCCCCATACTTTTTCTTTAGGGGAACGTACTTGCTCTGAACCCTCGCTATCTCTTCCTTGAATGCCTCCCATTGCTCTGACACTAATTTACCTTCAAGTAGCTGTTTCCAGTCCACTTTGGCTAAATCACATCTCAGCTGAGTAACATTATCTTTTCCCCAGTTAAAAACTTTTATTCCTGGTTCATCTTTGTCTTTTTCTGTGGCTACCCTAAATCTAACTGAATTATGATCACCAGCACCAAAATGCTCTCCCACTGATACCCCTTCCACCTGCCCAAGCTTCATTCATTAAACCTAAGTCCAGAACCACCCTCTCTCTTGCTGGGATTGCTACATACTGGCTAAAAAAGTTCTCCTGAATGCATTTTAAGAATTCTGCTCCCTCTATACCTTTCACACTAATTCTATCCCAGTTAATATTTGGGTAGTTGAAATCCCCGACTTATACGGCCCGATTATTTTTGCACGTATCAGAAATGTGCCGACATATTTGCTTTTCTGTCTCCCTCTGACTGTTTGGGGGTCTATAGTACATCCCTAGCAGTGTGATTGCCCGTTTTCTGTTCTTCAGTTCTCCCATGTGGCCTCATTTGATGATCCTTCGAACATATCATCCCTCCCCACAGCTGGAATTGTTTCTTTAATCAATACTGCGACGTGCCCTCCTTTTTTTGTCCCCTTCTCTATCCCGTCTGAAAACCCTGTAACCAGGAATGTTGAGCTGCCATACCTGCAGTTCTTTTAGCCATGTCTCAGTAATAGTTATATCATACTCCCACGTGTCTATCTGTGCCCTCTGCTCATCTGCCTTATTCTCTTGCATTGAAGAATGTACCAAGTTTTACAAATTTGCTGGAGTTCTTTGAGGATGTAACCAGCAGGGTGGATAAGGGACAACCAGAGAATGTGGTGTAGTTGGATTTCCAGAAGGCATTCGAAAAGGTGCCACGTAAAAGGTTACTGCACAAGGGTTGGTTGGGGGTAATATATTAACATGGATAGAGGATTGGCTGACTAACAGAAAACAGAGAGTAGGGATAAATGGTTCATTCTCAGGTTGGCAACCAGTAACTAGTGGGGTGCAGCAGGGATCAGTGCTGGAACCCCAATTATTTACAATCGATATTGAAGAAGGGACCGAGTGTAATGTAGCTAAATTTGAGGAGGACACAAAAAACATGCAAAAGGACACAGACAGGCTAAGTGAGTAGGCAAAAATTTGGCAGATGGAGTATAATGTTGAAAGTGTGAGGTTATGCACTTTGGCAGAAAAAAATCAAAGAGGAAGTTATTATTTAAATGGAGAAAAATTGCAAAGTGCTGCAGTACAGCGGAATCTGGGGGTCCTGGTGCATGAAAGGTTAGTATGCAGGTACAGCAAGTGATCAGGAAGGCCAATGGAATCTTAGCCTTTATTGCAAAGGGGATGGAGTATTAAAGCAGGGAAGTCTTGCTACAGTTATACAGGGTATTGGTGAGGCCACACCTGGAGTACTGAATGCAGTTTTGGTTTCCATATTTACGAAAGGATATACTTGCTTTGGAGGCAGTTCAGAGAAGGTTCACTGGGTTGATTCCGGAGATGAGGGAGTTGACTTATGAGGAAAGGTGGAGTAGGTTGGGCCCCTACTCATTGGAATTCAGAAGAATGAGAGGTGATCTTATTGAAACGTATAAGATTATGAGGGGGCTTGACAAGGTAGATGCAGAGAGGATGTTTCCACTGATAGGGGAGAACTAGGGGGCATAATCTTAGAATAAGGGGCTGCCCATTTGAAATTGAGATGAGGAGGAATTTCTTTTCTCAGAGGGTTGTAAATCTGTGGAATTTGCTGCCTCAGATAGCTGTGAAAGCTGGGTCATTGAATAAATTTAAGACAGAGATAGACAGTTACTTAACTGATAAGGGAATAAGGGGTTATGGGGAGCGGGCAGGGAAGTGGACCTGAGTCCATGATTGGATTAGCTTAGACTTACCGGATTGACAGGTAGGTGGCGTCGGGTCCGGGGGGTGTCGGTCAGTCGGTCGGTCGGTGGGGGGGGGGGTCAGTCGTTCGGGCGGGGGGGGAAGAGGGAGGGAGCGGAGGTCGGTCAGGGGCGGGGGGGGGGGGGGGTCGAGAGCGGAGATCGGTCAGTGGGGGGGGGTGGTGGGGGCCGGGAGCGGAGGTCGGTCGTGGGGGGGGGGGTCAGTCGTTCGGGCGGGGGGGGGAGAGGGAGGGAGCGGAGGTTGGTCGTGGGGGGAGGGGGAGGGTCGAGAGCGGAGATCGGTCAGTGGGGGGGGGTGGTGGGGGCCGGGAGCGAAGGTCGGTCGTGGGGGGAGGGGGAGGTCGGGAGCGGAGGTCGATCGAGGGGGGGGCGGCGGTTGGGAGCGGAGGTCAGTCGGGAGCGGAGGTCGAGGGGCGTCGGGAGCGGAGAGTCGGGAGCGGGGGAAGCGGAGGTCGGATCGTGGGGGGGGGGGGCGGTCCGGTGGGGGGGGGAGCGGGAGTCAAGTCGGGTCGGGAGGAAGCAGGAGCTGGGCTTGGGATGCTGCCTTATCGACGCAGCCCCAGTGAGACCATTCGGTCAGGGCTAGGGGCTGCATGCTTCGGGCCCCTCCCACACAGTTTTGGGCGCCTGGAGCTACTGCACATGCGCACCCACTGTAGCGCGCCTGTGCAGAGGTCCCAGCACTGTTTTCAGCGCAGGGACCTGGCTCCGCCCCCCACAGCTTGTGCTGCACCGCGCCCAGCTCCAGAGGGCCTGCAGGGTGCCGGAATAGGTAAGTTTTTTTTAGGCGCACTTTGTGGCGCGAAAAACGGGCGTCCAAGTCGGGGCTGCGGCGTTCTAGGCGCGGCCCGAAACTTGGGCCCAAAGATACTAAGAGAAGGATGAACCATCCCTGGCTAACTAAGGAAGTAAAGGATGGTATCAATTTGAAAAAAAAGGCATATAATGTTGCGAAGGACAGTGGAAGGCCAGAGGATTGGGAAATTTTCAGAAACCAGCAAAGGACGACTAAAATAATGATAAAGACAGAGCTGATAGCATACGAGATCAAACTAGCAAGAAATATAAAAACAGACAGTAATATTTTGTATCGGTCTTCACGGTAGAGGACACTTAAAAACATCCCAATAGTTGATAATCAAGGAGCTATTGCACAGGGGGCGGGGGGGTGCTACTAAAGGTGGACAAGTCCCCTGGACCTGATGGCCTGCATCCTAGGGTCTTAAAAGAAGTGGCTGCAGAGATAGTGGATGCATTGTTTGTAACCTACCAAAATTCCCTGAATTCTGGAGAGGTCCCAGTGGACTGGAAACTGCAAATGTAACACCCCTCTTCATGTAAGGAAGGAGAAAGAGAGCAGGAAACTATAGACCAGTTAGCCTAACATCTATCATTGGGAAAATACTGGAGTCCATCATTAAGGAAGTAGTAGCAGGACATATAGAAAATCATATTGCAGTCAAGCAGAGTCAGCATGGTTTTATGAAAGGGAAATCATGTTTGACAAATTTGCCGGAGTTGTTTGAAGATGTAATGAGCAGAGTGGATAAAGGAGAACCAGTTGATGTCGTATATTTGCATTTCCAAAAGGCATTCGATAAGGTGCCACACAAAAGGTTACTGCACAAGCTAAGAGCTCACGGTGTTGGGGGTAATATATCAGCATGGATAGAGGATTGGCTCACTGACAGAAAACAGAGTCGGGATAAATGGGTCATTTTCAGGTTGGCAAACTGTAACTACCGAGGTGCCGCAGGGATCAATGCTGGGGCCTCAACTATTTATAATTTATATTAATGATTTGGATGAAGGGACCCAGTGTAACATAGCCAAATTTGCTGGTGATACAAAGATAGGTGGGAAAGCAAGTTGTGAAGCGGACGCAAAGAATCGACAAAGGGATATAGATAAGCTCAGTGAGTGGGCAAAAATCTGGCAGATGGTCTATAATGTGGTAAAATGTCAGGTTATCTCCTTTGGTAGGAAAAATAAAAAAACAAATTATTTAAATGAGGACAATTACAAAATGCTGCGGTACAGAGGGGTCTGGGGTTTCTTGTACATGAAACTCTTTTGAGTTTACCTGGAAAAAAACATAAACATTAAACCGTGCCACCCGCCTGGGTGACACAGCAGACATTTTCAAGGCCCCTTTTTTTTCTCCTTTTTTTGTGGGTTTTTTTTTGGGCGCTAAAATCACATTTTTCCTATAAAAGGGGAGGGGGACACTAAAAGCACCGGCAATTAAAACAAATTAAACTTTAAAATGGAAACACAAAAAGTTAGCATGCAGGTGCAGCAAGTAATCAGGAAGGCAAATGGAATGCTGGCCTTTATTGCAAGGGGAATGGAGTATAAAAGTAGGGAAGTCCTGCTACAACTGTACAGGGCGTTGGTAACACCACACCTGGAGTACTGCGTACAGTTTTGATCTGGACTTGTCTCCATTCCCATGCCGAGGGGATTGCTGCACCTGACGGGAAGCGAATCAGGGAGTGAACCTGAAGATGCTGACTCTGGCTGGTTTCAGGCCGACACTCACTGGTTTCCTCTCCCTCTCCTCCTCTGAAGACGCTGACTCTGGCTGGGTTCAGTTCTACACTCACTGGTTCCCCTCCCCTGAAGGTGCTGACTCTGCCTGGATTCAGTTCTACACTCACTGGTTCCCCACCCTCTCCTTCCCTGATGGTGCTGACTCTGGCTGGTTTCAGGCCAACACTCGATGGTTTCCTCTCCCTTTCCTCCTCTGAAGATGCTGACTCTGGCTGGGTTCAGTTCTACACTCACTGGTCCCCCTCCCCTGAAGGTGCTGACTCTGGCTGGGTTCAGTTCCACATTCACTGGTTCCCCTCCCCTGATGGTGTTGACTCTGGCTGGGTTCAGTTCTACACTCACTGGTTCCCCTCCCCTGGTGGTGTTGACTCTGGCTGGGTTCAGTTCTACACTCACTGGTTCCCCTCCCCTGATGGTGTTGACTCTGGCTGGGTTCAGTTCTACACTCACTGGTTCCCCTCCTCTGAAGGTACTGACTCTGGCTGGGTTCAGTTCTACACTCACTGGTTCCCCGCCCCTGAAGGTGCTGACTCTGGCTGGGTTCAGTTCTACACTCACTGGTTCCCCTCCCCTGAAGGTACTGACTCTGGCTGGGTTCAGTTCTACACTCATTGGTTCCCCGCCCCTGAAGGTGCTGACTGTGGCTGGGATCAGTTCCACAATCACTGGAGCCCCTCCTCCCCTGAAGGTGCTGACTCTGGCTGGGTTCAGTTCTACACTCACTGGTTCCCCTCTTCCTCCCCTGAAGGTGCTGACTCTGGCTGGGTTCAGTTCCAGAGCTACATTGACCTATTTGGGTCAGAGACACACCTTATCTGCCCTACAAGGTTTTATGACATATAACATTATATCTAAAACGTTGTGTTGACAGTGCATTAATACAATTTTGCTCGAATTGTGTGGTTTGTAGATCTCAACCACAACGTCTGTGACATTTACAGTGAAGTGCACATCTCACAGTCTCAGCCGACTGCGGTTTACATTCTCGTAGCTGAACATCCTGTCCCATGCGATTTCTTGGCACAGTGTACGTGATGTACTTTATTATTAGAGTTCTATCCACCTGTTGCTAGGGCAACCGGGTTTGCTGCTGACCTACTTTGTGTATTGCCAGGGCCTTACAACAGTGGGATTCTAAAATCCTCTTCATCCCCTCTGTCCCCTCCCCTTAAGGTGCTGACTGTGGCTGGGTTCAGTTCCACACTCATAAAAACATAAGAAATAGGAGCAGGAGTAAGCCATATGGCCCCTCGAGTCTGCTCCGCCATTTAATACGATCATGGACTCAGGTCCACTTCCCTGCTCGCTCCCCATAATCTCTTATCGGTTAAGAAGCTGTCTATCTCCGTCTTAAATTTATTCAATGACGCAGCGTCTACAACTCTGAGGCAGCGAATTCCACATCTTTACAACCCTCAGAAGAAATTTCGCCTCATTTCAGTTTTAAATGGGCAGCCCATTATTCTAAGATTATGCCCCCTAGTTCTAGTCTCCCTTATCAGTGCAAACATCTTCTCTGCATCCTCCTTGTCAAGCCCCCTCATAATCTTATACGTTTCGATAAGATCACCTCACATTCTTCTCAATTCCAATGGGTAGAGGCCCAACCTACTCAACCTTTCATCATGTCAACCCCCTCATCTCCGGAAGCAAACTAGTGAACCTTCTCTGAACTGCCTCCAAAGCAAGTATATCCTTTGTTAAAAATGGAAAGCAAAACGGTATGCAGTACTCCAGGTGTGGCCTCACCAATTCCCTGTCTAACTGTTGCAAGACTTCCTTGCTTTTATACTCCATCCCCTTTGCAATAAAGGCCAAGATTCCATTGGCCTTCCTGATCACTTGCTGTACCTGCATACTAACCTTGTGTTTCATGCACAAGTATCCCCAGGTCCCGCTGTACTGCAGCACTTTGCAATTTTTCTCCATTTAAATAATAACTTCCTCTTTGATTTTTTTCTGCCAAAGTGCATAACCTTACACTTTCCAACATTATACTCCATCTGCCAAATTTTTGCCTACTCACTTAGCCTGTCTATGTCCTTTCGCAGATTTTTTGTGTCCTCCTCACACATTGCTTTTCCTCCCATATTTGTATCATCAGCAAACTTGGCTACGTTACACTCGGTCCCTTCTTCTAAGTTGTTAATATAGATTGTAAATAGTTGGGGGTCCCAACACTGATCCCTGCGGCACTTCACTAGTTACCGATTGCCAACCTGAGAATGAACCATTTATCCCAACTTTCTGTTTTCTGTTAGTTTGCTAATCTTCTATCCATGCTAATATATTACCCCCAATCTCCCTTCATAAGTCAACCCCCTCATCTCCAGAATCAACCTCGTGAACCTTCTCTGAACTGCCTCCCCTCTCCTCCCCTGAAGGTGCTGACTCTAGCTGGGTTCAGTTGTACACTCACTGGTTCCCCTCCCTCTCCTCCCCTGTCAGTGCTGACTCTGGCTCGGTTCAGTTCTACACTCACCACCCCTGATGGTGCTGACTCTAGCTGGGTTCAGTTGTACACTCACTGGTTCCCCTCCCTCTCCTCCCCTGTCGGTGCTGACTCTGGCTCGGTTCAGTTCTACACTCACCACCCCTGATGGTGCTGACTGTGCCTGGGTTCAGTTTTGAACTCACTGGTTCCCGCCCTTCCCCATCCAGTGCTGATTTTGACTGTGTTCAATTCCACACTTATTGGTTCTCCTCTCTCTGTCCCCTGAAGGTGTTGACTCTGGCTGGAATCAGTTCTACAATCACTGGCTCCCCTCCCTCTCCTAAAGGAACTGGCTTTGGCTGTGTTCAGTTCTGCAGTCTCTGGTTCCCCTCTCCCCTGAAGATGCTGACTTTAGTTTCAGTTCAACACTCACTAGTTCCCCTCCCTCTACTCCCCTATTGGTGCTGACTCTGGCTGGGTTCACTTCTACACTCACTGGTTCCCTTCCCTCCCCTGAAAGTGCTGACTCTGACTGGGTTCAGTTCTACACTCACTGGTTCCCCTCCCTCTCCTCCCCTGAAGGTACTGACTCTGGCTGGGTTCAGTTCTACACTCACAGGTTCCACTCCCCTGAAGGTACTGACTCTGGCTGGGTTCAGTTCTACACTCACAGGTTCCACTCCCCTGAAGGTACTGACTCTGGCTGGGTTCAGTTCTACACTCACAGGTTCCACTCCCCTGAAGGTACTGACTCTGGCTGGGTTCAGTTCTACACTCACAGGTTCCACTCCCCTGAAGGTACTGACTCTGGCTGGGTTCAGTTCTACACTCACAGGTTCCACTCCCCTGAAGGTACTGACTCTGGCTGGGTTCAGTTCTACACTCACAGGTTCCACTCCCCTGAAGGTACTGACTCTGCCTGGGTTCAGTTCGACAGACACTGACGTCATTCACTTTATTCCTGCACCAAGATGATCACGCATGCGCTGTGCTACTCACTGAATCGAGATGGCGGAGCGTTGAACCTGCTTCCTGCACCAAGATGGCCGCGGTTAGTCTGGGCCTGTGACCGGAAAAAAGCCCCGAAGCTGCAGCCGCCGATATTCCGGTTATTATTCAGGGCTTGCGGTGGGCACCGGTTGCTTATGAAGCCTCACCCGCTTCCCGCTGGTCCATTACTCCGCTCCATCCGGCTGAAAAGGTCACTTCCAAGGAGCCTATCCAAAATGTGTCTTCTCCGCCATTACACGCACCGCGCATGCTCGAAACACAGGCAGGACCCGCGCCTGCGCACTGAGCTCCTGTAGTCTGGCTGCGGCACAGTCTCCCCCGCGGGGCATGCTGGGTACAGAAGACCTTGCGAACGAGGAGCAGGAGTGGGCTACCCGGACCCCCGAGCCTGCTCCCCGTTCAATAAGATCATGGCTAGTCTGATCATAGATTCAGCTCCACTTCTCTGCCCGCTCCCCAGAACCCTTTACTACCTTACCACACCTGGAGTACTTGCACAGTTTTGGTCTCCTTATCTATGGAAAGATATACTTGCCTTGCTTAGATACAGAGTAAAATTCCTTAACACTGTCCAAGGGCAGGTACAACACAGGTTAGATACGGGGTATATCTCCCTCTATCCTGTCCCAAGCATTCCGGGCTTGCGGCGGGCACCAGTTGTTTATGAAGCCTCACCGGCTCCCCGCTGGAATTACTGCATTTGTTCGATACAAATTAAAGCTATCTCTACGCTGTCCCATCATACACTCCCAGGGTAGGTACTGCACGGGTTATATACAGAGCAAAGCTCCCTCTACACTGACCAATTCAACACCCCATCGGCAGGTACAGCACATGTTAGATACAGAGTAAAGCTTCCTCTACACTGACCAATCAAATACTCACAGGGCAGGTATAACATGGGTTAGATATAGAGTAAAACTCCCTCTACACTGTCCCATCAAGTACTTCCAGGGCAGTACAACACGGGTTAGATACAGAGTAAAGCTCCCTCTACACTGACCAATCAAACAGTCCCAGGGCAAGTACAATATAATTTAGATGCAGGGTAAACCTCTCTCTAAACAGCCAATACAAAAATGCCCACGACACAGGCACAACACAGGTTAGGTACATATCATCATAGGCAATCCCTCGAAATCAAGGAAGACTTGCTTCCACTCTAAAGATGAGTTCTTAGGTGACTGAACAGTCCAATACAGGAATTACAGTCTCTTTGAGGTTTGATAGAAGGCGAACTAGGTGAGAAGTGATATAAGTTAATTTAAGAAAAAGCATTAAAATGGAACAGTCGGTAACAGAACATCAATTGGTCTCCTCTGATCATGGAGGAATCAAATATTCGACACACTGTGTTTGAAACAAAGATAATTTATTCAACATTTATAAGAACATAAGAACATAAGAATTAGGAACAGGAGTAGGCCATCTAACCCCTCGAGCCTGCTCCACCATTCAATAAGATCATGGCTGATCTGGTCGTGGACTCAGCTCCACTTACCCGCCCTCTCCCTGTAACCCTTAATTCCCTTATTGCTTAAAAATCTATCTATCTTTGACTTGAAAACATTCAATGAGCTAGCCTCAACTGCTTCCTTGGGCAGAGAATTCCACAGATTCACAACACTCTAGGAGAAGAAATTATTTCTCAACTCGGTTTTAAATTGGCTCCTCCGTATTTTGAGGCTGTGCCCCCTAGTTCTAGTCTCCCCTACCAATGGAAACAACCTCTCTGCCTCTATCTTGTCTATCCCTTTCATGATTTTAAATGTTTCTATAAGATCACCCCTCATCCTTCTGAACTCCAAGGAGTAAAGACCCAGTCTACTCAATCTATCATCATAAGGTAACCCCCTCATTTCTCGAATCAGCCTAGTGAATTGTCTCTGTACCCCTTCCAAAGCTAGTATATCCTTCCTTAAGTAAGGTGACCAAAACTGCACGCAGTACTCCAGGTGCGGCCTTACCAATGCCTTATACAGTTGTAGCAACACCTCCCTGCTTTTGTACTCCATCCCTTTCGCAATGAAGGCCAACATTCCATTCACCTTCCTGATTACCTGCTGCACCTGCAAACTAACCTTTTGGGATTCATGCACAAGGACCCCCAGGTCCCTCTGCACCACAGCATGTTGTAATTTCTCCCCATTCAAATAATATTCCCTTTTACTGTTTTTTTCCCCACGGTGGATGACCTCACACTTTCCAACATTGTATTCCATCTGCCAAACCTTAGCCCATTCGCTTAACCTATCCAAATCTCCTTGCAGCCTCTCTGAGTCCTCTACACAACCCGCTTTCCCACTAATCTTAATGTCATCTGCAAATTTTGTTGCACTACACTCTGTCCCCTCTTCTAGGTCATCTATGTATATTGTAAACAGTTGTGGTCCCAGTACTGATCCCTGTGGCACACCACTAACCACTGATTTCCAACCGGAAAAGGACCCATTTATCCCGACTCTCTGCTTTCTGTTCGCCAGCCAATTCTCTATCCATGCTAATACATTTCCTCTGACTCCGCGTATCTTTATCTTCTGCAGTAACCTTTTGTGTGGCACCTTATCGAATGCCTTTTGGAAATCTAAATACACCACATCCATCGGTACACCTCTATCCACCATCCTCGTTATATCCTCAAAGAATTCCAGTACGTTAGTTAAACATGATTTCCCTTTCATGAATCCATGCTGCGTCTGCTTGATTGCACTATTCCTATCCAGATGTCCCGCTATTTCTTCCTTAATGATAGTTTCAAGCATTTTCCCACTACAGATGTTAAACTAACCAGCCTATAGTTACCTGCCTTTTGCCTGCCCCCTTTTTTAAACAGAGGCGTTACATTAGCTGCTCTCCAATCCGCTGGTACCTCCCCAGAGTCCAGAGAATTTTGGTATATTAGAACAAATGCATCTGTTATAACTTCCGCCATCTCTTTTAATATCCTGGGATGCATTTCATCAGGACCAGGGGACTTGTCTACCTTCAGTCCCATTAGTCTGTCCAGCACTACCTCCCTAGTGATAGTGATCATCTCAAGGTCCTCCCGTCCCACGTTCCTATGACCAGCAATTTTTGGCATGGCTTTTGTGTCTTCCATTGTGAAGACGGAAGCAAAATAATTGTTTAAGGTCTCAGCCATTTCCACATTTCCCATTATTAAATCCCCCTTTTCATCTTCTAAGGGACCAACATTTACTTTAGTCACTCTTTTCCATTTTATATATCGGTAAAAGCTTTTACTATCTGTTTTTATGTTTTGCGCAAGTTTACCTTCGTAATCTATCTTCCCTTTCTTTATTGCTTTTTTAGTCATTCTTTGCTGTTGCTTAAAATTTTCCCAATCCTCTAGTTTCTCACTAACCTTGGCCACCTTATACGCATTGGTCTTTGATTTGATACTTTCCTTTATTTCCTTGGTTATCCACGGCTGGTTATCTCTTCTCTTGCCGCCCTTCTTTTTCACTGGAATATATTTTTGTTGCGCATTATACACAACATTAATCTCCAGCTCAGGTATAGGGGTTAGTAAGATCACCAGAAACAAACAAGAGCTCCCAGAATGAACATGGTTCAGTGCCCAATGCAATCACAGTAAATTCTGTTCTATTTACAAATGCAGCCTTTCTCCTCAGACCATATAAAACTGAAATGATGAGGAATTTATTCTCTCAGAGGGTTATAAATCTGTGGAATTATCTACCCCAGAGAGCCGTGAAGGCTGGATCATTGAATATATTTAAGGCGGAGATCGACAAATTTTTGAGGGATAAGGGAGTAAAGGTTTCTGTGGAGCTGAGTCTATGATCAGACCAGCCATGATCTTATTGAATGGAGAGCAGGCTCGGCGGGTCCGGGTGGCCCCCTCCTGCTCCGATTTCTCATGGTCTTATGTACCCAGCATGCCCCGCGGGGGGAGAATGCCGCACCGAGACTACAGGAGCTCAGTGCGCAGGCGTGGGCCCCGGCTGTGTTTAGAGCATGCGCGGTGCGTGTAATGGCGGAGGATACACGTTTTGGACAGCCTCGTCAGAAGTGTCCTTTTTAGCGGGACGGAAGGGAGTAATGAACCAGCGGGGAGTCAATGATTCTTCATAAACAACCGGTGCCGCCGCAGGACCGAAATAATAACCGGACTATCGGCGGTTGCAGCTTCGAGGCTTTCTCCCGGTCACAGGCCCAGGCTAACGGCGGCCATCTTCGTGCAGGAAGGCAGGTTCAGCGCTCCGACATCTTGATTCAGTGAGTAGCACAGCGCATGCGCGGCCATCTTGGTGCAGGGACGAAATGAAAGATGTCAATGTCTGGAACTGAACTCAGCCAGAGTCAGTACCTTCAGGGCAGGGGAACCAGTGAGTGTAGAACTGAACCCAGCCAGAGTCAGTACCTTCAGGGCAGGGGAACCAGTGAGTGTAGAACTGAACCCAGCCAGAGTCAGTACCTTCAGGGCAGGGGAACCAGTGAGTGTAGAACTGAACCCATCCAGAATTGGTGGTTAAAAACTGGGATTGTTGGAGAAACAGTCTAGAAATGTGTGATGGGTTTGGACTTCAGCACAGCAGGAGGGACAATGAGTGGGACAGGGATTTACAGCTTTGGAAGAACAAGAGAGGAAATAATGTTCCATGGAAGCTAGATGTGTCTATTCTGAATTTCTGTCGTACTGACAGTGATGAGTTTTGTGATCTCCTTTTACAGCATATTAGAAGGGGAGATTTTCAGACAGGAAACACAAAACAAACATCACGTCAAGATCTGACAGAGTCAATCGATTCTTCAGGACCTGAAAGTGGAAGGAGAAATGTTTGTCTGTCCTGCCTGTGGGAAAGGATTTCAAATATGTGACTGGAAAGGCACCGAGACACACACACCCCCGAGTGAGTGTTCCAGTGCACTTCCTGTGGGAAGAGCTTTCGCCGGTTGCACAGTCTGAAAAAACATCGCACCATTCACAGCGGGGAGAAACTGTAAACGTGTTGTGTGTGTGGGCGAGGCTTCAATTCATCCAACCATGGAGAGTCACAAGGATACCCGCACTATGGAGAAACCGTGGAAATGTGGTGACTGTGGGAAGGTATTCAGAGCGCCGTCTGAGCTGGAAATTCATCGCCGCAGTCACACTGGAGAGAGGCCGTTCACCTGCCCCGTGTGTGGGAAGGGATTCACTCAGTCATCCAACCTTGTAACTCATCAGCGAGTTCACACCGGAGAGAGGCCATTCACCTGCTCTGAGTGTGGGAAGGGTTTCACTGATTCATCCCACCTGCTGAGACACCAGCGAGTTCACACTGGGGAGAGGCCGTTCATCTGCTCTGAGTGTGGGAAGCGATTCACTCGGTCATCCCACCTGCTGACACATCAGCGAGTTCACAATGTGGCGAGGCAATTCACTTGCTCTGAGTATGGGGAGGGATTCACTCGGTCATCCCAGCTTGTAGTTCACCAGCAAGTTCACACTGGGGAGAGGCCGTTCACCTGCTCTGAGTGTGGAAAGGGATTCACTTGGTCATCCGAACTGCTGAGACACCAGCGAGTCCACACTGGGGAGAGGCCGTTCACCTGCTCTGAGTGTGGGAAGGGTTTCACTTATTCATCCCACCTGCTGAGACACCAGCGAGTCCACACTGGGGAGAGGCCATTCACCTGCTCGGAGTGTGAGAAGGGATTCACTCGGTCATCCCACCTGCTGGAACACCAGCGAATTCACACTGTGGGGAGGCCATTCACCTGCTCTGAATGTGGGAAGGGATTCACTCAGTCATCCTACCTGCTGACACACCAGCGAGTTCACACTGTAGAGAGGCCATTCACCTGCTCTGAGTGTGGGAACGGATTCACTCAGTCATCCCACCTGTTGAAACACCAGCGAATTCACACTGGGGAGAGACCGTTCACCTGCTCTGAGTGTGGGAAACGATTCACTCAGTCATCCACCCTGCTGAGACACCAGCGAGTTCACACTGGGGAGAGACCGTTCGCCTGCTCAGAATGTGGGAAGCGATTCACTCGGTCATCCAACCTGCTGACACACCAGCGAGTTCACAATTGACCGCGGGAGTTGGAATCTGCTGTTATTGCTGCTGTTAATCACATCCTGACTGAAGCATGTTCATTCTGACAGTTGGGGTTTGTTTCTGCTGATGTTAATAATCCTATAACTGGGCTGGACTTTAATATTCTAGATATATTGCTGATTGTGTTCTTGGAGCTGAATTGTCCATTTAAGAAACGCTGTGTGTTATCTTTCCCCTTAATTCAGCAACTCTCAGCAGAAATTTCGTTTGCAATAAAATTATGCATTTTTACTTTAATCCTACATTGATCTTTGGTACAAAATCTACAATAGTGTCAAACTTTCCACTGAATATAATCTCCAATTAGAAAGAGCTTGCTGACAATGCTTACTGACTTGCACATTACACACAGTGGCCCCTCCATTATCCACCAGAAAGGAGGAGAATGGGAATTGGTGGGGAATCAGTGTCCCTAAATGTTGCCCC
The DNA here is from genome assembly GCF_044704955.1 of Pristiophorus japonicus. Lineage (NCBI taxonomy): Eukaryota > Metazoa > Chordata > Chondrichthyes > Pristiophoridae > Pristiophorus > Pristiophorus japonicus. Next base: position 12,171,650 of record NC_091999.1, on the reverse strand, counting down.
TCCCGCCTGGTGTAGCAATCCACTCGGCACGGGAATGGAGACAAGTCCAGACCAAAACTGTGCGCAGTACTCCAGCTGTGGGGTCTTACCAATGCCCTGTACAGTCGTAGCAGGACTTCCCGACTTTTATACTGTATCCCCCTTGCAATAAAGGCCAGCATTCCATTTGCCTTCCTGATTATTTGCTGTACCTGCATGCTAACCTTTTGAGCTTCATGTACAAGAACCCCCAGATCCCTCTGTACTACAGCATTTTGTAATCATCTCCATTTAAATAATAATTAGCTTTTTTATTTGTCCTACCAAAGGGAATAAGCTGACATTTTACCACATTACAGTCCATCTGCCAGATTTTTGCCCACTCACTGAGCCTATCTATATCCCTTTGTAGATTCTTTGCGTCCTCCTCACAACTTGCTTTCCCACCTATCTTTGTATCATCAGCATATTTGGCTGCGTTACACTCAGTCCCTTCATCCAAGTCATTAATATAAATTGTAAATAGTTATGGCCCCAGCACTTAAGGATCCTTGCGGCACCCCACTAGGTATAGTTTGCCAACCTGAAAATGACCCATTTATCCCGACTCTCTGTTTTCTGTTAGTTAGCCAATCCTCTCTACATGCTAATATATTACCCACAACCCCGAGAGCTCGCAGTAACCTTTTGTGTGGCAACTTATTGAATACTTTCCAGAAATGCAAATATAGAACATCAACTGGTTCTCCTTTATCCACTCTGCTCGTTACATCTTCAAACAACTCCAGCCAATTTGTCAAACATGATCTCCCTTTCATAAAACCATGCTGACTCTGCTTGACTGCAATATGATTTTCTAAATGTCCTGCTACTACTTCCTTAATGATGGACTCCAGTATTTTCCCACTGACAGATGTTCGGCTAACTGGTCTATAGTTTCCTGCTTTCTTTCTCCCTCCTTTCATGAATTAGGGTGTTATATTTGCAGTTTTCCTGTCACCTGGGACTTCCCCAGACTTCAGGGAATTTTGGTAGATTACAACCAATGCATCTACTATCTTTTAAGACCCTAGATGCATGCAATCAGGTCCGGGGGACTTGTCCACCTTTAGTCCCATTAGTTTGCTGAGTACTTTATCTCTAGTGATAGTGACTGTTTTAAGTCAGCCCCGCCGCCCTCCCCCCCCCCCTGCCGCCAACCCCAACACCGCAATAGCTGCTCGATTATCAACTGTTGGGATGTCATTCAATCGTGTTCATTCTGTCAGTTGGGGTTTGTTTCTGCTGATGTTAATAACCGCTATAACTGGGCTGGAGTTTAACATGTTGATATTTTAAATAACAGAGTGTGTTGTTATTTGATGTCTCCAAGATAAGAGGAGACTAATTGATGTCCTGTTACCGACTTGGGCCTTTTCTCCTTTCTAACTCTGGATTATTTCAGTTCTCATACCTTCGGTTACTCTCCCATACCTTCCAGATTGCCTCTCCTAGCCTTGGTATCGAGGCAAGGTGTCGGTAACACGCTTGGGATCACTAAACACAAAACCCAGTCTGTTAATCACTTTCAGATACTGGACTTAGCGTGTGCCCCACAGCATCTCTCTCACCTTCGATGTGTGAATGGAGCATCACGCCTGCAAACCTGGTTTCAATTTAAATTTGAATCCACTCAGCAAATGTATTAAAAAAAAATATGTACATGTAAACCGATCACATCAAATAATTGGCAAAGATTTAGAGTCACCAAGATGAACAAGTAAACACATCACAGCCCAATAACCCAGCTCTATATTCACAGGAGAAAGTCTGTTATCTAACTCCTCGAATGTCAGTTGGTGAGATGAGCGACTGAATCACTTTCCACTTGCAACAGCATCCATTCCCACTGTCCCCACATTTATAGTGTTGAGTCAGGTGGGTGCACGAGTCTCACAGGCTGAACGATTGGTTGAAGGTGCAGCCACACACAGAACATGTGTCCTGTTTCTCCCCGCTGTGATTGGTGTTTTTACAAAGGCTGATGATAAGGTGATCCTGATCAATCCGGGGAATCTGTCAAATCTTGACGCGATGTCTGGATTGCGTTTCCCAGTTGCAGATCCTCCCCTTCTAATACCCTGCAAATAAATGGTGGTTACAAACGTTATTACTGTAAGTACAGGATATAAATTCAGAACAGACAATTCTAGATTCTATAGATCTTTCTGTCCCCTTTTGTCCCTCCTAAACTGTAAATTCCTTATTCTAGACATTTACTGTCTAAAATCAACTTTCATTTCAGCGCCTGAGATTTATTCTCTCCAGAAAGTGCTGAATCTGGCTGGGTGAAATTCCACAGACATTAGTTAACCTCTAGTGCCTCACGGTCAGTCAACTCAGTGAGTGCCAGCAGGATTTCCACTGTGGTAGGCGTCACAGCCTCAAATGCTGTCCTCAAATGACAGGCACACACTTCCCAGTTGAGGTCCCTGGATCGGTATGAAGAGCAGGGGCAGTGGCTGATTTTTACTCATATTTAGCCCAGTGGAAGTGAGGACAATTATAACCCCCGAACTGCTGCCTTGGCTGAGATCAGCACACAGCCCAGATCAAGGATCGAATTTGGGACCTTCCCAGTCAGTACTGCAGTGTTCTAAAATTTGGGGGGTTGGGGGAGGGTGGGAACAGAATATTTTGAAACAAATTTGACTCCACCTTTACCCGAAACCTTCGTCACACGGCACAATTCTGAAGTCTTTCCAAATTATACAAGCAAGTTAAATGGATCATCAAAAACAGTGAGAGATTTTAGAAAGGCTCAAGTCACTGAATTAGACAGATTTATAATCACTGCACAGTGCAGAAGGCAGTGACTGTTAATGGGAGCTCTGTTAGTGAAGTCCTCCGACACCCCAAGATAAATTGGACTGTCCCTTTTAACTATAAAGAGGCAGAGAAAGGGGAGTCCCTGTCCCTTTAAATATCTGCCCCCATTCCCCCAGGCAGTGGGAGGAGGAACAGCGCGCGGTCTATTTATATCCTGACCCAGCAAGCACCGCCGGGTGGGCTGCTGCAGGGTCCTAAAATCCACACTGATAAAAACGTCGGGTTTAGCAGAACAACTAAGATTAGTGGGAAAGCGGGTTGTGTAGAGGACTCAGAGAGGCTGCAAGGAGATTTGGATAGGTTAAGCGAATGGGCTAAGGTTTGGCAGATGGAATACAATGTCGGAAAGTGTGAGGTCATCCACCTTGGGGAAAAAAAACAGTAAAAGGGAATATTATTTGAATGGGGAGAAATTACAACATGCTGTGGTGCAGAGGGACCTGGGGGTCCTTGTGCATGAAACTCTTTTAGAAAAATCGGTTATCACTGAGCAGGATGGGAAAAATCTCTGTTTAATTAAGTAATTACCAGGAGTGGGGTTCGAACCCACGCGGGTATAAACCCATTGGATCTTAAGCCCAACGCCTTAACCACTCGGCCATCCTGGTCCATAATGTTCCCACCTGGGATCGAACCGGTGACTTTTCACGTGTAAAGCAAACGTGATAACCGCTAGACTACGGAAACCTCTGGCACAGTGCATGAATCCCAAAAGGTTAGTTTGCAGGTGCAGCAGGTAATCAGGAAGGCAAATGGAATGTTGGCCTTCATTGCGAGAGGGATGGAGTACAAAAGTAGGGAGGTGTTGCTGCAACTGTATAGGGTATTGGTGAGGCCGCACCTGGAGTACTGCGTGCAGTTTTGGTCACCTTACTTAAGGAAGGATATACTGGCTTTGGAGGGGGTACAGAGACAATTCACTCGGCTGATTCGAGAAATGAGGGGGTTACCTTATGATGATAGATTGAGTAGACTGGGTCTTTACTCCTTGGAGTTCAGAAGGATGAGGGGTGATCTTATAGAAACATTTAAAATCATGAAAGGGATAGACAAAATAGAGGCAGAGAGGTTGTTTCCACTGGTCGAGGAGACTAGGACTAGGGGGCACAGCCTCAAAATACGGGGGAGCCAATTTAAAACCGAGTTGAGAAAGAATTTCTTCTCCCAGAGGGTTGTGAATCTGTGGAATTCTCTGCCCAAGGAAGCAGTTGAGGCTGGCTCATTGAATGTTTTCAAGTCAAAAATAGATTTTTAAGCAATAAGGGAATTAAGGGTTACGGGGAGAGGGCGGGTAAGTGGAGCTGAGTCCACGACCAGATCAGCCATGATCTTATTGAATGGCAGAGCAGGCTTGAGGGGCTAGATGGTCTACTTCTGTTCCTAATTCTTATGTTCTTAACTGAAAAGAGCAGACACAGAGTCTTTGCTATATATATATATAATATATTGGTGTGTGCGTGTGTGTAAATAAAACCCACCATTCTTAATGTTTGCTAGTCAATTCCACAGAGACAAATTATTATCTTCACCAATTATTTTCCAGCATTTTATTTCCATTTTGTTTACAATGTAATTGCAGAGTGTTTAATACCTTTACCATTTATTGATAACCCATTGTCTTGTGTGCTCTTGTTTAGAAAGTGATGTCACACTGACCATTCTGTTACCAATGTGACCATGTCTGTCCGCAGTATTCAGTGGGAAAGGGGATTAAATCACCGAGGATAATGAGCAGCCCCCCCACCAGTTTCTGCGCTTTATTGTTCAGTGATCACCTCACCATCACACAGAATCCTCTGAGATTTACCTCCTGTGTAGATCATTGGTGTAAGTGATGGTAAAAATGAAATTGTTGGGGTGAAGGAAGGGTTGGGGTGAGAGGGGTGGGAGAGTAGGGGTGAAGGAGAGGTTGGGGTGAGGGGGTTGGAGAGTGGGGTGAAGGAGGGGTTAGAGTGAGGGGAGTTGGAGAGTAGGGGTGAAGGAGGGGTTGGGGGGAGGAGTTGGAGAGTTGGGGTGAAGAAGGGGTTGGGGGGAGGAGTTGGAGAGTAGGGGTGAAGGAGGGGTTGGGGTGAGGAGTTGGAGAGTAGGAGTGAAGGAGGGGTTGGGGTGAGGGGGTTGGAGAGTAGGGGTGAAGGAGGGGTTGGGGTGAGGAGTTGGAGAGTAGGGGTGAAGGAGGGGTTGGGGGGAGGAGTTGGAGAGTAGGGGTGAAGGAGGGGTTGGGGTGAGGGGAGTTGGAGAGTAGGGGTGAAGGAGGGGTTGGGGTGAGGAGTTGGAGAGTAGGGGTGAAGGAGGGGTTGGGGTGAGGGGAGTTGGAGAGTAGGGGTGAAGGAGGGGTTGGGGTGAGGGGGTTGGAGAGTAGGGGTGAAGGAGGGGTTGGGGTGAGGAGTTGGAGAGTAGGGGTGAAGGAGGGGTTGGGGTGAGGAGTTGGAGAGTAGGGGTGAAGGAGGGGTTGGGGTGAGGAGTTGGAGAGTAGGGGTGAAGGAGGGGTTGGGGGGAGGAGTTGGAGAGTAGGGGTGAAGGAGGGGTTGGGGTGAGGGGAGTTGGAGAGTAGGGGTGAAGGAGGGGTTGGGGTGAGGAGTTGGAGAGTAGGGGTGAAGGAGGGGTTGGGGGGAGGAGTTGGAGAGTGGGGTGAAGGAGGGGTTGGGGGAGGAGTTGGAGAGTTGGGGTGAAGGAGGGGTTGGGGGGAGGAGTTGGAGAGTAGGGTGAAGGAGGGGTTGGGGTGAGGAGTTGGAGAGTACGGGTGAAGGAGGGGTTGGGGGGAGGAGTTGGAGAGTAGGGGTGAAGGAGGGGTTGGGGTGAGGAGTTGGAGAGTAGGGGTGAAGGAGGGGTTGGGGGGAGGAGTTGGAGAGTAGGGGTGAAGGAGGGGTTGGGGTGAGGGAGTTGGAGAGTAGGGGTGAAGGAGGGGTTGGGGGGAGGAGTTGGAGAGTAGGGGTGAAGGAGGGGTTGGGGGGAGGAGTTGGAGAGTGGGGTGAAGGAGGGGTTGGGGTGAGGGGGGTTGGAGAGTGGGGTGAAGGAGGGGTTGGGGGGAGGAGTTGGAGAGTAGGGGTGAAGGAGGGGTTGGGGTGAGGGGAGTTGGAGAGTAGGGGTGAAGGAGGGGTTGGGGTGAGGAGTTGGAGAGTAGGGGTGAAGGAGGGGTTGGGGTGAGGGGAGTTGGAGAGTAGGGGTGAAGGAGGGGTTGGGGTGAGGGGTTTGGAGAGTAGGGGTGAAGGAGGGGTTGGGGTGAGGAGTTGGAGAGCAGGGGTGAAGGAGGGGTTGGGGTGAGGAGTTGGAGAGTAGGGGTGAAGGAGGGGTTGGGGTGAGGAGTTGGAGAGTAGGGGTGAAGGAGGGGTTGGGGGGAGGAGTTGGAGAGTAGGGGTGAAGGAGGGGTTGGGGTGAGGGGAGTTGGAGAGTAGGGGTGAAGGAGGGGTTGGGGTGAGGAGTTGGAGAGTAGGGGTGAAGGAGGGGTTGGGGGGAGGAGTTGGAGAGTGGGGTGAAGGAGGGGTTGGGGGGAGGAGTTGGAGAGTGGGGTGAAGGAGGGGTGGGGGGAGGAGTTGGAGAGTAGGGGTGAAGGAGGGGTTGGGGTGAGGAGTTGGAGAGTACGGGTGAAGGAGGGGTTGGGGGGAGGAGTTGGAGAGTAGGGGTGAAGGAGGGGTTGGGGTGAGGAGTTGGAGAGTAGGGGTGAAGGAGGGGTTGGGGGGAGGAGTTGGAGAGAAGGGGTGAAGGAGGGGTTGGGGTGAGGGGAGTTGGAGAGTAGGGGTGAAGGAGGGGTTGGGGTGAGGAGTTGGAGAGTAGGGTGAAGGAGGGGTTGGGGGAGGAGTTGGAGAGTAGGGGGAAGGAGGGGTTGGGGGAGGAGTTGGAGAGTAGGGGTGAAGGAGGGGTTGGGGGGAGGAGTTGGAGAGTAGGGGTGAAGGAGGGGTTGGGGGGAGGAGTTGGAGAGTGGGGTGAAGGAGGGGTTGGGGGTGAGGGGGGTTGGAGAGTGGGGTGAAGGAGGGGTTGGGGGGAGGAGTTGGAGAGTGGGGTGAAGGAGGGTGGGGGGGAGTTGGAGAGTGGGGTGAAGGAGGGGTTGGGGGGGGGGAGGTGGGAGAGTAGGGGTGAAGGAGGG